>NC_134844.1:21119888-21455022 GCF_965363235.1 Mytilus galloprovincialis
ACTGAAACTAAAATGTCCAACAACATTGAAAACAACCGAAGAGTACAGAGAAAGGTGTGAAAACAAAAATGAAACGAGTTATGTGTACAAACAACACTCAAAAGCGATAGCTATTCAAACAAAACAGAAAAATTACCAGTATGCAACGATACAACTTTTGAGCCTTGGTCAGTAGATGTACAAACCACAAAACCTGAAAACAAAAGACTGCCTGCCCAAATAAGAATATCATGTTCGGTTGCCTTGTGGTAAGTCTTAATGTTCTCTTAATTTTAGAGAATAATGTTTTGAGAACAGATTTGTAAAATAATTAGTTCAGATCGAGAACAAGATTTTTGTCCAAATTGGTGAATCTGAGGACACGAAAAGAGGATACACGAGATGTACAACATATCGAAAGGACGAGAGATAAACTAACAAACAATCCTGAACAAAAATATCAGAAGGTGAGCAAATAAACAATTATGAGGTGTGCAACAACAATTAATACAAACAAAACAGGTACATAAAACATAACTAACGAAAAAAACAAATAGTACTAAAACATAAAGCAACCAATCAAACTCATTTTACCCCAACATATTATGTTTGAACATGTTTAAAACCAGGATTCTGTATTCAGTATGTGTTGTAGAGGAGGAGCGACAAACTCATAGATCGAAAATAAACGCCATAGCTAAAAAATAAAAAAGACAAACAGACAAATAACAGTACACAAGAGACAACATAGAAAACTAAAGACTAAGCAACACGAACCCCACCAAAAACTGGGTTATCTCATGCTCCGAAAAGGTAAGCAGATTCTGCTCCACATGTTGTACCTGTCGTGTAGGTTGTAGTCTGTAACGTGAGGAAAGACCTTATTGTTTTTCTAATGTTTTTTTTTCTTCCAGCATTTTTTTTACATGCCCTCCCCCCCCCCCCCCCTTTCTATTGAAGTCACCAAGACCAAATATTGGCCATCGATAAACCTCAATATCACGTATTACCAGATTACAAAAGAAGTGGGCAAACATCATTAAAAATGTAGAGGTTACTACGCAACACTGAAATCGACAAAAGTGTGCACTGAACACTGCAACGAAAGAGGTATGCAACGATACTGAAAACCAACAAGGAGTTTAGACAGCACTCATACAGAAAAAGTGAACAAACACAACTGACAACAAACAAAATTTACAAACACTGAAAAGAATAAGTGTTCAAAACATTACTGAATACGAAAGAGAATTGCATTAAACACTGAAACTAAAATGTCCAACAACATTGAAAACAACCGAAGAGTACAGAGAAAGGTGTGAAAACAAAAATGAAACGAGTTATGTGTACAAACAACACTCAAAAGCGATAGCTATTCAAACAAAACAGAAAAATTACCAGTATGCAACGATACAACTTTTGAGCCTTGGTCAGTAGATGTACAAACCACAAAACCTGAAAACAAAAGACTGCCTGCCCAAATAAGAATATCATGTTCGGTTGCCTTGTGCTAAGTCTTAATATTCTCTTAATTTTAGAGAATAAGGTTTTGAGAACAGATTTGTAAAATAATTAGTTCCGATTGAGAACAAGATTTTTGTCCAAATTGGTGAATCTGAGGACACGAAAAGAGGATACACGAGATGTACAACATATCGAAAGGACGAGAGATAAACTAACAAACAATCCTGAACAAAAATATCAGAAGGTGAGCAAATAAACAATTATGAGGTGTGCAACAACAATTAATACAAACAAAACAGGTACATAAAACATAACTAACGAAAAAACAAATAGTACTAAAACATAAAGCAACCAATCAAACTCATTTTACCCCAACATATTATGTTTGAACATGTTTAAAACCAGGATTCTGTATTCAGTATGTGTTGTAGAGGAGGGGCGACAAACTCATAGATCGAAAATAAACGCCATAGCTAAAAAATAAAAAAGACAAACAGACAAATAACAGTACACAAGAGACAACATAGAAAACTAAAGACTAAGCAACACGAACCCCACCAAAAACTGTGGGTTATCTCATGCTCCGAAAAGGTAAGCAGATTCTGCTCCACATGTTATACCTGTCGTGTAGGTTGTAGTCTGTAACGTGAGGAAAGACCTTATTGTTTTTCTAATGTTTTTTTTTCTTCCAGCATTTTTTTTTTACATGCCCTCCCCCCCTTTCTATTGAAGTCACCAAGACCAAATATTGGCCATAGATAAACCTCAATATCACGTATTACCAGATGAGGTTGTGTAGGATTTCATCATCCCCTTTGAGAGTATAACCCCTTGAAGCTTTTTTTTATTTTGCATTTTTCTTAAAAGTATTAGAGATAGAATAGAATTGAAAAAGTCAGCATGGAACAGATGGCAATGTTAATAAACATAAACAATTAGTAGGTTATTTACCATGATAAGGAGTTATTCCCCTTGAAAAATTATACATCTATTATAAATTATATTTCAAAAACCGGAAGTCGTAGAGACTTGGGACCTTCACAAATATTCATATGACCTCTAATTTGCACCCAAGGTCAAAAATCACTCAGTGCAAAAAAAAATACACTTCAATTTCAAGCTTACATATTAAGAAAACGATAAGAGTTTGCTGCATACATACTATTTAGTTTAAGACCTTCAATTTAAGGTTAATGTCAGGTCATTATGAAATTTGACGTTGACCTTGACCTGTAAATCGAACTATGACCTTGACCTTTTGATATTTGAAAGGTTAAGTGGTGCTGAGTTGAATGGTGGTAGTACCATGTCTCTACGATTTCCGGTTCTCAAGTTTGGTATTACATAATATATTTGATGATTCATTATGACCTTGCTCAACTAGGAATTGTCCCACAATTTTCTACAATGTTGTCCTTTAACTGCAGATCATTTATCACTTGGCAGATTTGAGATATCTGCTGTAGTTTCAGAGATAATTCAGTTTGAAGTTTTGCGAGCGGAGGCATGTTTTTCTAAATCAACAAAAGCTTACCACCTAAAATTTTATGAAACTGAAGAGTTTAACATGGTTATATGTTTGACCAAATACCAAAAACATTCAATGTAAAATATACCCAAAAAATCAATTTGAAATTTTCATGTTTTGCATTGACTTTGTAAATTTCATCAGTTCTATTTATATAATTGATATTGCATCATTTTTGGCACTTTGCCGAATGGGGGTCATTTGATATATCAAATTAAAGGTCTTAATAAACTCTACTTTAAAATGGAAATTTAAAACCCCTTTTCCATCCCAGGGTGAAGGGTGGGATCATTTAGTGCAAAAATAACATTTCTCAGATGGTAAGGTTGTCGCATATCAAATGAAAGTCCATAAAGCGTACATTTTAAATTTCAAATTGACGTCCCCAAAAATTGGTTGGGTAGGGTCGTTGAGTGCAAAAAAATAAAAATCTTTGAAGATAAGGTTGTTGCATATCAAATGAAAGATCATAACGTGTACATTTCAAATATCAAATTCCTGTCATCCAAAAAATAGTTGGATTGGGTAATTAAATGCAAAACTTAAACTTTCTAGATAATCATGGCGTTGTCGCATATCAAATAAAAGATCATTCAAGTCTACATGGCAAATATCGTACTTACGATCTCAAAAAAGTTAGGTGGATGGGGTCATTAAATGTAAAAAGAGAAGAGATTCAGAAGGTATGCTTGTAAATGACAGGTGGTAACAAGTACATTACGAAAACATCACTTTTACAGGAAAGACCTTTCAATTGTTATACTAGTAACTGTTTTTTTCTTTGTTTTAGCAAAAAAAAAAAGGCAATTGGGTTTCGTTATCGTTGGAATTGGTTCACATTTGTCATGTCGTGGCCTATTGGATTTGTGTTTATTTGATGTTAAGAGACGTACAGTGATTTATAGTTGCTTGCGTCCACATCATTTGCAGCAAGATGGATCATATATTTCTCATTTGCAAGCATTACCCCTTTCCTTAATTTTGTAATTACTATGTAAGGAGAGTGATATCAATTATGCTATAAGAAGTTATTAAATAAAAAAATTTGAAAACGGAATTCAGCAATATAGAAAAGAAAACAAAGCTCTGGACTTCATCTAGGTGACATCTATCACTAACCATGCATTAGAAGAGGTCATCGTTAGAAATGAGATATAAGAGTACCCTAAGATCTAACTTTATAACAGTTACTTTGGACAACTTTTGTTGATTACAATTGATAATGGGTTGGTCTCATTAATTTTCATGTTTAACTTAAGTCCTTTAAAGTTAGTGCATCGTCAAAAAACGTAAAAATAACCCATAAATATACTCTACAGATATGTTTCGATAAAATCCAAGGCTATGTTTAATTTATGTCAACAATTCTGATTTAGTTGTTATCTTTATCAAATCTGTGTCAAATATTGACCGAGTTAAACAATGTTGTGCCACTAAACAATCAAATAATCAAAAACATGCAGAAAAGCAGGTACACCAAACGACCTTGACCATGGAGGGGAAAATATACATGATCAAGGTTTCACAATTCATATCATTGGAAGGTTGGCCTGATATATTTATTCCAAACATGATCATCTTAGCACCAATTTGTATTGTGCGTACAGACAAAGAAAAGTTTTAAAATCTGGTTGGACCTAGATATCTAAATTAAAATTATGTGATTCAGAAAATTGAAGAATTCCTGGATATTGATATTTGCTTCACGGATTATGTTTTAATATCATTTTTAAATAACGCAACATAACACGACAGCTATTGAAATATTTCACTTAACAAACTAAAGCAATGAATTCAATTTGATTGAAAATTCGAATCATTGTTCTACTATTACTGAAACACGGTATTCCTATGTGGTATGTTAATCTTTTAACAGGTTTAATACCAAGGAATCAATTTGATCCGAGCATTCTTTCCCATTTCTCGGGCCATCATTGAAATGAATGTTCTCTTATAGAGGAAACATAAAAGCAACGAAATAATGTTCATACCCTGAACATAAATATTTTCATGAATATTCATTGCATAAAATAACAGTTTTTCTGTTTCCCTGTTTCTTGTTTTCTCTTTCTTGTAGATAATCATCTCCTGTTATTCTCTTTGATTATTATAGGGCTAGTTATTGTAAGAATAGAAATATGTGATATGCATGATATGGTACAAAACGAGCTCGCAGGCATACCTGCAAATTCTTAGGAAGGAACGAAATATAACATTGCATACGTATATATTAATCTATGTTGAGTTTCTGAACAACCGCTAGCCTTGCTTGGGTCGATGTCATTGCTGATGTAGATAAGACAAAATATTTTATTCCAATTAAAGAGACCATGAAATGCAAAGTAAATTATTACAATGATTTAGACAATTGATATAATCATATATAAATATGAATATAATCATTTCAATTGTAATCTCATGTATGAGATATAACTTTAAAATGTGATTCTATAAACCAAAATTGTACAACATGTACAATGCAATGCAATTTGTCGTTTTATTTCTTGATGCATAATAAGCCATTGCTTAATTTATCAGTCATTCTTAGGCTGTTTCCTGTTTATTTTAGTTAAAATGTTTATAATATCGAATCTATTTATTCTATAGTAATATTTAAATATACCTCGAGGATTATTGATTTAATAGAATGACGTTAAGTTTATAAATAGCTCTGACCGGTTACTAATAACAAAAACTTGCTGACATAATCAAAATAGATAAAGCACAGTTAGGCCAAAAGAATTGTTTTTTGAAATTAATAATAAATTTGTATGCATTGAGTTTAAAATGGTTAGCTGGTGTTTACAGAATGTATATTACCATCGTTATATACATAGACAGTTTCTCAACGAACAGCAATGTAGACTAAATATCAGAGACATACATACACATATATGTCTCTGGTAGTATTTGAGAAGGGAGACAACTATTTCCAGGTAATTAACCTTCAATGGTTGTACGTGGGTTGAACACATCCGATTAAGTGACAATGTCACTGTTAAAATAGTTTTATTTTGAAACCTGGAAAAATCGTTTGATTGATTTTTTTCCATTCGAATGCATACAATGCCATATATAAACCTGTCTGTTAAAATAAATCATACAATCAATTCGAAATGTGTCTATAAAATGTGTAGACTTTAGTCTACCTAGATGAATATCTATTTCACATTTTTATTTAGAGGCCAGCTGAGACCAACATCAGTGGCGGATCCAGAACTTTTCATAAGGGGGCCCGCTGACTGACCTAAAAGGGGGGGGGGGGCTTCTCTCTTCTCTCGTTATGCTTCAGTGATTCTCTATATAATCAACAAAACTTTCCCAACCAAAGGGGCCCAGGCCCCCTCACCTGGATCCGCCTATGGAGGGAAGTTTATCAAACTTAATAATGACTTCACGATTGATCTAGCAAGCAAGCTAACCAAAAAGTTACCTTTAGCTACACACTCAATGAAATTGGTTGTACGAGACATTGATTTTGAAATCAAATTGCTTCACTAGTTAAGATTTTAATTTCAGCAGTAACAGTAGTTATTGCAGCGGATTCTGGAAATTTGGTTAAACTATTCAAAGAATAGTTGTGTCCTATTTGACTAAGCAAATTTTTCGATACCTTTCTACTTTATTGGTTAACTTGTATAGTAAGGTTTAAGTGATCCGAAAGATTATGAGTTGGTATATAAATAAAATTTCCTGATTAAACGTCAGTGTTGTTAAATCCTTGAGTACTAGATACTTAGGGTCGGCACTCGTCAGTCGCTTACTTCGAAAACAAACTACGATGGCATGTAGTTTGAGATAACCATAATGGCTCGGGACTATTTTTATCTAGTCTCGGGCCGGTCCGATTTCGGCTGATTTCGGACATACTGAAGAAAGCGTACACAAGTTCTATTGGCTAGAGGGGTTGTTTTGTCCTTACAAAGCGGCCGCGCAGCCACACATGGGAATGTGTGCTAGCAGAGTGAGGATAGACACCCTGACGGCCCCCAGATGACCAGTTATAGGAGTGATGTTTAATTCAGTATCACTTCATTATTGTGTGTCTGGGGGAAACTTTCGACAACATCAGAAATCTATTTACAGTGTTTAAGGTAAGTATTGTGAAAAGGTAAGATAATTTTAAAAACATTTAAGCTGAACAATTAATTAATCCGGTTTCCTACCCTTTTTGTGTAGTAATTGGTCTTTTATTTCTTTCCCTTTATTACAGGGCTCATCTATTGGTATTGATTTAAGATCTAGACCTATTTGTACTTTAAATAATAAGCACCTACTTAACGTTACAACAATTGTATTGCTATTTTTCGCGACACAAATGCACATATCATTTATATCTGTATTATAACCAAGACCTATATGTGTATATATAGTGTCTCTGATAATACCAATAATATATTGCGTAATCTTATATATCAACTAATGGTTGCTAAGCATGATACGTTAGGACATGTGTGAGTATTAAGTCTGTGATTACAAACAGCATATATATATATATAGATATGCAGGTTACAATGTATACCAATACAATGTGTTATTTTTAAGAGCATTTCCCACCTCTAATATTTAACCGCGAATAGTCAAGAGTATTACCAATTGACCATGTGACAAACTTTATTGATTTAATCTAATACAAACAAATGGATTTATAGTTGTAATCATTGATAATACAAGTACACACCCGTGATATCGCGGGTCCGTGACTGAATTAAAGTATATAACTATGCCTAAGCCTTATTTTAGTAATTGGTATTGTCATCTGATAAGTCATGTCGATTATAAGATACACAGTTTTCTCTGCTTTCAAATCTTTCTGTTTGAACCCGTCGACCTGGAACTTATCAATTATTGGAAATATTAATTATTTGGAAAACAAAAGGTCCTGGCTATCCAGGAATGGAGTATTTTTAATCGACAGCATTGTCCTATATTAGTTATCTTAGAAAGTCTTGCTGATTGCTGAATAAAACTACAATAGGGAACAATTTGACAATGATTGAATTTAGTAGTGTCAGTCCTTTGATTATGACCCGTGTATATAGCAAAATCCTAAATACACCGTTTGGTGGTGCGCCTGTCAAATGCGGAACGTACAGATAAGGTAATAGCTGAATATACTATTTGTATCGGTATCGGATTCGACCCGGAACTTGTTAATTATTGGCAATATTAATTATGCTGATAACAAAAGGGTCTGGAGTGGTGTAATTTTTCATCTACACCATTGTCCTATATTAGTTATATATAGAGTTGAATTCTTTGATTTGTCGTTTTTACCCGATGACGGCTGACAAATTGGACCTCGTAATTTTAGTATTATAGATAATCGATGTTAACCTGTACGTTAATTAAAGTCGAATATTATACATTTGTGTATCACGTAAAATGTTCGATATGATCTAATGAAAATCGACCTTCAAATCCCCCTATTTAAAATGGCTGGATGTGAACAAATAATAACATTTAATTGGTTTGAACTGTGACGTATTTAATTTGTTCAAGTAAAAATGTAAAGCTATAAGTGAAAGCCTTTAAAGGTGTCAATGCCACTGTCATTTTGAAAATGCTCTTTTTAAAGGTAAAATACAGGTGACCCACCTATTAAACAACCGCAAAAAGTATATTGGTATCCGGGCAATTACTTTAGTTTTTCCACTAAAGGAAGGTTGGGATTGATTTTGGGGGTAATGGTCCCAACAGTTTAGGAATTGGGCACCAAAAAGTGTATGGATTTCTCTAAAATCGTAATGAAAGCGGTCACAACACAAAAGGGAAGGCTGGGATTGAATTTATGGGTAATTACTGAAAGGTTGTTGTTTTTTAAAATGGGGTTGGGTGGGGAGGGTAATTTTTTTTCTTAAAATTGTCCGTTTTACCATTGATTGGTATTTCTTATTTTGTATATAAAAGCAAAAATACTGATAAGGCAGGAGACACTCACCAAATATGATGTGTAAATTTTATATAAAGTATTGTGCAATAGCAGGAAATCTTCAATTGCATAGTATTGCGCATTAGCAAGAAATCTTCAATTGCACAGTATTGCGCAATAGCAAGAAATTTTCAATTTCACACTTTTGTGCAATAGCACAATATTGCACGAAACCAATAAATCTTCAAATTGACAATTGAACAGGTCTGCAATAGCAATAAATTTTCAATTGGAAATTAATACAAATATTTCAACCCATTTCAAATTTTTAAGATCTTTCACCACATTTATTTTGTGTCAGAAACCTCTATTATGTCAAAAATGTTATCACAATCAAAATTAAGACAGTTTCAAGCTTGAATATTGTGTCCAAACCGTTCATGGTTCGACCACTGCGGTCGTATCAGACTGTGCTCAGCAAAGCATTTTACTCAGACTATAAAAAGTAAAATAACTTCAAGAAAACACAAAACGGAGAGTCAGTTATAAAATCAAATGCCTAAACACACCAAGCAAATGGAAATTTAGTGATTGCTATTGTATATGCAAATAAAGAAAGGCAGTGAAAAGGGAATTGATATCATTTATAACTATTAATATAGTCGAATGAAAAGTGGGATCAATTTGATAAATCTATATCTTTTCTTTGACTGTATTATTTCACAAATTTAGGCTGTAAGAATTCATTGAACATGTTTTTTGGTAAGTCCGTAATATAAAATGAAGAACAATTAAAAGGTTCAGAAATGGCCATGAATGATTCTCTGATTAGTGCCAACAAGGACTTATAAAGTAAGTCTTACTATACAAATCTTTGGTCCGAACAACATTTGCCAAAAGAAACGAGACTATCACTGTAGCATCAATTTATTGCATAACACTACTGACAACGACAGAATTGCAGTTCATTAGCTCAGTTGTTTAAAAAGCAGATATGCATATAGCTCAGGTGTATGGTTTGTATGATGTTGAATAAATCGTAATTCAATTGAGATGTATAAATGAAGTAAAGGTAGTACTATGGACTAGTGTGCGTGTGAAAATCAGTATATTTACGCCAACAAAATCAGCAAAAGATTATTTTACACCAAAAGCGTATGTTCTTTAGTAAAGAAAGGATACAAAGTACAGAAAGAATAAAACAAATTGAAACCCTTGCTTACATGTTTATATACATATCTTGATGGATTTACAATGAAAAAAGAAAAGATCTGGGTAAACACGTGACAAAAATCGTAGGGGAGATTTATCAATAATTTTAAAAATAGAAACGGCGCTTTCCTAACTGTACTTCATCTCAACAGTCTGTGGAAGGACCTCGAAAGAACTAAGGAGCTCACGTTTACACAGGAATTTGGAATCAGGACTTGGCAATGAACTAATATAAAAAAGAAGATATGGTATGATTGCCAATAAGACGACTCTTGACACATTTTTTTAGAGAACTATAGGTCACCCTATGGCCTTCAACAATGAGCAAAGCTTATACCGCATAGTCAGCAATAAAAGGACCCGTGATGACAAATGTAAAACAGTTCAAACGAGAAAACAAACGGCCTTATTAATGTTCACAAAAAAAAAAAAAAATGAACGAAATATATGTAACACAGCAAGAAACGACAACCACTGAAGTACAGGCTCGTATGTTGGGACAGACATATACATACAGAATGTAGCTCACATCTTGTAGGCAGTTGATGGTAAACATAATTAACTAAGATGCTCACAAATTACAGGCAAATAAAGATAGTTCCCTTTTCCACAAATACTACTGTTCTATATTTCATGTAATACCGTTGTTGCATATGCAAGTGAACACTTTTGCAGGATTTCAACAAATTTGCAGTATCAATAGTGCACACACTGAAATGTCTCACCTTCTTTATTAACCAATGATATTATGTTGATACACTGATAGTCCTAAATATAAAGCTTTACAACAACTATATACATTGCCTCATCAACATATCCAGGAAAATACGTTGATAGTGGGTCTTCCCATGGATAGAAACAAGTGCCTGTGTGAATCCTGCCAGACAGACGTGTACACCTTACAATCTTTACATGCTTTAAATATAGTGACCTTTTGAATATAGTATCTAAGAAGCAAACTTCGCCAGAAAAGATTGACCATGAAAATGAGGTTATGGTCAGATGATAATTGTCAGACAGACATATATACCTTACAATCATTCCATACATCAAATTTATTTCACCTATTGCCTATAGTATTAGAAAAACGGACCAAGAAATAACCTCAACTTAACATTTAGCAATTAACCGTAAAAAATGAGGTCAGAGTCAAATAAAACATGCAAGTAACCTTGTTCACTGATCCATGAAATGAGGCCCAGGTCAGGTGAAAACTGTTTGAAAGGCCAGAGGACCTTGCAATGTACACACATACCAACAAGTGAAAAAACTGAGCTACTGCTCAGTGATACCCCACCCAAATATTTTGGTAAACAGGAAGCTGTTTAGTGATGATTCTGAAAACACAACACACAATATAGCTGAATAAACCCTGAAACCAAATTTCAGAAATCCCTGTATTGTTGTTCCTGAGAAAAATGTGAGAAATATTTTCAACTTGGCTATCATGTGTAAACTGATGCAAGTGTTGGATAAACAGGAACTTGTTAAATGAATCTGAAAACACATCATAGCATATAAGTGATTTATATAAACCTTGTATTCAAATTTCAGAAATTCTTATAATGTAGTTCTTGAGAAAGATGCAACAAAAATGTTGGTGGGACAGATGGATGGACAGATAGTGGTAAAATAATTTACCCCCACTTTTTTTAAAACAAGGATATAATAAATATAGTTATCCTATTACTCAAAGTGAAAGAGAAATCAAGATAACTAAAAATTTTAACTTTTTTTTCCAAGTAGTCACTGTACCATGAAAATGAGATCAAGGACTATGGACATATGACAGATGGAAACTTCATAACATAAGGCATATATATATATATATATATATACAAAGTATGAAGGATCCAGGTCTTCTACCGTCTGAAATATTAAGCTTATAAGAAATTAATTAATGATGATGCTGACATTGGATCACTATCCCTATTTCTTCAACTGAAGTCGCAGGCTCAACAAAAAATAAACATTGCATTGTATGAATCATTGGTTGTAGTAGATTCAACTACAATTATGGACAAAGGAAAATAACTCCAATTTTAGGAAGTACAGATGGACTGACATACAGACCCACAATGGTAAAACTTATGCCAGTGGAATAAAAACACTGAAGAACAACTTACATACCACATGTTTGAAAATAATGTACAGTTCTGAACTGGAAAGCCAGGTATATACTTCTTTAATGGAGGAAAACAAAATTAATGAGCCTTCAAACTGAACTGCTTTGAGTGGAGATATGTCATATTCCCAAAAAGCAGTAAAAGAATATTAACTTTTAAAACATGAAAAAAAGAAATGAAAGGTCAGGATAATTTTAATGCAATATTATATAATAACAATGAAATAAATATATTGAATTAAAATATAACAAAGAAAATAATGCTTTATATATTAGATGGAAAATAGACAATAGATCTATTTACAGAAAGAATTTATATGAAAAACTTATGTAAAATCAGTCAAGTTGTGTGTGATTGATATAAAAAATGCAAAGTAGAATTAAAACATATTTTGCAGCTTATTTCAAGTAGAAAATATTGAAAGGGGATAGGAGTCCTAAGCTTTTTGCCATTTTTAGGGCTAAGAATAAGCACAAAATACACAGCAACATCTGTATCATTTATGTGAAATTTTGTTCTTGAAAATAATATCTACTGTAAGCTATTTTGTATTGATTTTTTTAAAGAATTTTATCCTGTTTTAGCAGAAAATTAATCATATTTGAAGAAGTTTTGTCTATCACAGGGTTCTATCTCTGATGAATTCACAAGTCTGTGACTTCTGATAATCTAGTAAACCTCATTGATTAATACACAATTGTGATTGCAAGAATTGAAATTAAATGTTAATAAAACTTTACTGTTATTTTGCTTTGTTTGGTCATCAGAATTTTTGGTCTTGCCCTTGCCAAAACTTTACACATTACCTATGCCATGGCAAACATTGTATTCATATCATAAAAGTCCTTCTTTTCCTTGTGACAATCAGAATTCTTTGACCCTTCTCAAATCCTATAAATTAGTATTTTATAACTAGTTGTAGTTCTGAATCAACATGATATATTTGCTATTACATAGCTACAAGAAAGCAGTGAACATTGGTGGATCGTTGTCTTATTGGAATTCATACCACATCCCCTTATTTTAATGTAAGGCTACAAATCAAGAATTTACTGTCAGAATGATTTTGTAAAGCATTTAACAACATTGAAACTGTAACAGTGAAAGTATCAACATACAACAGATAAACTGATTGCAAAAGTCTTTAACCCGTCATCTTTATGACAGGGCGTGGTTTTTTTTCTCAAGATTTTTTTTCTACATTGATAGAAAAGAAACATTTTTTTAATACCATAGAAGAACAGTGATATTTTTTTTGGAAACTCTATGTTAACTTTTTTTCTTTTCACTTCCCTACTGAAACAAATTAATGTTATTTTGTTATTCAATAAATAAAAAAAACAATGAATTATTTAAAAATAAAACAACCATACCCCTATCCAATAAAGATAAATGGTTGGTGCCTACAAATATCACTTGAAACTTTGTTGAAAAAACAAACAGTTCATTAAAGTAAACCGCCTTGCAGTCTTGATATTTAATAATAATCTCTCAATCACAGATACTGTTCAGTCAATCACAAAACATAATATGATATTAAAACAAGCATACATAAGAATAAATAAAACTTAACAAATAATAGCACAATATTTAACCTAGCAGATCATCAAGGTCACTTTGACCAAATTTTTTAGTAGGTTGTGTTTGTGTAAATTGCTGTGATCCCATTGGCTGTAAACCAAATGAATTTTGACCATTCATTGAATTGATTGGTTGATTATTAAACATTGCACCTCCTCCCATATTTTGTCCACTATACCCCATAGTTCCTGTTTGCATGTTTGGCATTCCAGGAGATTGAAACTGCCCGTAAGTATTTGAACTAGTATTAAAATTACCACCATATGCATTTAAATTTCCACCCATCATTGAATTCTGAGGATTATAATTCATATTGTTTGCATTGATTTGTCTGGCAGGTGATGACATTTGGTTAATTGCAGGTTTTGGTTGTCCTGATGTTGGCAGTAAACTGTCAAACGCTGAAAGATCCATTTTTTGTGTTGTCTGTTGACCTTGTCCTCCAAACTGTACACCACTTCCACGACCTTGCCCTCCTGAAGGAGCCATATTACCCATCATTCCACCACCTGTATAATTTGGCCTATGACCACTTTGTCCGGCTACACTATAATTTGAAGTCACTAAACCAGTTGCATTATAATTAGATGGACTTTGACCCATTTGTTGATAATTTGAAACAGGTTTAGGAGATGTTTGCATTCCCCTTAAGTTAGCATTCATTAATGATGATGTTAGATCTTTAACTTGATTGGTCGGTTTAGTCGTCTGCTGTTTACTTTGGGCAGGTTTATCTGTTGTCATGGTAAGTGGTGTTTGTGCCTTAAAGTTTCTTTGTTGTTCTTGTTCTTTGGCTAATCTTTGCTTTTCTTCCATTGTAAGTACCTGTAAATTATATTTGCGTTCAATTACAAATGGTATTTGTCAATAAATGTTCGGCGCAAGTTGTACAAATAAACTGTTGAAACAAAGTTTGTCTCATCTGTGTAAAATGTAGAGTATGAAAAGGTTCCAATTTAAATGGAATAAGGAGGCCTAGGCAGAGCCTTACTATTGGCATGGAAATGAGAAATACCAATTGAAATACAAGCACCTACCAAAATTATTTACTGGCCTTAAGTGAATACCTTTAAGTAACCTAATCAATTAAAAAAAAAAAAATCTGCTGCCAAAGCAGAGATAAAACACAGAAAGCCTTGGTCTTGCTTAAACGACTTCACAAACTTTATGAAATAAGGAGCAATGTTGAAGCACCTTGAGGTATAACAAGAAAAGAAGATAAAACACCTCAAACTAAACCAGATGCTCCGCAGGGCGCAGCTTTATACGACCGCATAGGTTGAACCCTGAACAGTTGGGGCAAGTATGGACACAACATTCAAGCTGGATTCAGCTCTAAATTTGGATTGTGATTTAATAGTTGACACAGCATAGGTTTTGGACACAGAATGAATGTGGTCTAATTGAAGAAATTTTCTTTTTATTTATGAAATCTGAAATGAGAAAAATAAAACCCCTCCCACCACCATTTTTTTTCCCATCCCCCTTTCCCTTTTTTCAAAACTGATCTCAATTCAAATTTCTAATGGAGTTTGCAACAATAACTACTCATTTAAAAACATCATAAAATATTAAAATGTAACAAAAAGTGCTTGTTATCACTGAATGGTAAAGAGTGTTTTAATTTATCAGTTGGTAGTAAAAGTGAATATACATTGTGCATTGTATAAAACAATGATTTAAGTTGATTCAACTACTATTCTGGACAAAGAAAGATAACTCCAATTAAAAAATTTCTTGCTATTGCACAATATTGTGCAATTAGATATTTCTTGCTATTGCGCAATACTGTGCAATTGAAAATACTTGCTATTGCACAATACTGTGCAATTGAAGATTTCTTGCTATTGCGCAATACTGTGCAATGGAAAATTTCTTGCTATTGCACAATACTGTGCAATTGAAGATTTCTTGCTATTGCTGAATACTGTGCAATTGAAAATTTCTTGCTATTGCACAATACTTAATATAATAATTTTGGATCCTGATTTGGACCAACTTGAAAACTGGGCCCATAATAAAAAATCAAAGTACATGTTTAGATTCAGCATATCAAAGAAGCCCAAGAATTAAATTTTTGTTAAAATCAAACTTAGTTTAATTTTGGACCCTTTGGACTTTAATGTAGACCAATTTGAAAACGGGACCAAAAATTAAGAATCTACATACACAGTTAGATTTGGCATGTCAAAGAACCCCAATTATTCAATTTTTGATGAAATCAAACAAAGTTAAATTCTGGACCCCGATTTGGACCAACTTGAAAACTGGGCCAATAATTAAAAATCTAAGTACATTTTTAGATTCAGCATATCAAAGAATCCCAAGGATTCAATTTTTGTTAAAATCAAACTAAGTTTCATTTTGGACCCTTTGGACCTTAATGTAGACCACTTTGAAAACGGGACCAAAAATTAAGAATCTACATACACAGTTAGATTCAGCATATCAAAGAACCCCAATTATTCAATTTTTGATTAAATCAAACAAAGTTTAATGTTGAACCCTTTGGGCCCCTTATTCCTAAACTGTTGGGACCAAAACTCCCAAAATCAATCCCAACCTTCCTTTTATGGTTATAAACCTTGTGTTTAAATTTCATAGATTTCTATTTACTTATACTAAAGTTATGGTGCGAAAACCAAGAAAAATGCTTATTTGGGCCCCTTTTTGGCCCCTTATTCCTAAACTGTTTGGACCTCAACTCCCAAAATCAATCCCAATCTTCCTTTTGTGGTCATAGACCTTGTGTTTAAATTTCATTGATTTCTATTTACTTATACTAAAGTTATTGTGCGAAAACCAAGAATAATGCTTATTTTGGCCCTTTTTTGGCCCCTAATTCTTAAACTGTTGGAACCAAAACTCCCAAAATCAATCCCAACCTTTCTTTTGTGGTCATAAACCTTGTGTCAAAATTTCATAGATTTCTATTTACTTAAACTAAAGTTATAGTGCGAAAACCAAGAAAATGCTTATTTGGGCCCTTTTTGGCCCCTTATTCCTAAACTGTTGGGACCAAAACTCCCAAAATCAATCCCAACCTTGCTTTTGTGGTCATAAACCTTATGTTAAAATTTCATAGATTTCTATTCACTTTTACTAAAGTTAGAGTGCGAAAACTAAAAGTATTCGGACGACGACGACGATGACGACGACGCAGACGACGACGCCAACGTGATAGCAATATACGACGAAAATAATATTCAAGATAATAACCAAAAACAGCAAAATTTCCTTAAAATTACCAATTCAGGGGCAGCAACCCAACAACAGGTTGTCTGATTCATTTGAAAATTTCAGGGCAGATAGATCTTGAACAGATAAATTTTTTTACCCATGTCAGATTTGCTCTAAATGCTTCATTGTGCTTTGGTTTTTGAGTTATAAGCCAAAAACTGCGTTTTACCCCTATGTTCTATTTTTAGGCGTGGCGGCCATCTTGGTTAGTTGGCCGGGTCACCGGACACATTTTTTAAACTAGATACCCCAATGATGATTTTGGCCAAGTGTGGATTAATTTGGCCCAGTGGTTTCAGAGGAGAAGATTTTTGTAAAAGATTACTAAAAATTTACGAAAAATGGTTAAAAATTGACTATAAAGGGCAATAACTCCTAAAGGGGTCAACTGACCATTTCGGTCATGTTGACTTATTTGTAAATCTTACTTTGCTGAACATTATTGCTGTTTACAGTTTATCTCTATCTATAATAATATTCAAGATAATAACCAAAAACAGTAAAATTTCCTTAAAATTACCAATTCAGGGGCAGCAACCCAACAACAGGTTGTCCGATTCATCTGAAAATTTAGGGCAGATAGATTTTGACCTGATGAACAATTTTACCCAATGTCAGATTTGCTCTAAAGGCTTTGGTTTTTAAGTTATAAGCCAAAAACTGCATTTTACCCCCATGTTCTATTTTTAGGCGTGGCGGCCATCTTGGTTAATTGGGCGGGTCACCGGACACATTTTTTAAACTAGATACCCCAATGATGATTGTGGTCAAGTCTTGATTAATTTGACCCAGTAGTTTCAGAGGAGAAGATTTTTGTAAAAGATTACTAAGATTTACGAAAAATGGTTAAAAATTGACTATAAAGGGCAATAACTCCTAAAGGGGTCAACTGACCATTTCGGTCATTTGACTTATTTGTAAATCTTACTTTGCTGAACATTATTGCTGTTTACAGTTTATCTCTATCTATAATAATATTCAAGATAATAACCAAAAACAGTAAAATGTTCTTAAAATTACCAATTCAGGGGCAGCAACCCAACAACAGGTTGTCCGATTCATCTGAAAATTTAGGGCAGATAGATTTTGACCTGATGAACAATTTTACCCAATGTCAGATTTGCTCTAAATGCTTTGGTTTTTGAGTTATAAGCCAAAAACTGCATTTTACCCCCTTGTTCTATTTTTAGCCATGGCGGCCATCTTGGTTGGTTGACCGGGTCACCGGACACATTTTTTAAACTAGATACCCCAATGATGATTGTAGCCAAGTTTGGTTAAATTTGGCTCAATAGTTTCAGAGGAGAAGATTTTTGTAAAAGTTAACGCAGGACGACGACGGACGACGACGACGGACGATGACGTACGCCGGACGGCAAGTGATGAGAAAAGCTCACTTGGCCTTTCGGCCAGGTGAGCTAAAAATGAAAATACACCATTGGGTACATGAGTGAATAGATAAATAATGAAAAAAATCCAGGATTTATTGAAGCATATAAACAAAGTTTATTGTTAAAAGTTCAATCTTAGCTGGTTTATTTATCTAGGTAGTTTTACCTTTTGCTAATTGTTTTCTTAATATGTTATTTCTCTTTTTTTCTTCACATATTTTAGTAAATCTTTATCATATGTGCATATATTGTTTACTACAACTTCAGTTCACAATTACAACACATGTAGGACTTTTTTTTATATATTTTTCTGTTGTTTCCTTTAAAATAAACCATTTGTTACAAACTTTGATCTTGTAAAGAACACTACTATTTTGATGAAACATGTGAATATATGAATACATGTATATAGTAAAATCATTTTATATTTTTTAAAAGCTGAGTTTGAACCAGTTTTATATTTCTTGACTTTTTAATGATAAATAGATAGCAAAAGACGTTTAATATTTTGAAACAAAGGGAACAACTTTGTTCTTCATGCAATATGTGCTGTTTACAAAATTAACATTCAGTTACTTAAATCAGCATACAGCATCCAACTGTGTATTGCTATATTATAGAATAAAATTTTATATGCAGAAAATATTCATGTCTAAGCATAACATTAGTATATATAGATATTTGGTACCAATCTTTACAAATAACCTTGTAAGACACATCAAGATGAGGTTTGCCTTAGAACCCATATACACAAAGCTTGGTTGAACAGATAAGGGTGAACTGTGTATAATTCAGTATGCCAAATACCAGTGTAAATATCATAGTTGAGAAAAAAAGAAGATTTATATGAAATACATTTCAATGAAGATTCAATCATGAATCACTTTGTTACTTGCATAAATTAAGATCTTGCACATTAGTATAATATTCTGATGACCCTGTGTTATGATTATTCATAATAAATATTTTATCCTATCAGATAGAGCTTTATAAAGGCATTAGTTTTCTTCAAGGTTCCCTTCAACTTCTTATTCAGGTATTTCTTTTCAACCATTTCACCAGTAGAACTCACTTATTCTTAGAAGTTAAAAAACATAAATGAATTTTAAAAAAGTGTGCCTTGATATGACTGGGCCTTTTTAAATCTCTTTTTTCCCTGGGATATTCACATGCTGGGGTCATATGTAACAACATTGATCATTCATAAATTAAAAATAAAATTCAAGCACTTCAAAATAAACTAAAATGCATATAGTTATTGCCATCCCCAAAGTAGTCTTCCATTTTTCTAGATCTAATGATTTGTTGACAAAAGTCATGACATGGGGTCATCAGAATATGAATTTGAAGCAGGTATTTTAAGATCTTTGTTACTTAGTCTTGTGGAAAGTAACACAGAATTAAAACAGTAAATAAAATGTAACAAGAAAGCAGCATAAATGAATACTGAAAAACAAAACAATAACATTTCATCAAACTTTTAGAACAAGAACTATCTCACCCTGCTCCTAATAACTCGGTTCTGATCCTATGATAAAACAATAGAGGGGAAATTAAAAATAGTCAAGGTGTCAAAGTCTTTCTTTTCCCATTATTTATTGTTTCTATATTACTTCCTCAACTAATAAAGATACATAATTTTTAACTTGGTAAGAATGAATACACCTTATGCACGCCTTATTCTGGATACACATGAAATATATGCTACTGGGCATTTAGTCAACAGCAATAAATAAATTAATCTATGCAAGTTTTAAAAGTGGAGCTCTACAGATTATATCTAAAGAGTGAATGCTGAAAACATTTTCTACTATTTTTAAAATTCCAAACCTTAGCTGACTGTGGTGATGATGAAGATGGTGGTTTTGGTGAGTTAGATCTACTATCCACCGGTGAGGCTGTAGAAGAGTTGTCTCCGCCTCCTCCAGCTTTGGCGTTCATTAATCCACTCATACCAAATCCACTCAGGAATTTATCCATCTGAAAAGTAAACATTTCATGTCAGAGTAAATCCAACAACTTCAGAGTTACCAGTAACTCATTTAAAACATTCGTTATCTACTTAGTGATTGGCTGAAGTCAAAGGAAAAACTGGCAACCAGAAATTGCAACTATGTGTGTACAATACATACTGTTTATCAGGTTGTCTGTGTATTGATATTGTAAAATATCAGCTGCAAGTCACAATATATATGCAGATTTTCGTTGAGTGAGCCCAGCGAACGAGATCAAAAAGCCTCCATATTGTGTTGAGCAGCTGATATTTTGAAATATCAATATGCAGATAACCTGATAATCAATTTATCTGACTGTATTTGTGTCTTTTGAAAGTGTTTTCTTTGTTTTGATAGCAAACAGGAAGATGGCTTGATAAGTTTGGGTTCAAACATTTTGACGTTGCTGATATGTCTGGTAATAAAGGCCGGGTCAACATATTTGACGTCACAAAGCAGTGATATGCAAGTTTATTAATAGCTGAGTAAAGTGATATAGACAGTGGGAGGACCCATTAAGTATGTTATATACTACCGTAAGCCTTGCATTTATCCTTCTTCTGGCAGTAAAAGTCAATGACATGAAAAACATATAAAAGATGGTGTTAAATACCACAAAACAAATGTGAATTGGAGAAATATAACAGATTGTATTATTGTCAAATAATATTTTGTATGAAATTTCTTCAGTTAACATTTGTAAAACCTCTTATATAATTTCATTACAAATTTTGAAGGAGTTCATGTTGCTGAGTCTTTAGTTTTCTCTGTTGTATTTTGTGTACTATTATTTGTCTGGTGGTCTTTTTAGTTTTTTTAGACATCATTGTTAACTCTATCTTTTGACTAATGAGTGTGAATGCATCTTTCACTTCCTTTTTTTCAAGTGAGACAAATTTTGCAGGATATTATCACAAAACATTGCACATTTCATGAGACAATATATATAAAGGGTTTTACTACTTTTAAGAAACTGGTAAGTAGTCCATGGAAAGAACAAACATTATAGTTACCATAGATTGAGGTCCTTGTCCTACATTACCAACCAGTTGTTGTTGTTCTTTACCAGTTAGCTGTGTGATTTCTACAGTACTGAAACAATAATAGTAATGATTATTTACATCTTAGCTTCTGTTATTTGGATAATTTTTTATTGGACTATATGCATGGATCAGTATATGTTGGTGAAAGCAATTGATTAATATACTTCACTTTTTAACCCTTTTCAACATATTGGTTAACAACCAAATATGAACACAGTTTTTATTTCCATGCCTATAATTTAACAAGTTTGTCAATGGAGAGAAACATGAACTTCATTTATGTCTTATATTTTACCCACTAATGCATGGCTATAGAATGAAGGTGCCATCTTACACTGAGACACCAAAAACAAGCTTAATTGTCTAATAAGTATTTTACATCCCAGCTTATTTAAGATGGATTACCATAAGAGCAATCTTATTATATTCTTTTTAATGCAACATGGTTTGTAACATTGATTGCATAATGTCACAAATTTTCACTCCATCAATTTAGGTTCTTAGATGCAGATCGAGGATTTTGAAACAAACAGGGGCCTGTCAAGAAAACATTAAGAGTGGGACTTGTTATAACTGTATGTATTAACCACATATGTATCTCTATGGGAATAATGATTGTGCAAGCCCATACATTATGTGATTGATGCATATATAGTTTAACAGTTGCAAATATCCATTTACTGCCTCCACTGATTTTTAAATGTATGACTTAGCAATGGTTTATTACTGTTGTATTTTTTATTTGACTCTCTCAAATATCCATTTACTGTCTCTACAAACACATTGCAAGAAAACTCTATTTGCAACCAACAAATGACAAAGTGATGCCAACGAATTCATAAATATAATATTGTGATATCCTAAATCATGATACAGTGGATTCATTATTATTCGTTGGTACAGTAACATTAACGGTACCAATTTTCCTGCACCAGATGCGCATTTCGACAAAATATGTCCCTTCAGTGATGCTTGTGGCCAAAATATTTGAAATCCAAAGCTAAAATAAAAGATGAAGAGCTATAATCCAAAAGTTCCAAAAAGTATAGCCAAATCCGTGAAGGAATCAGAGCTATGCATGAGGGAGATACATTCCTTTATTTATAATAATTTCTACATTTTGTATCAGCAAATTTTAATAACACAAAAAATCTGTATTTTTATGCCAGTACCGAAGTACTGGCTACTGGGCTGGTGATACCTTCGGGGACTAACAGTCCACCAGTAGAGGCACACACACATGTGAACCAAGAATTCAAATATTCAACGAATAACATATTTTCAAAAGGCTTTGTATAGATTGGCAAAACCATGAAATCAAATTGCCATGATTATGCAAATTTCCAGTAATCCACAAAAATTGATACCCACCAAAAAAAAAAAAAAAACCACAGTGTAAAATGAAATGAATTTCCCAAAATATTTATTGCAACATGGTTATAATACTAATAATTTTATGACAGAACCATATACCCTGTCATATTGCACATTAGAAAATATTTGGCTCTAAAACAATAGATCTAAAATACAAGACTTATTCTTCACTTCACAACTTTTAAACTACATTGTATTTAAAATATATTAGCTTGTGACAGAGCATAAAAAAGTTGTTAGTGTAGGTAAGAGTGAATGTTTTAATAAATAAAATGTAATACATATAATACAGTAGTCTTTTGACCAAATAATTGGTGGACCTCACAATTCCAGTTAAGATTTGTCAGCAAGAATTTAATCAGCTTTGTAAGTTATTTCTTTAAACATGTTTTGGACCTTGTAATGTTTCTTACATGTACCTCAGAAACTAGAACTTTCCATTCTATTTTAATACATAAAGGGTTCAATTTCCTATATTTTTTTTCCATTTTACTGCCTGGCTTACAAAAACTGTAATATGGATGGAACTGGATAGTTGCATTCACTCTTACATGTACTTGCCAATAAAATTATGGTGACTTGAGTAACTCCGGTATCACTCAGATTACAATTCTACCTTGACAGGTAAGTTTGTATTTAGCCTATAAAATACTTATTTAGCCTTGAGAATTGAAAGGTCAGTTTATCCCATTCATACAATAGAAGTTGATAAATTTGGCTTCATGCCATTTACCTTGTCCAAAATAAAGGTCACTTTATTGTTACTGTGATATTGTAAAGTACAAAAGAACCCTATATTCTGACCAATACTTAAAACTTTGTGCATCTTGATTTAATTGTTAAAAATCTGTTAATGTTGAATTTTTGGGGTTATTTCGACCTTTTAATTGCATATTTCTTTACATGGTAGTTTTTTTTTCAGATATAAACCAGGTGCTCCGCAGGGCGCAGCTTTATACGACCGCAGAGGTCGAACCCTGAACAGTTGGGGCAAGTATGGACAAAACATTCAAGTGTGATACAGCTCTGAATTTGGATTGTGATCAAATTTTTGACATTACATGGTTTTTTTTACACAAAACAAATGTCAAGATTTTACAAATCAATTAAAAATTTCTTCTTCAAACTTATTTAAATCTAAAATTAAATAGTTGACACAGCATAGGTTTCTGACACAGAATGAATGTGGTCTAATGAACTTAAAAAAATTTGTTTGCCTTTGAGCAATTCACTATGCTGTTGAATATTAATCCTCTCAAAAAAATGTTTGAAGAAATTTTCTTTTTATTTATGAAATCTGAAATGAGAAAAATTTAACCCCCCCCCCCCATTTTTTTCACATCCCCCTTTCCCTTTTTCCAAAACTGATATCAATTCAAATTTCTAATGGAGTTTGCAACAATAACAACTCTTTTAAATACATCATAAAATGTTAAAATGTAAAATAAAGTGCTTGTTATCACTGAATGGTAAAGATTGGTTGGTAGTAAAAGTGAATATACATTGTTTATTGTATAAAACAATAAAAAAAAATTCATCAGCAACATTTTATATTGGCAAATTTCCAATGAAGTTATTTACATAAAGTTATTGGCAAATAAAAATAGAAAATGACATCACAGTCATGTCTGGCAAATGTCCAACATACAGTATCTAAAAACATTTTAGATAAGATAAGGAAAAAAAGCTTCATCAGCAACATTTTATATTGGCAAATTTCCAATGAAGTTATTTACATAAAGTTATTGGCAAATAAAAATAGAAAATGATATCATAATCATGTCTGGCAAATTTCCAACATATATTATCAACTACTATTATATACAAAGAAAGATAACTCCAATTGAAAATTAATTGCTATTGCACAATATTGTGCAATTAGATATTTCTTGCTATTGTGCAATAATGTGCAATTGAAAATTTCTTGCTATTGCACAATACTTGATATGAAATCCTGATTTGGACCAACTTGAAAACTGGGCCCATAATCAAAAATCAAAGTACATGTTTAGATAAAGCATATCAAATAAGCCCAAGAATTTAATTTTTGTTAAAATCAAACTTAGTTTAATTTTGGACCCTTTGGACCTTAATGTAGACCAATTTGAAAACTGGACCAAAAATTAAGAATCTACATACACAGTTAGATTTGGCATATCAAAGAACCCATTTATTCAATTTTTGATGAAATCAAACAAAGTTTAATTTTGGACCCCCATTTGGACCAACTTGAAAACTAGGCCAATAATTAAAAATCTAAGTACATTTTTAAATTCAGCATATAAAAGAACCCCAAGGATTCAATTTTTGTTAAAATCAAACTAAGTTTAATTTTGGACCCTTTGGACCTTAATGTAGACCAATTTGAAACATGAACCAAAAATTAAGAATCTACATAAATAGTAAGATTCGGCATATCAAAGAACCCCAATTATTCAATTTTTGATGAAATCACACAAAGTTCAATTTTAGACCCTTTGGGCCCCTAATTCCTAAACTGTTGGGACCAAAACTCCCAAAATCAAACCCAACCTTCCTTTTATGGTCATAAACCTTGTGTTTAAATTTCATAGATTTCTATTTACTTATACTAAAGTTATGGTGCAAAAACCAAAAAATAATGCTTATTTGGGCCCCTTTTTGGCCCCTAATTCATAAACTGTTGTGACCTCAACTCCAAAAATCAATCCCAACCTTCCTTTTGTGGTCATAAACCTTGTGTCAAAATTTCATAGATTTCTATTCACTTAAACTAAAGTTGTAGTGCGAAAACCAAGAAAATGCTTATTTGGGCCCTTTTTGGCCCCTAATTCCTAAAATGCTGGGACCAAAACTCCCGAAATCAATCCCAACCTTCCTTTTGTGGTCATAAACCTTGTGTTAAAATTTCATTGATTTCTATTCACTTTTACTAAAGTTAGAGTGCGAAAACTAAAAGTATTCGGACGACGATGACGACGACGACGACGACGACGCAGACGACGACGCCAACGTGATAGCAATATACGACCAAAAAATTTAAATTTTTGCGGTCGTATAAAAAAACTATCTGCTTGACTTTATAGAAATAGACTATGCTTGCAGGTTATCTATTACATTGTCTTGTTTTTTGTTTACACCAAATCTGACAGATTATTATTTAGTTGCAAAATATTTTAAATGAGAGCTGAAATTTTTTCTATCTTTAAATGTGCATTGAAGGTTAAAATAATCATAATGTAAACAAGAAGGAAGAAAACATCTTGGTCCCTAAAAAACATCATCAACCAGGATATAACATTCCAAATATTAATTTATTATACTAATATCAGTTGAAATCTCAAGCCACTGTTTTGCATGTTAACAATGTAGGTCATGTCCCAACAGAAAATCAATAAATATGACAGTACAATGTACTCTTAGCACACACACATAAGGTCACTGTGAAATAGACATCTAGGGCAAGAAACAGTCAGTTATAAATACCAAACCAGTTTAACTAGATGTCTAGTTTAAAACCAGTTTGACTAGATGTGTCCTATATTTTGACAATGTAAATGACATGAGGACCTGCATGGGTTTTTTTAATATCTGTATTCTTTAAATTTTTAGGGCATTTTTCTTTTAATACCCTTAAAAATAACTCTCATTCTGTAAAATTCTCATGAAAATGATTTTACTATTTAGTCTTTCTGTTACAAGATTATTTATCAATTCTGTACATTGATCATTATTTTATCAGTATTGCATTACAGTTACCTAAGTTACCTTTTTATTTTGCACACTTATTCTTTATACTTTTGCACCGCATTAAACTATTTTCTATTCCTTATTTCTCTATTTTTTGTTGTTATTACATGTGTTCTCTATTCTGTTAACCCCATTCTGACCCTTATAGGTAAACTTCTATTGTATGAATGGGATAAACTGACCTTTCAATTCTCAAGGCTAAATAAGTATTTGATAGGCTAAATACAAACTTTCCTGTCAAGGTAGAATTGTAATCTGAGTGATACTGGTGTTTCTCAAGTCACCATAAGAAGTCAATGTACAATTCTGGTTATTAATAAATATATATTATAGTTAGGCGTGAAGAAAAAAGTTGTATAAACCACAGGTACTTGTAGATACATATAAGTCAACCATAAAAAATGTCAAATACTGTTTATCAGTAATTTAGGGTACACCCACTCAGGGGCACCCAAAAGGGTATCCTGTCCACAAGTACCTGTGGTATGCACCAAAAGTGAGCTATAAACACAAAGCATTTACAGATAGGACTATCTACCCACTAACGGATTACCTTTTCATACTCTGTAGTATTTGTTCTTCATTTTCACTAAACAAGATATAAGTAACACAGACAGTTTATGGAGTGAAAGTTAGTGAAAGTAGTGCACAATTTGGACTATTTGAAAAGCTTCTGTTAATTGATTTTTGTGTAAATATTTCAGGAAATCCATAATTTGTTATTAGGATATCCATAAATCATGAAGGACTCCTGAAATATTTCAGAACCTCAATAAAAGAACAGAGTTTCAATGTCCCCCAGTTTGTACACATTTGGTTTATCCAAGCTACAATGGTTATTACAAAATAAAACACTTTTTATGTTTTTTTTGTTTTTTTTAAATTTTAAAGTATATCAGAGAAATGAAGGCTCAAAAGCAAATGCAATGCAATTTTTGTTATAATTAAATTTACCAAGTGGCATAACTAGTTAAAAATATTAGATCAGCACCAATTTTCAAAGTGTTAATTATATTTTTTAAATAAAACTATGATATAGTTTTCATAAAATTCTGGCAAGAATTGTACACATGTGCACTAATAACACAATTTTCCATATGATCAATTTATCCAAGGGACATAACTCTTTTAAAAATAATTGTTCAGCATAAACTTCAAGTTTGTCAGGAACATTGATGATATAAACCTTCAATATTAATTTCATAAAATTCTGACCAGAAATGTACACAATGAAATTTTCCATACAATAAAATATTTCCTAGGGGCATAACTCTTTTAAAAATAATAGATGGACACTGATTTTTGAACTTGTTAAAATCATTGATGATATAAACAAGTGTGCACTTACTGAAATGTCACCTTCTTTACTAATCATTGATTTTTTTGGTTGATAGTCCTAAATATCACTATCCCTATGTTGAGCTATCTGCGACAAATGTCATAGGCTCACATAAAATATGGAAATAATTGTAAACATTAGAGAGCCCATTAGGCAATTTTCAATATGATAAATATTTGTAATAATATGAAGTATAGTGAATACCTATGTTCTTTTTTCATTTGGTCCAACTGTTCAAGTTTACTTCTATGTTCTTGTTCAACTTTTGTCATCATTTCTTTAATTACACCAAAAAATGCATTAAACTGCAAAACATACATGTAAAGTTTTTATTATACAGTTTTTCTATGACAACAACTATATATGGTTTTATAGACTATATCTAAAAAAGGGTCATCAGATTGATTGATTGTTGGTTGTTTGACGTCCAGTGGAGGGTCTTCCTCCGGTGGAGGGTCATCAGAGTACAACTGTATAATGTCAGATCAAAGTATTGGTGCCAATGACACAATAGTAACATGTTTGAATTTTCTTTGAATGTGGCAGCTTATGGTAATGCTGTTACCCTGTTGCTACTTTATGTTTTATATGAACAGATTAATTCAATCCCATCCAAAATCACAGAAGGGACACAGAAAAACATGTTTTATGGTATCAAGGAACAGAATAATTAACAGAATATTGGACAGTACAGACAGATATTTTTAACTTTCAATGTTTATGAAGCTTTATACCAATTCAATATAACCCTTACCTTTTAAAAGCTGCAGAACTGTACCTCTTAGGTTTCTTACGATATTTTTTTACTATTTGCAGACCATTAACTGTCACAAAATGCATTTTTTTTTCTCTCACTATTTTAATTAATTAATGATATACATACCTGCGACAGATTTATATTATTATCTATACTAAGTGGTATCAGGAACGGTAAGACTTTAGAAGCCATTATGTCTTTTGTTATCCCCAACTTAGCATGAGTCATGGTCACCTGATAAATACCTGAAATCAGAATTTAATATGGTTAATAAACTTCTTAACAGTGTAAAATATCCTTTCTTAATAATTATAGCTGATATTTATGTGGTGGAAAACGTGTGTCTTTTCTGTTGGTTAATTCAAAGTCCACATGGTTTTGTTCAAACTTTAATATTTTATGAATACCAGTTACTATTTTGACACATGTGCCCACCATCAATACATGACAACATTTTATGCATTAAATTCATGTTTTGAAAATTTCTCTTAATCATTTTATCTTAATTTCATAATGATTTATATTTACTGTATATGCAAAGTTTATTTCAGATGTTGTCAGTTTCAAGCAGTATTTATGCAAATAAAGTAACAAATGTTTAAGAAAATAAATAAATTTGTATGTTTTTTTTCAATAATCCCCAAGTAAAACTGGTTTATCATATATGTCTGCTACAATATTTGTTTATCTACATGGTGTCAAGGAGATAAATCATAATTCAAATAAATATTTTTTTTGTATGTTTTTGTTAATTATCTTCAAGTAAAACTAGTTCATCACATATTTCTACATTTTTCACTATCTAAATAATGTCAAAGGGAGATAACTTACAATTTAGAATAAAAAGTTTACCTAATATACTCATTAAAACAGCTGGTTCTTTGGAAGGTACTTGAGGGAGGAATGGTAGTATATCGTCTAACACAGTCCATTTATCCATGTATTCTAACAGTTTACCTACACATAATAGACAATGAACTCTAATCTGTAATGAAAAGGATTGCCATCTGAATATGCATTCATATATCATACCATATAACAGATAACATTGTGTGATAAATGCTGAACAAAGTAACAAAGTATATAGAAAAATTCTATTCATTTGTAGAAAATAGAAAAAAAAATTCGGCCACACTTTTTAAGAGATGAAGAATTTGTCCATGATACAGTAGCTAAATAATGATTGGTCATCTTTTATATGCAACAATATAAGACTTTTCACCAAAAATTTACAACACAGACACAAGTTTGCAACTATTCTTTTCAAATGATTTTAAAACAAGTTAGTTAATTTCTATGTCATTTGTTTCTTATGGAGACTTGTCTCATTGCCAATCATTCCAGATCTTCTTATTCTAATATCTGTTATTTATGTTTTACCAATATTCTTAAATCTGGAATCAAGCAGTTTTCCACAGAAGGAATATAAATCATAACTTTTTAATTTAGATAGCTCTTCATAAAATTTGAACTGAATTCACAATGGTTTTATCAAAGTTATCATATAATTTGTTTACTGTAATAAAATGGCCAAAATGCAAATGTTAAAAATAAATCTTTTTGTATATATTGAGTCAAACTTATATGTATTGATATCATTATAATTTACCTTGAGTGTAGATGTTCCTAAACAAATCTTTTTAATCCTTGGTAATATGTGTGACTTTAGTGAAGAGAAGTCTATTAACTCAGCAAATGTTGGAATGATGTTTAAACAAATTTCCTGTAAAATAATGGTGATGTAGAATATTTCTCCATACCTCAGACAACATCTTTATAAATCAAAGCATAAACACACATAAGAGCATAAGACTGGATATAGTCATATTACCTAAGGATAAACTATAAGTGTTGTCATGCTTGTTCTTTGTTAAAAGAATATAACTCTGGCTTATTTGAAAACATTTTTTTTCAACAAGTTGTCAAAAGCCTTGAAAATTTATCACTATTAGTTTATAATTTCAATATTGCTGATTGGATGTTTAGTGAACAAATATTTCTTGTAAATTATGGATTATTCTTTTGTTCCAATCTTAAATTGTAAGCTTTTCAAAGCTCTTTTATATATTACAATGTCAGTGCCAATTTTGAAAAAGAATTTGTGTGTCTTTTTGTTTTTTATTGTTACACTACTGTATCAGGTTATGTTGAAGGTCGACACCTGTTAATATTTAAACTCAATGCATTTGTGTGTATCTATCGTTTGTCAGGAGCCTGTTGTTAAGTGGTGGTCGTTTGTTGGTGTGGTTCCTAAGTGTTTCTTGTTTTTTTTCATATAGATTAGACCATTGGTTTTCTAGTTTGCTCTAACAGTACTCATTTTGAGGCACTTTATACTTGGTATTTGGTATGATCCAAGGCTCCCAGTTGAAGGCACTATCTTATTGTTCACTTTTTATACATTGTAAATTGGATAGAGATGTGTCTCATTGGCACTCATACCACATCTTCTTATTCATATTCATTTCTAACAGTCTTCAAAGAGAAACAACTGTTATATCTCTCTTGAGTAATAATTTTCTGATATAATTTCTCAATAAAAAAAAAAACTTGATTTCTAAGAAAGATAAAATCCTATTACATAACACATATAGAACGAAAAAAAGATACTAAAACATTGCCAAAAAGTACATTAAATGATTGCAAATCTTTGCAAAATTTTGTAAAACTCAGGTTATCAAATTTGTGTACGTGCTAATTACCTGCAACTGCGGACTATTCTGATCTAATGCCTGATATATCATTGGTAGAACATGATTTCTAATCTCTGATTGAGGAGTTTTCTTTAATAATAGATTCATATTTTGCATAAACAGGAGTAATATCTGCAAAATAGAGTTCAATTATGAATTAAATACAAATATGCTTTATTAAAAAAATATATTTATAAAATAATGAAACTTCTAGTAAAATAATTATACAAATTTGAAACATTTGTTTTGCAGTCCCAGATATGTTACTTTCAAGTTCTTTCATGTAAGAACAAAACCAATGTTCTATTATTGTTATTAAAAAGCTTTTGAATCTTGATGGTGCAGTGACAATCACTTCTGTCTTGAAAGGATTAATACTTATCACTTGCTTTTTCCATCTCTCATTTAACTGTTCTTAAGTTTCAAATTTAAAAAAGTTGCATTTAGTTTCTTTTCAAAATGTTTAAAAGTTTACCATTACTTCTTAAAATGACAAGAACTATTGACTGAAGATCAGTGCTACTGTAAAAGTTATAAGGATTAGATAACATGGGATTAAGTTTGGGACAGTTTCTTTTTTTATCTTTTTGTGATATGGTTTATTTGGTAAATGGATCAATGTCTTTTTTGAGAAGTAGAGGATATTTGATCAATGGAAAAAAAAATCAGAAAGATGTCACAACTTTGTAGTTGTCAACAATGACCTTGAACTTTGTACATCCCAAATAAGATACAAAAGTAACTAAGGGATGTATATATAAATAAACCTGTAAATGAATCAAATAAAATTGAGAATGGAAAGTCTTTTTTGAGAAGTACCAGATTTTTGATATTAGGGAAAACAATATTCAGGAAACAATACTTGAGTATGTCAAACAATGTCCTTAAACTTTTATCCACCCACAAAGGTGTCTTGTTAATAGTAACTAGATGTGTCAAAGCGACACGAATGGCCCCGTCCCAAAAAGTTGAAAAATCTTCAATTTCAATAACACATGTGGATACAAACATGATGGTAGTCTCACATAGATATGTTCATAATTATAAATTAACTGTTAACAAAACTCAGCTCAAAATGTAGAGGCCTATAGAAAAAAAGTCTGTATAACTGTGATTTTCAACAATTTTCAAAGTTGTAAACCCTTAATTTTGGTAAAAATTAATGGAGAGGAACAAAACTTAAACTTGATCTGTACCTCATCATGGTTATTTCACAAACCAAAAATCAGCCCAATATCTGAAGGCGTTTAGAAAAAAAAACTCTGTATAACTGTGATTTTCAACAATTGATCAAAGTCCAAAGCCCGTAATTTCAGCAAAAATTATCGGAGCGGAAAGAAACTTAAACTTGATCTGTAACTCACAAACCAAAAATCAGCCCAATATCTGAAGGCGTTTAGAAAAAAACTCTGTATAATGGTTTGTTGCGGAATGACAGAATTTTGGAATGACAGAATTTCGGAAAGACGAAATGTCAGAATTTCAGAATTTCTGACAAGGGTTAAACTATATGGCACCGACAACTTTGTTGCGGGGCCATAAAAATGCAAATCAGTGGCAGGGTAATTTTAATATAAACAAACCTGTATTGGTTCCTTGATTTTAAACATAGGTTTAAGTTCTGGAAAGATAAACATCATGTATTCTTTTTCTGTCACTTGTTCTGCCATTAGTAATATGCTGGGTAAAACAAAAGGAATCATATCTGCATTCACACATTCTTTGGTTAAAGCTGGTAATATTCGCTGTAAATTTACTCTCTAAAGAAAATAACAAGATAAGTCTGGTTAGTTTGTTTAATTTTGAAATTCTTATAAAAAAATAGTTGGTGACTGATTTCTATCAGTTAACAAGTACCCCTGTCCTCCTGTTAACATTAGAAATTGTTTTTGCCTTGTAAAAAATTTAGATGTTTTTTATGACATTTAGCCATATGAATTCTACATGAAAATAATACCCCATCACTAGATTCAAGAAAGTACTATTTTCATACATAAAAAACTTATAACAATTTATTAAAATCGCCGAAAAAAATGTAAGTTGATACACGAAGGGGATAATTGTGAGTTCATGTCGTGAGAAAGTCTATCCTGGTATTAAGACAGTTCACCTGTGCTGTCCTAACATTTCTATCAATTTGAGATGTATTAATATGAAGTGTAAGTTTCAATGACATAAAAAGCAAGATAAAATGAAATTTTTACATTTAACTTAAGAAACGTGACATTCTTTTAATTACATGTGGTTTTGAATTATTTAAAAAAAAAGAAATCATGTTATTTGCTTACAAATATGGTAAACCACAATGTGTAACTTTGATTACATAATGTATTAGAGGTCAATGATACATGTAGTAAGGAAAACTACTATACTGGCTTTTTCTACCTAAATTTCCTTTTCAATCATGTCTTTGAACCTACACTGTCATTTCTAATTTACTTTTAGTTTATTAGTGCTTTTAAAAGAGTTATTCCCAAAATTAAATGTGCACTATATTCTTAAAGTAGGGATGTTAATAAGGACTTGAGTATTGCTTGGTAGAATTAAGTCTTGAAAGTCTTGAATACAAAAAAGTTACTTGAATCTGTTTCTTCCTTATCATGTTTTTGTGCACTTTAAATGAAATTGGTTTTTATTTAGAACGTACCTCTGCTAATTAAATATTAATCCTAGACTAGGGTTCTCACTAGGAATTTTTCATGGTGAGTCCTGGGACTCATCACTTTTAAAAATGGTGAGTCCCAAAAGATTTTAATGAGTCCAGGATGCATGTAATTTTTTGTGTAGACTCATAATATAATGAAATATGACGAATTACAACTTAAACGATATGTGTTGGGTTGGTAGTTTTTATTATATCAATCTCTTAACAATGTTTAATAGTTATTGCTCAAAATATATACATGAAACTTCTTTCTGGGTCTGTCATATTCTTGATGTGGGGCCACATTGAAAAAAAATGTTGGTTTGCCAAAGTCAAAGTTCCATAAAAAAGATTGAGGCGATAGGTAGGGTTTTATTATTATTTTTTTTTAATATGAATGGACTATTATGATAATGAACTCAGTTAAAGAATTTGTCTTGTGATCTTTAGTTACCAAAATTTAAATTACAAAAAAAAATAACTTAAAGTTTACAAATTAATCCCTTCCCCTCTACACCCTTTTCCCAATTAGATTAGTGAAGATTGAATTATATACACCAAGTTTTAACTATTTTCATGGCACTGACATATCAGCTGTTTATTTTAAATGTCTATAAATATCCAGACAGGTTGTCTGTTATTTAGGTGTTTCCCCAAGTATTTTTCCCGCCTAAAATGATCATGTGACATGTTTGTCAACAAAAGAAAACATTTGGTCAAGGAATTCATTTAATTTCTGGATTATTCTGTTTTTTTTTAAATTTAGTTTGGATTTATATTCATTCCATTTAAGGTACAGTCAAGCATTTGTATTTAAAAAATAGTTTGCAAACAATTTTTACTTTTTAATTTGACAAATGTCTCATGATCATTCATTGGCTTGTTCAACCATGCAGATAATGTAAATTATGTGAATTATAAATCTATCAGCTGTCAAAAATATTGATCTACACATCACATCGATGATTTGACATCGACTTCCGGTTTAGTTTCTTGTCAAACAACGGCTCAAAACAATGTTATATCATAAAATATAGGCAAAAGGATGTTTCTGGGACTTGGGGGATACAATCAGGATGCGTCCCATGGACTCACAGGTTTAAAAAATGACGCGTTCAGCTCGATTTCCATGTGTCCAGGACGCGTATACGCGTCTTAACGAGAACCCTGTCCTAGACATTGAAAACAATATTGCTTTGCTACTTTATTTGGTTTAAAAAGACAATATGCTGCAGTATAAAATTAACCTAAGTATCAGAAAGACCCATAATGCACTTGTATTGGGCAAAGGACAAGTTTCACATTTGATTTTGTACCCATTTACAACAAAAATCTCAACTAATAATAAGTACAATGTTAAACAAAATAATAACAAAAGCATTACACAAATGACAGACAAGACTACATGTACTTTATAAGTAAACTAATGTCACTTTTCTGGTTTAAGTTTATGAAATGTTTTAAATAAAGTAACCTGAAACTTATAATTTTTTGCATTAAAAAAGAAATCACAATACCATTTTGAATTCTTAGTTATACCTTTGGCAGTTTTTCTATAATTTTAGGTAATCCCTTGAAGAAGTGTGATTTCTGCAGGTTGTCTCTTTGGAACAAAGTATCCATAAACTGTAATGTCATAGAACCGACATCCTCAAAATATGGAATCTGAAAGTAATCCAATATATGCAACTAATTATCATGAAAATGATTTAAAGTTATACTACTACAATAAATTTTCACTCTCTAGCAAATCATCCATGTAATGTCATTTATAGCATAAAACTTATATAAATCAATTAAATGAAATACAGAATTCTTTAGAGGCATAAATAATAAGTGATAAATAGTATATGTAATATAAATGTGTGAGTTCAGGGTTTAGGTGAAATTTTCCCTACAGAAATCAAGTTTTTTTTCCAATCATTATTTATTTTAATATTGATTTACAGAATATGATTTTTTTCATCCAAAATTTTACAGTTTTAACATTTCCTTATACAGTGCACATAGACTAATGATTAGAGCTGTTAAAGTAAGTGCAGCTCTAGGTGAATATGATGACAATATCAACGTGTAGTTCTTAAAACATACAGACTGCTTTCAAACTGAGATTTAGATATAGTGATTTATATTGATTTAGATGATAACACAATGTTGACTGCTGTACCCCTATTTTTTGACCTTTCTACCTATTGTGTCTGTTTATTTTGTTCACGCATTGGTGACAATATAATGGAATTTGATGCGACTGTCATACAAGTGAGAGGTTTAGCTAGCTATAAAACCAGGTTCAATCCACTATTTTCTACATTTGAAAATGCCTGTACCAAGTCAGGAATATGACAGTTCTTGTCCATTCCTTTTTGATGCGTTTTGTTATTTGATTTTGCCATGTGATTATAGGCTTTCCGAATTGATTTTCCTCTGAGTTCAGTATTTTTTTGATTTTACTTTTTACTTTGTGTATACATGTAGTTGTGTATTTGTTTAATCTACATTGACTAGAGGTATAGAGGGAGGGTTGAGATCTCACAAAACATTTATAACCCTACCATATTCTTACCCCTGTCTCAAGTCTGGAGCCTTTGGCATTTTTCAGTCTTGTATCATTTTAAATCTTAGTTCATTTATATGCTTTGGAGTTTAGCATAACATAAGTTTTCACTGAACTGGTACACATTTTTGTTAAGGGGCCAGCTAAGGTCCACCTCCCAGCGAGGGATTTTCTCTGTGTGTTGATGACTCATTGGTGGCCTTCAGCTGCTTGATTTTTTACTCTTTGGTCAGGTTGTTGTCTCTTTGACATACCTTCCATTTCCATTCACAAAACTATTTTGTATATATATTTATGCAATTGTGCTATCTATATGCAATAGTTCATTACCTTGGTCAGTTGGTCAGAATCTGGCCTGACAGATGGCTCTGTATTCAGTAATAATTTAACATACTCATGTAACTCTACAGGTACATTACCCAGCAATGATGACCTAAATTTTCTTAGCTAAATAAAAACGAACATATTATATTTTCAAATCTTTTGTCTAAGGAAAAAATTGTCTCAAAGCTTCGCAATTAATATCATCAAAGTTTTTGCACATTTATTTCACTCATCTTAGGCCAATTTGATTAATAATTGCTTTCAGGTTACCTTTAGTCAATCATAATTTTAAACATATTTAGTTGTCGTTTGTTGATGTGGTTTATAAGTGTTTCTCATTTCTCAGTTTTTGTAAAGATTGGACCGTTGGTTTTCCTGTTTGAAGGGTTTTACACTAGTAATTTTTTGGGCCCTTTATAGCTTGCTGTTTGGTGTGAGCCAAAGCTCCGAGCTGAAGACCATACTTTGATCTATAATCGTTTACTTTTATAAATTGTGACTTGGATGAAGAGTTGTCTAATTGGCACTCATACCACATCTTCTTATATTTATTATATTATTCATAGTGATATTAATAAGTGAAATCTTTTAATTTGGAATGCGAAACAAAGTTGTGATGTTCCATTGTTTATTTGTTAGTCCAACTGCAATGTATGGTATGGTATGTCTATTCCTAATTAAGTATGACAGATAACACACCTCTTCAGAATATTTCTTGAACATGGAGAGCTGATTGTTACATTCATACAGAGGTTTCCCATAGTTAAAGATAGCATGGATTAGTACTCCTATAGAAAACATATCTGATCCTCTACAACAGGTCATAGTTAGGGCAAACTCTGGGGCAAGGTAATCTAGACAGGGCTGGATTATTGAGGGTAAATCTGGATCCCATTCTCTGTAGGGGAAGGTTGGCTCAGCATTGGCAAACTGCAAAGACAAACAAATAATTATTAGAAATATTTTTTAAATTTGAAGATTACTACAATCATGACCATCTATTTCTTTTTTTTTTTTTTATATTAAACGAAATAAGTGTTACGAGCACATGATCCATGTTCAGTTAACATCAAAATCTGCATCTATTTAAAACAAATATTGTACATAATTTTCAATTCCCTGGTTACTATTTAACGGTATATTCCCCTTTCTTTCAAGTGATGATGCAATGGTAAAGACTGAACAGAACCTTTTGTGAAAGTCTTTCTTATTCCAATTCACAACTACATGTATGTATAATAATGGTCATACATGAAACTGCAATATCTAAATTCCCTGAAAAATATAACATAAATATCATACAGAACGTTATATTTGTTGCTCGCATCTAAATGGTCAAATGTCATGAATGCCTTCAATTGCTTATATCTGTTGTATTTGGTCTCTGGTGTATAGTAGTCTCCTTGGCAACCCTACCACATCTCCTTATTTTCTCCTTGACAACCCTACCACATCTCCTTATTTTCTCATTGACAACCCTACCACATCTCCTTATTTTCTTACATGTGATATTATTATGCAGTTATGTGACTCTTTAACTAGAGGCTCTAAAGAGCCTGTGTCGCTCACCTTGGTATATGTGAATATTAAACAAAGGAAGCAGATGGATTCATGACAAAATTGTGTTTTGGTGATGGTGATGTGTTTGTATCTCTTACTTTACTGAACATTCTTGCTGCTTACAATTATCTCTATCTATAATGATCTTGGCCCAGTAGTTTCAGTGGAAAATGCTAGTAAAAATTTACAAATTTTATGAAAATGGTTCAAAATTGACTATAAAGGGCAATAACTCCTTAAGGGGTCAACTGACCATTTCGGTCATGTTGACTTATTTGTAAATCTTACTTTGCTGAACATAATTATTGCTGTTTACAGTTTATCTCTATCTATAATAATATTCAAGATAATAACCAAAAACAGCAAACTTTCCATAAAATTACCAATTCAGGAGCAGCAACCCAACAACGGGATGTCCAATTCATCTGAAAATTTCAGGGCAGATAGATCTTCACCTGATTAACAATTTTACCCAGTCAGATTTGCTCTAAATGCTTTGGTTTTTGAGTTATAAGCCAAAAACTGCATTTTACCCCTATGTTCTATTTTTAGCCATGGCGGCCATCTTGGTTGGATGGCCGGGTCACCAAACACATTTTTTAAACTAGATACCCCAATGATGATTGTGACCAAGTTTGATTAAATTTGGCCCAGTAGTTTCAGAGGAGAAGATTTTTGTAAAAGTTAACGACGCCGGACGACGCCGGACGCAAAGTGATGGGAAAAGCTCACTTGGCCCTTCGGGCCAGTTGAGCTAAAAATACTTTCTGACATTTTTCGTATATGTGTAACCAGGTGCTCCGCAGGGCGCAGCTTTATACGACCGCAGAGGTCGAACCCTGAACAGTTGGGGCAAGTATGGACAAAACATTCAAGCGTGATACAGCTCTGAATTTGGATTGTGATCAAATTTTTGACATTACATGGTTTTTTTTTACACAAAACAAATATCAAGATTTTACAAATCAATTAAAGATTTCTTCTTCAAACTTTTTAAATCTAAAATTAAATAGTTGACACAGCATAAATTTCTGACACAGAATGAATGTGGTCTAATGAACTTAAAAGTTTTTTTTTGCCTTTGAGCAATTCACTATGCTGTTGAATATTAATCCTCTCAAAAAAATGTTTGAAGAAATTTTCTTTTTATTTATGAAATCTGAAATGAGAAAAATTTAAACCCCCCCCCCCCTTTTTTTTCACATCCCCGTTTCCCTTTTTCCAAAACTGATATCAATTCAAATTTCTAATGGATTATGCAACAATAACTACTCTTTTAAATACATCATAAAATATTAAAATGTAAAATAAAGTGCTTGTTATCACTGAATGGTAAAGATTGGTTGGTAGTAAAAGTGAATATACATTGTTTATTGTATAAAACAATAAAAAAAACTTCATCAGCAACATTTTATATTGGCAAATTTCCAATGAAGTTATTTACATAAAGTTATTGGCAAATAAAAATAGAAAATGACAACATAGTCATGTCTGGCAAATTTCCAACATATATTATCAACTACTATTCTATACAAAGAAAGATAACTCCAATTGAAAATTAATTGCTATTGCACAATATTGTGCAATTAGATATTTCTTGCTATTGTGCAATACTGTGCAATTGAAAATTTCTTGCTATTGCACAATACTTGATATGGAATCCTGATTTGGACCAACTTAAAAACTGGGCCCATAATCAAAAATCAAAGTACATATTTAGATAAAGCATATCAAATAAGCCCAAGAATTTAATTTTGTTAAAATCAAACTTAGTTTAATTTTGGACCCTTTGGACCTTAATGTAGACCAATTTGAAAACTGGACCAAAAATTAAGAATCTACATACACAGTTAGATTTGGCATATCAAAGAACCCATTTATTCAATTTTTGATGAAATCAAACAAAGTTTAATTTTGGACCCCCATTTGGACCAACTTGAAAACTGGGCCAATAATTAAAAATCTAAGTACATTTTTAAATTCAGCATGTCAAAGAACCCCAAGGATTCAATTTTTGTTAAAATCAAACTAAGTTTAATTTTGGACCCTTTGGACCTTAATGTAGACCAATTTGAAAACGGGACCAAAAATTAAGAATCTACATACATAGTTAGATTCGGCATATCAAAGAACCCCAATTATTCAATTTTTGATGAAATCACACAAAGTTCAATTTTGGACCCTTTGGGCCCCTTATTCCTAAACTGTTAGGACCAAAACTCCCAAAATCAAACCCAACCTTCCTTTTATGGTCATAAACCTTGTGTTTAAATTTCATAGATTTCTATTTACTTATACTAAAGTTATGGTGCAAAAACCAAAAATAATGCTTATTTGGGCCCCTTTTTGGCTCCTAATTCATAAACTGTTGTGACCTCAACTCCCAAAATCAAACCCAACCTTCCTTTTGTGGTCATAAACCTTGTGTCAAAATTTCATAGATTTCTATTACTTAAACTAAAGTTATAGTGCGAAAACCAAGAAAATGCTTATTTGGGCCCTTTTTGGCCCCTAATTCCTAAAATGTTGGGACCAAAACTCCCAAAATCAATCCCAACCTTCCTTTTGTGGTCATAAACCTTGTGTTAAAATTTCATTGATTTCTATTCACTTTTACTAAAGTTAGAGTGCGAAAACTAAAAGTATTCGGACGACGACGACGACGACGCAGGACGACGACGCCAACGTGATAGCAATATACGACCAAAAAATTAAAATTTTTGCGGTCGTATAATAAAAATCAATTAGGGAATCACTATTAATAAATACATACATGTATAAGGTGTCCTTGGGACACAGAGGCTTTGAGTGCAAAAAGGTTAATTTGGCAATATTTCCATTTATTAAGGTACAGTGAGTGTACATGACTCAATAACTTTGTAAGCAACAGCAACGAAATAAGAACTTTTGTATTTGGTGGTAATATGCATTGTGTATGAGTTTCATAACATTTAGTTGAGGCAAACTAAAGTTGGAGAATGCAAAACATTTTTTGGGCTTGTGTACAGACATGTCAGCATGGAAATTATGCAGGTTTTAAAAATTTAATCCTATCTATTTCCATGTTAATTTCTAAATTGGAAAAGATTTGTTAAGAAATATAAAAATTCAATGTTACAAGCTTAAATAATGGAAAAGAACGAACAATGATAACAAGCACCTGTTATTGTTTTTTTTATTATCATAAAATTGCCTTTAATATTTCAATCAGATCATTCCAGTCCAAACAAGAAAAAAAAAAAGAATGATAATCTATAACTTCATGTAGCTTTATATAGCTACTTACAGAGGGATCAGATTGTTGATTACTATTGGGAATACAGCAATCAAATCCTGCTATCTTCCAGGAACCATTCTTGTTTATAATGATAGATTCTGGACATATATTACAATGAACCATCTTCACATCATTATGTAAAAAAGCCAGTCCTTCTGCAAGCTGTAAAATAAGAAAGGCAATAAATTATAAAAGTCTTTTAGTTTGGTTCTTTTTACACTTAAAAAAACAAGGATAAAACTTATAATGGCCCTCTGTTATGGCAGGGGCATAAAACTAGAGGCTCTAAAGAGCCTGTGTCGCTCACCTTGGTTTATGTGAATAGTAAACAAAGGAAGCAGATGGATTCATGACAAAATTGTGTTTTGGTGATGGTGATGTGTTTGTACATCTTACTTTAATAAACAGTCTTGCTGCTTACAATTATCTCTATCTATAATGAACTTGGCCCAGTAGTTTCAGTGGAAAATGTTGATAAAAATTTACAAATTTTATGAAAATGGTTAAAAAGTGACTATAAAGGACAATAACTCCTTAGGGGGTCAATTGACCATTTCGGTCATGTTGACTTATTTGTAAATCTTACTTTTCTGAACATTATTGCTGTTTACAGTTTAACTCTATCTATAATAATATTCAAGATAATAACCAAAAACAGCAAAATTTCCTTAACATTACCAATTCAGAGGCAGCAACCCAACAACGGGTTGTCCGATTCATCTGACAATTTCAGGGCAGATAGATCTTCACCTGATAAACAATTTAACTCTGTCAGATTTGCTCTAAATGCTTTGGTTTTTGAGTTATAAGCCAAAAACTGCATTTTACCCCTATGTTCTATTTTTAGCCATGGCGGCCATCTTGGTTGGTTGGCCTGATCACCGGACACTTTTTTAAACTATATACCCCAAAGATGATTGTGGCCAAGTTTGGATTAATTTGGCCCAGTAGTTTCAGAGGAGAAGATTTTTGTAAAAGATAACCAAGATTTACGAAAAATGGTTAAAAATTGACTATAAAGGGCAATAACTCCTAAAGGGGTCAACTGACCATTTCGGTCATGTTGACTTATTTGTAAATCTTACTTTTCTGAACATTATTGCTGCTTACAGTTTAACTCTATCTATAATAATATTCAAGATAATAACCAAAAACAGCAAAATTTCCTTAACATTACCAATTCAGAGGCAGCAACCCAACAACGGGTTGTCCGATTCATCTGACAATTTCAGGGCAGATAGATCTTCACCTGATAAACAATTTAACTCTGTCAGATTTGCTCTAAATGCTTTGGTTTTTGAGTTATAAGCCAAAAACTGCATTTTACCCCTATGTTCTATTTTTAGCCATGGCGGCCATCTTGGTTGGTTGGCCTGATCACCGGACACTTTTTTAAACTATATACCCCAAAGATGATTGTGGCCAAGTTTGGATTAATTTGGCCCAGTAGTTTCAGAGGAGAAGATTTTTGTAAAAGATAACCAAGATTTACGAAAAATGGTTAAAAATTGACTATAAAGGGCAATAACTCCTAAAGGGGTCAACTGACCATTTCGGTCATGTTGACTTATTTGTAAATCTTACTTTGCTGAACATAATTATTGCTGTTAACAGTTTATCTGTATCTATCATAATATTCAAGATAATAACCAAAAACAGCAAAATTTCCTTAAAATTACCAATTCAGGGACAGCAACCCAACAACGGGTTGTCCGATTCATCTGAAAATTTCAGGGCATATAGATCTTGACCTGATAAACAATTTTACCCCATGTCAGATTTGCTCTAAATGCTTTGGTTTTTGAGTTATAAGCCTAAAACTGCATTTTACCCCTATGTTCTATTTTTAGCCATGGCGGCCATCTTGGTTGGTTGGCCGGGTCACTGGACACATTTTTTAAACTAGATACCCCAAAGATGATTGTGGCCAAGTTTGGATTAATTTGGCCCAGTAGTTTCAGAGGAGAAGATTTTTGTAAAAGTTAACGCCGGACGCCGACGCCGGACGCAAAGTGATGAGAAAAGCTCACTTGGCCCTTTGGCTAAAAAGGTAATAGACAGTTATCCTTCCACTTTTTTTATAAATAAAACCTTTTTTTTATGAGAATGATAAGTATTTTTCATAGAGATAAATGTTGGATACTCAATGCAAAAATATCAACTTCTCGAAAGAAATTTATTTCTTTGTCTTTTTTCACCAATGACTTGAAAGTCTAGTATGTTTTAATTGCTAACTTATAAACAGGTTGAGTAAGAAAGTACATAGCGATAATTATTTGAAACAGATAAAAAGACTGTTTCTAACAGAATATAAAAGTCACAGATTTAAATTCTACAAAGAACCATCTGTCATAGAGTGCAATATATTTTCAAGATAATAACCAGATGCTCCACAGGGTGCAGCTTTATACGACCGCAGAGGTCGAACCCTGAACAGTTGGGGCAAGTATGGACACAACATTTAAGCTTGATATAGCTCTGAATTTGGATTGTGATTAAATAGTTGACATAACACAGGTTTCTGACACCGAATGAATGTGGTCTAAGAAATTAAACTAAAAAACTTTAAAATTTTAAATTGGACATTTACCTATAATGGTCCAAAATCCAAAATCTAAATACATGTTTAGATTCAGCATATCATAGAACCCTAAGAATTCAATTTTTGATGAAATCAAATAATGTTCAATTTTAGACCCTTTAGACCTCAATGTGGACCAATTTGATAACCGGGCCCAAATATTAAAGTCATAAGAAACGAGTGACCGGTGAAAAATAATGTAGACCAATTTGAAAAAACAGGACCAAAAATTAAGAATGTAAATACACAGTTAGATTTGGCATGTCACCCCAATAATTAATTTTTTGATGAAATCAAACAAAATTTAATTTTGGACCCTTTTGGCCCCTCATTCCTTAACTGTAGGGACCAAAACTCCCAAAATCAATCCCAACCTTCCTTTTGTGGTCATAAATCTTGTGTTAAAATTTCATAGATTTCTATTTACTTATACATGTACTAAAGTTATTGTGCAAAAACCAAGAAAAATGCTTATTTGGGACCTTTTTTGGCCCCTAATTCCTAAACTGTTGGGACCAAAACTCCCAAAATCAATCCAAACCTTCCTTTTATGGTCACAAACCTTGTGTTGAAATTTCAACGCATATAGCGCGAAAACCAAATGTCTTCGGACGACGACGACGACAATGTCATACCAATATACGACCAAAAAATTTTCAATTTTTACGGTCGTATAAAAATATAAATCATCATACAATTTTTAATTATTTTTTTTTTAATTTCACTTAAGTACATTCTTAAAACCAAAATCTGTATAAAACAAATCCAAATCATTTTAACCTCCTTTCAAGGAAAAATTAGCTCACCTGAAGTAATCCATGTTTGATCTCCACTTCATACAATTTATAGTCTTTGAAGTCTGCAGGTAATGGAGTTGGCATGTTATCATGCTTATTCAAAACATTGGCTAAACAGGAGAACACTGGTTCCGTAGCAAAGGCTAAAGTTTCCCTGAAAGGATAAAGCAGGAGTTTAAATAATAGATGGGAAAGTTTGTTTAGACCATATAAATTTGACCAAACAAACTACATAGATTTGCATTTTTAGAATTATACATTAACATGAATACAAGGATTTCATCTATGAAGATACATTCAAATAAGGTTAAGGACTTTGTTAGTTTGTAGCAAACAGTATAAATTAGAATATATTGGTTAACAGAAACAAAATGTCACAGTACATTGTTTGTAAAATAAATCTAACTAAATACAAGTCTATGGAGAAAGCCATTTTACCTTGATTCTTCTAATGGATGTAAAACTGACAATATTTTAGGATGTCTCAATCTTGTTAGTTGTGATATGCCTTTTTTAAGTGTCTCAACAATCAGTTCTTTGTCTCTTCGAGAATATTTCTCTAGCAATTTCTTTTCAAAAACAAAAACAGCAGCCTCCTGTTAACAAAAAGAGTTAAAAAGTACCAGGAAAACTTAAGGTCATATAAGTACCATTTTTGGTCTTATTTTGTAAGAGTTGCCATTGATTTGCTTGTCTCTGAAACAAGTTTCCCTTTTGCTGAAGATATATCAATAACTCCCAATTTAAAAAGTATCTTGTGTCATGTTCTTTTAGTTATGCATGATTTTTTATGCTTGAGATTCTCATGATTTTCAAGCACATACATGTATTTTGTTTACTGATAGGATCCGAGGGCTATTCCAGCATTTATTATATTGAGAAGAAGGGGAGGGGAAGATTATTTGACAAAGATAGCATTTACCGGTACAATCATAGAAAATATTAACCAAGTTAAGTTTTATGCATGGCAGAATGATATGAAAAGTTCCTTCTAACTCCCTATTCATTTACATCTGTAATAGGTCTTACTTCGTGTATTTATAACCAACAAGCAATAAAAAGCCTGAAAAATATTTATAATGATGATGATGATGATGAATGGTCTTGTTTCTTGTACTCTAAAGTTGTGACTGAACTTACCGGGTATGTAAAAATGATACACACTAAGTTTGAATGTGCAGGCATCGCTATCATTTTCAAGGCAGAGGCATCATACATACATGAATTTTGTGGTTAAATTATAAATTTGAAAAAAGGCATTACAAGCTTTGTAGTTCTTTGTCAAATAGTTATCATTTTTTTTTAATATTTGATAAGTAATCAATAGAGTGTGTATTTGAATTTTTCCCAATTTTTTCATAAATAGTACAGTGCAGCTGTCTTGTTCATAGATGATGTAGCTGAAGGCAGATCATGAGAACATTTGAAAGAAACACTTTTTTCATAACAACTAACTTGATCAGTGTTAAATTAAATTTAATATTTATGAAGAATATATTCATATGCTTAATACAAAAATATGTTAAGATGAAACTATTTCACATCCTCAAATTACAGTTTAATTGTTTGGGATTTAAAATTATTTTTTTTTTGTATTGGAATTTTTGTAAGAAGTACATCACAAATTAACTTCCAGTCTTGTATTGCACGTTTTCTCACCTGTTTGGTAGTTTTCTTGATAGCATTATAAATTTTCCAGACAAGACCAGGACCTCCACTAGCTATATGATTTAACACATCAAAATCTTTAGACAAGGGGTTTCCTGGTAAAGCACTGGTCACAGCACTCCTTAGTTTATTAAACATATCCATTGTTAATTTCTTTTGTATGTTGAAATCAGGATCTTATACAGGTACTTCACTTAGTCCTAAAAATAAAATTATACACATACATGACATATATATAAATGTATTTAAACAAAAATATTCATCAATTTACAATGTACATATGTACATGTCAAAGTTGTCGATAAGCATTTTTTAAAAATCTAAATACCATTGTTATACATGTAATTGTAAATGTGTGAAGGCATTTTAAATCTTTCTTGTTTCTTCTAAAAGACATTTTTTTTAATTATATCAAATATACATTTTTCAGTGAATTATACTTTTAAATGTACCCTACTTTGACCATCAAAAGTTTTTATTTTGACTTACTATTAGCAAGAAACAATATGTTATTCATTCAACAGGCTTTTGTTTCAACTTGGAATTATTTTTAATGATTGGATTTGTATAATTTCTTGTGCTTGCAATTTTTAATAAATCCTATGGTTATTCTGATTTATATTGTTTTGAGCAGTTCATAACACTTTTGATACAATGTATTTTGTATAGTGTTGTGTGCGACAAAGTTCATACTATTGAAAATATGCTATCTTTTTTGTACTAGAAAGCTGTGTTGTGCCACGCACAAAACATTATGATACAGAAGACCAGAAATTATGCAAATTCCGTAATCAAAAATAATTCCAAGTTGAAATAATAGCCTGGTCTTTGTTAAACCAGAACTTTAAAGCCAACTCATCTGGACTCGCAGGTACTTTGAAACCTGCTTCTACTAACACCAGAATAATTATTAGTGTAGAAATCTTTCCCATTAACTGATAAGCCATAGCTGATATCTGTGTAAAAAACTTTACATCTTTAACCCAGCCAAATTATGTATGTATGTGCCTGTCCCAAGTCAGAAGTCTGTAATTCAGTGGTAGTCGTTTGTTTATGTGTTACATTTTTTTTTTTTAATTTTTTTTTTTGTACATAAACATGATAAATAAGGCCATTAGTTTTCTCGTTTGAATTGTTTTACAATGTCCTTTCAGGGTCTTTTATAACTGACTTTGCGGTATAGGCTTAACTCATTGTCATGATTGTTGAAGGCCGTACGGTGACCTATAGTTGATAATTCCTGTGTCATTTTGGTCTCTTGTGAAGAGTTGTCTCGTTGGCAATCATACCACTTCTTTTTTTATGTTGTCCACATCTCGCACAACATCTTCTAATTTTTATATTATCAGAAAAACTACATGTTTATAAAATATGGCAAGATCATGAAGATTGCTATCTTAAAAAGAAGGGTTGGTGAGATAAATGTAAAATGTTCATTGTTTTTAGTCTTAAACCAAAGGGAAAGGGAAATGAACTCCAAAGCATTTTCAATTATCTTACCTATAATATATAGATGTAGAAAGAACAGTATTTGTGAGTACTATTCTTGAACAGTTGAGTATTACATGATTTTGTAAATTGAATTGAATGACATATATTATTCACATAGTTCATATTTAGTTCTATTAGATTTTATGCATTACTGTTTCATGTGTATAATTTCATGATATATTGATAATTTATGTTTACACATGGTGATGATCACATTTTGTATGAATTCAATACTTGGGTTTACATGCCATATTTTAATCAGTTAATAGGGGAAAAAATCTGATGCCAAGGCTCACACTACTTCAGAATCATAGGGAGAAGTGACTTCTCTTTTTAAAACTGATAGGGAGAAGTGGTGAGATTTGAAAAAGAAGTGCTCTTTCGTGCACTGCGCTACAATGTTTGCATTTTACTATAGTATAAAGGATTATATGTAAATAATGTTTGTTTTATATTGTTCAATTCATATCTGAGTGTACAATTAAAGTAACAGTACAAATTCAAAGTTGTTTAAGTTAAGGTTCTTGTGAGAAACTACCAACTAAATATGCCCTAGCACTAAAAGATTTTTTTTTTATCTCAAAAAGGTTAAGAAATTATAATACATCAATTACAATTTGAATAAAATCTATCTTGTACATGTGTATGAAATTCAGTGTCTCTCATCAAAAGATATACAAATTTAAGCTGGGCCATAATATATTGATGTTAGTACAATAGTGTCAGAGTTAACTTTAATCAATATTTAAAAAAAACAATCCATATAAATCATATGAATTATATACATCAATCAATTAGATGTAACCAAAAGTATGTTAATGGGTATGGAATGCGTAATTTTTCCTTTAGGGCGAATATTCTTCTGTCAGCTGTTCCATCCATGCGTCCGAAGTTATTATTGTAAAAATACGGATATCGGTCATAGCTGGTCCGGTTCCGATCCGTAGTTAGAAACGGTCCATGGCAGACGAATGCAGGAAAATTTACGTTTTTAATGCATTACATTTGTGTAAATGGATTAAACATTGACTGGAGGCAACTTTTATCACGTTTGAATGAATTAGCAAACTTATTTTGCTGCCAAAAGTTAGGTTGATATACGTTTTCGAATAACAAGCACCGGACATGCCGGAAGTGATAAAAAGTTGTCTTTTATTAAATAACCTGCTACACACTTTAAAGACAATGCTTCAACCTCCTTTTCTTAAGAAAATGATTCCTTTCGTCTGATTTTCTTTAATTATCAATAAAAAATTGATGTTTTCTAAACTTGCTAAAAATTAAAAAATGTCTGATGATGTAAGCGACTGAAAGCGAGTATCGTAAACAACAGGGCTATTTGTTTTCGCTTTTAGGGGTCGGGGAAAGCAAAGTGACAGTCAGGAAAGCAACTTCTTCACCCAAGTCGCCTGGTTGCGTGAGCCCTGCATGTTAATTTTAAACTTTTATTTAGATAAAGACTTATGTATCATTTGTATGTGCTTGTCCCAAGTCAGGAGCCTGTAATTAGTGGTTGTCATTTGTTTATGTATTTGTTTTTCTTTCATTTTTGTACATAAACTAGCTATATATATAGGCTGTTATTTTTTCTGTTTAAATTGTTTTACATTGTCATTTTAAAGCTGGCTATGCAATATTGGCTTTGCAGTGAAATATTGTCCTGTCTATGAAAAACACTTATTCATATAAAATATTTTCCATTCTTTAATTTAAAGGACATTTTTTCACATCTGTCATGTCTAAGGCCACAATTTCATAGGTGAATATTGTTCATATGATATTTTCTTCATAGGATAGTATTGTTCGGACAATATTTCATAATAACATCATGTCCCTGGACACAATTCAATGAGGAAAAATGTTAAGTGGAAATAATTTGATGGCTGACAATATTTCATCTTTTTTCTAAATGAACATGATGAAGAAAAGTGAAGTTTATAATTTTTGCCTGTAGGTTCTGGGAAAACTTAGTGACATTCATGACAGTGGTATTCTTAGGGTTAATTTTAGGTCATCAGATAGACCATCTAGATATGTCAGAAGAACTACTCCGAAATTAGTCAGAGATTACTCTGACGTCCAACGGCTGTTTTGCCAGACAAGCTCGGGCCATGGGACGAGCTCTAACAATGGGGCCAGTCTACAACCTAACAGAATGAGATCATATTGAATTCATTAATTGTCCCATCTCTCACTTGATGAGTAACCTACTAATCATAGAGCTACAGCCCAGTAGTAATATCATTTCTCAAGATGAAGTTACTGTATCATATATACATGATGTATGCATATATAATGTGGTATCGTGGTGAACCTTTGGCATGGCATGCTTGAATATATTCCTATTAATCAGTCTATTATGACAAGGAATATCTAATGACTTTTATGAAAAGACCTCTCAGTCTCAATCGCAAATTTTTATAATTTGTTTTGAATAATTATTAATTTAGCCGACAAGAAACAACTTAAATCATTTAAAATTTCTCAATTAAGAGTCAAGTTTTTCATCTGACATTAACGCATTAGATATGTGTAATTACTTTATGTGGTGTGTGTATTTATACATCGAAGATTTATGCAATTAGCACTGGAAGTATTATTCGATTTTTCGAGTCATTTTTCTTGACGTTGTGGGGTGCGCCATCTTGAAATGTAAAAGATAAACAATTTCGGAAACGACTCCGTCTTTCCGGAAATATAATTATTTTTACAGTAGTTTGATATGTCAGACTTTTGTGAATACATTTGGTTGTCCAAAAGCTCTGCAGGTATAATATTTACAATTTTATACATCATTTGTATCTCTTAAAGATAAAATGTGATTAAAATTTTTGATCAGGTCTTTAAAATGATAAAAGCAGTTTAATAAAATGCTGGTAAGATGTGGTTACAAATTTGGATATAGGCTTTTGGTTGAACACTGTTAAAAGCTAAAAGTTTTTTGGATTGTAGGCTCGATTATAAATTTCTGTAAAATGTCAGTATAGTGTGGGGAAACCCACGCTTACTTATTTAGAAGTATGCAGTCGAACTCTATAGGATGTCAGTATAGTGTGGTGTAATTCACGCTTACTGTTCAGGATAATGTTACTAAAACCTTGTATGATTAGTATTTAAAATCTAAAATGACCTCTGTCCTTTGGTTGTTTATCACTAGAAACACAATGTTAGTTTAGTGTGGAGAAATCCACGCTTACTTGTTCTAGAAAATGCAGCCAGACTTTATAAGATGGCAGTTTAGTGTGGTGGAATCCACGCTTACTGTCTAGAAGAATGCAACCTTGTGTTTGTTAAAATCTAAAATAACGTTGGTCCTTCGTTCACTTTCAATAAACATGAAATGTCAGTTTAGTGTGGAGTAACCCACGCTTAGTTACTGTCTAGGAGAGAACATATGCTGTTTTTCTTTTTCTATTGATGTATAAAAAAAAAATTGTAGCTTTAATAGTAAAGGGTTTCGAATTTATTACAGTTTAGTGTGGAGAAACCCACGCTTACAATTTAGAGATAAGATGTTTTCTTTTAAAGCATAAAATACTAGTAATTTATATTTTCCAAGCAGTCTTTTATTGTTTGCTGCTCTATTTTTCTCAGCCAGACTTTAGAGAGTAATTGCCTAGGGTGTATCCCGTCAAAGTATAATTCAAATCTGTGTTGGACCCTTCTAGCTACTTGATGGTTACTACCTTTTCTATATTTATTGGATGAGTGTAAGAAGGTCTGAGCTAAATTTTGGAGAGTAACTTTCGCTTGCTTCGTTAAGTTCTCTAATTTTTCGATTGACAGCAATTATTTGTTCTTCCAGTCGTTTTTCTTGGTCATGAAACCTTTCTCTATCGTCCCTACCTATACCAGCGGCCCAATTCCAACTTACAATGCTGTATAGTGGTACTTCTAATATAGTTACTTTACATCCGGGATGGGCGTTGACACATTGGATGATGAGGTTAGCTTCTAAAATAAAGTCCTCAATAATTGATTCAGTGTCGTGCTTACGCAGGGATATATATTTCCCGTTTTTTGCAGTAAAATCACAAGTTCCTGCCAATATGTACACCCATATATTGCCTTCTTCTTCTTCTATAGTCGCGTCAATAGACTCTCGAATCCACTCTCTACAGTTTTTAATTCTAGCTCCTCTCATACAATACCAGGTTAGACCTTTTTCAGCTGATGTGAAGGCTTGAGACTGTAAATTAAACCCTTTACTGTCAGTTATTATGATGGGTGTTAATTTAGGCCGACCTGAAGGAGTTAACCTACTCCTTTGAAGGAATTTATTCAGTTTTCTGTGAATTAGCATAAAGACTTATTTGTTTATAGTACTATTTGTACTCTGGTATCTTTCGCCCCTCTTTTATTAGCACATGATATTTCTACAATATATTAACAGTGTGACCATCTTGTAGAACATATAGTTTTGACGTTTTCCCATATCACGTAAAAGCCGTGCAGTTGAAAAAGAGAGACGAAAGATACCAGAGGGACAGTCAAACCTCATAAATCGAAAATAAACTGACAACGCAATGGCTAAAAATGAAAAAAGACAAACACAAACAATAGTACACATGATACAACATTTAAAACTAAAGAATAAGCAACACGAACCCCACCAAAAACTGGGGATGATCTCAGGTGCTTCGGAAGGGTAAACATATTCTGCTCCACATGTGGCACCCGTCGTGTGTTGCTTATGTCATAACAAATCCGGTAAATAGTCTTATTTGGTGGGTCACATTCATGAAAGGTAAGGGGATTGTAGATACGACGTAAGGAACATATCCGATATCATCTGTAAAACGGTTATTCCATAACGATCAACCAACTAGTGACGGCGTCCGTAAAATTTACTAAGGGATGATTTCAACTTCACCATTTGGAACTCTTGGTTTAATAGTTTCCATGTGAGCAGCAACCCTCTATCAAGAAAATCATGACAGGGAATACCAGCACGGAAATATCGTATCAATTGGGAGATATATACCCCGTATGTAGGTGCTGCTGGAATGTTGCTACTTAGAAAAGGAAAGTTCACAATTGGAAAGCTGAAATCATCTCTTTTGTCGTAATGTTTTGTTTTCAACCGACCCTCATTGTCAATTTCTAGATGTAAGTCAAGATATGAGCCCGACTTAACTGTATCTGTTGTATCCTTTATCTCTATTTCGATAGGATAGATGCGTTCAACATAGTCACCAAATTTTGAATTATTTAGTGAGAGAACATCGTCTATATAGTGGAAAGTAAAGTTAAAGGATATTGCTAACTTCTTATCTTTCTTGCTAAGAAGTTCCTGTATGAAGTCAGCCTCATAATAATAAAGAAACAAGTCAACAAGAAGAGAGGCACAATTGGTTCCCATGGGAATGCCGACAGTCTGTTGAAAAACACGTCATTCGAACGTAACAAAGATGTCGTCAAACAAGAAATCAAACATCTTGATAATGTCAGATTCAAAGAATTTTTGTTGAATCAGAGTGATCCTGTACAAAGTAGTATTTTTCCCTCCCTAAGACAAGAGAGGTGATTTTTCATTTCCTATCGTTAATTATCCATTTTCACCATCTTACGGTGTTTATATATCTCAACTTGTACGATTCGCTCGTGTACGTAACAATGTTTTAGATTTTAACGAGAGAAATTTATGTATTACTGAAAAATTATTACACCAGGGTTTTCGATATCACAAACTAGTTAAAACATTTACTAAATTTTATCATCGGTATAAGGACATCATTCGTAAATATAGCTCAACATGCAGACTTCTTATACGTTCAGGTATTTCACATCCAATTTTTTATGGAAATATTCTTTATAAAGCACAAAGGTGTCAGTATTCACCTCAAAAACTAACAAAACCTTTGAATAGACTTATTAAGAAGGGATATAGTTACGATACTGTTGTCAGGTCATTAAAGATTGCATATTTTGGCGTTAATATTGATTCACTTATAGGGTCTTTGCATCGGAACTAAACACATTTATTCAAAAACCAGTTGTTGGCATGACACGGGTTATGTTCTTCTCATATATGTTATGATGGTATGATACTAAACCCCTAACGGGAAGGATTGTGCCTGATGTTCATATGATGAATTCATAATCTTTCAGTCAGTTTAATTGAAGTCTGGAGCTGGCATGTCAGTTAACTGCTAGTAGTCTGTTGTTATTTATGTATTATTGTCATTTTGTTTATTTTCTTTGGTTACATCTTCTGACATCAGACTCGGACTTCTCTTGGACTGAATTTTAATGTGCGTATTGTTATGCGTTTACTTTTCTACATTAGCTAGAGGTATAGGGGGAGGGTTGAGATCTCACAAACATGTTTAACCCCGCTGCATTTTTGCGCCTGTCCCAAGTCAGGAGCCTCTGGCCTTTGTTAGTCTTGTATTATTTTAATTTTAGTTTCTTGTGTACAATTTGGAAATTAGTATGGCGTTCATTATCACTGAACTAGTATATATTTGTTTAGGGGCCAGCTGAAGGACGCCTCCGGGTGCGGGAATTTCTCGCTACATTGACGACCTGTTGGTGACCTTCTGCTGTTGTTTTTTCAATGGTCGGGTTGTTGTCTCTTTGGCACATTCCCCATTTCCATTCTGAATTTTATCTACGTTAGCCATTCTTTTTTTTATCAAACAAAGCAATACGAACTCTTTTAATTTGTCTTTTAGTTTGGAATGTGGAATACTTGTGGAAAGTGTAGACCAACACGTTGCCGTTGTTGTGGTATCAATTGCAGACCCGTCTGCATGATAGTTCTTCTTTTGATAATTTCAATTTTTGAATTCTGCTTTGAGGTTTCCAAACTTAGCATACATTCTCCAGTTTTGGTTGAACAAATGCAACTTGGCCGTTTTGGTTTGATGTTTTAGAAGTTATTTTTTAAGGAATTAGCTATAATATTCGTTATATGTTTGACAGTTTTATGTTTGATTGTAGTGTTATGCCAAAATTCAGCCTAAGAAAACGGTTTAAGTTTTTGGTTATGGAAAATCATCGTAGTCTTGTTTGTATGGTTTCTATTTATTTTCACAAAGAAAAGAAAAGAAAAAACTCAACATTCCTGGATGGGAAGCCATCAACCAGTAACTATCCTATGCACTTGTCTGTAACATCTTAATCAGACTACAGGGAGTCCGGGTAATGTTTGTCATACTATGAGCAGTAAACAGTCTGTATTTATAACTAGATGTTATTCATGTAAACCATTGATAAATTAACTATAAATAAGATTGAAACCGACACTATACCTTGGGGTTACATCTGAAGTGATTGGGACCTTACCAGATTACTCTCTACTATGCACACATAACAACTGTGTGGTAAGGAAGTTTGAGACCCATTTCAGTGGTTTGCTTTGCACATCGTAGATATGAAATTTGTTTAATGACTTTTGCAAAGGCTTTTGCAAAGTCAATTATGATAAAGTCTGTTTGTATATTACTATTGTTAATTGATGATAATATCTGTATGAATGAAATAAGCTGGGTTGTTCCTGATCTTTACTGACGAATGCCATGCTGGAGAGTTAGTAGTCTAATGTTCTTTTGAGGATGTTCATAATGTGTTTGGTGATGATGTGGATGTAGTTGCAACATTTTTATGTTTCCAATATGTGGGTGCTATTCACGTTTCTAGTGATGGTGTGAAGATTAAAGTGAGTATTGAATTTGTTTGTTTTCTATAAGCTCTTTAATCTTTAATCCTCAACGCCACTGATGTTAGTAGGATTATTCTCCCATGGAGCATTTTTGCTGTGGAGTATTCTGGATACCTGATTAAATTTCCAAACCTACTTTAAAATAATAAAAATATTACTCGAATGATTGTAATTTGATATCATCTTTCATTCTTCTTAAAATGTTTATAAACTAATTCCTATCTAATTCAAAGTATTCAAAAGCATCAAACTACATTTAAACAAAGAGATTGAACAACAGTAAAACTTATATAAATCTTCTCACATACAAGATGGATTGACTAATCTGACATTATTCAATATATTTATGACATTTCATAAATCAGTCATTATTGCAGTGACTCAGTGAAGGCAGTCACCCTTCTTTGAATTTTTAATAGTGTATGTATACATAATAAGTAATAAATAGTTATAAGTGAACTCCTGTCTGTTCACTACTTTGAATATATATATTTTTTTAAAATTCGTTAAGACATACATGTTTCAATGAAAATATATATAAGACGTATTAATAAAATCATAAACATTGGATTTAGCTTGTAACATTTTGTTTACGCTGCGTTTGCTTATATATTCAATTAACGAGAGCATGGTCTCCAAATTGTAGGAATGTTGTGTGCTTTACTCTTTCGTTTGAACAACACTCTCCTTCCACGGTTTCTTTTTATCTCATTTATTTCAAGAAACTTTTGCATATGCTTAAAACTCGAGTCGATATTTCCATTTGATTCAAATTAGCCCCCTTCTTGCAGGCTTGTACCTCTTTTCGTTTGCAGGAGATTGATAATCTAGGAATTTTTAAGATAACGAAAAGATCTAATGATATCCTTTTATTCCACATTCCACTGTATAGATGATGTCCCCTCACTGAATAATTAAAAGTTGGTGAATAAGTTAGTTTTATTTGTCTCATAAACTTGAAATAAAAGATACCACAAACAGTGTTTAATCTGCTTCATATGTTGAAATGAACATAGAAACTGATATTGCAGGTAAATTGAGAACAACACTTTCCATTGTAGAGACGATTAAAATTTCCCCCTTATGAACTTTTTATTTCTGTGTAGAAAAGTTTCTACAGCGCTTGGAAATTAAATTTTGACTTCTAATGAATATCATGAAAAGTGCACCTAGTTGAAGAAGAAATGCTTTTCATTCGGAGACGTTTATTTGTTGGGTCAGTTTTATGCATTCTAAACTGTGTCATGATACCTGCAGGAACATCTATAAAGACCTCTGAAGACATCAACTACTGAAAGTATGTATCTTTAGCTAGAGACAACAATGTTATTTACTTTACAAACTTCGATGCGTTCAACTGTTGTATCCTATATTTTTCAGATCAATGGGATGCTTTCCAAATACACGACGTGTTACTTATTATTGTTGAGACGGGTGATATCATAGTGAAAATATAATGAATAAAGTCGTTGTTGAGACGGGTGATATCATAGTGAAAATATAAAGAATAAAGTCGAGCAAAAAAGATCATGCAATATAATAAACAAAACGACACAAATATAAACAAACGTCTACATAGGAAAAGGAATCACTAGCAAAAGGAAGCACATTAAATATCGAATCAGATTAAAGGATAAGCAAATCTTGCTCAACTATAAATGTAACTAGTTGTTTTGCTCATCGAAAATGGCAATTCGTATTCGGTGAATTGTTTATCGAGGAAAAGGGGACAATGTAATTGCGACTACGAGAATGGAACATATATGTGATCATTTGTGACACAGATATTCCATTACGGTCAACTAAATCAGGATGGTGTGCGTAAAACTTTCGAATAGATGACCCCATTTTTATTAATAAGAACTAATGGTTCGTTAGCTGCCTTGTAATCAGTAAACTAGAGACAAAAGTTACCAAAAGAATACTAAGACTCATAAATGGAAAAAAGAATTGACATTACCCTGACAAAAGTCGAAAACGACCAAAAGACAAACAATAGTCTAAAACACACAGCACATAAAACTAAATACTGAACAACACAAACCCAACCAACAACTTTTAGTGATCTCACATGAGACAACCGTAAATTTTGTTGAGGTACGAACTCGGTGATTAGTTTAATTCGGTAGGTCACAATCGAGGAAAAGAGGACATAATTGTGGTTACGATAATTGGAACAAATTCGTCGTCATCTGCGAAACAGATACCATAAAAATCAAGCAAAACAAATTGTTGTGTATAAAATTTTCGAAAAGACGACTTAAATTTAACCAATAATAACACATGGTTCAATAACTGGTATCAACATTATTAATAGAGGCAAAAGATATAAAAGCGATATCCAAACTCATGATTAAAAAAAAAGAACTAAAATTGCCATTGCAAAAGTCGAAAACGACCAAAAGTCAAACGACAGTCTACATTACAGTATGGAAAACTAGAGATTGAAAAACACGAACCCCATGAACCTCACCTACAACTGGAACAGATATTCCATACAGGTCAACAAATTTGTTGGCTATTCTAAGCAACATCTTTTCCAGCTACGTCAGCATAAGGATAAATACGATACGTATCATATCAATCCTTATGCTGGCGTAGCTGGAAAAGATGCTGCTTAGAAAGGCCAATTAAAAACTTAAGCTAAAATCATCTCTTTGTCGTAAAGTTAATGAAAGAAAAAGAAACATTTATCAATTTCGTGCATCTCAAGCCCTTGTCAATTTTCTAGCTAGAGGAACTGCAACAAACGGTTCAATGATATGCACATTCTGTAACTACTTCCGTTTTAACACAGGTGCCAGACGAGACTTCCTTTCATATATGTATAAATTGATAACACAGACGACATTTCTCTTAATATATGTAAATTCTGAATGCACATTAGTGTATTCAGTGCATGCATACATTAAAAAAAAACTCGTCTGGCACCTGTACACCTTTGGTTGAAAAGGAGATATATATTTGACTAGATGTCCTTTTTAGTGCAAGTGACATGCATGAGCGTTGTTCATTTTGCGAATGCATGTTTTATAAGGAATTGTAACGAACCAAAGATTTGAAAAATCATGCGAATCATTCTGTTACGAATCTGAAAGGTTGAAGACAATTTGAGTTATGATAACACGAATGGTACGGTTAATAAGTGTGTTTAAGTTTTCCTGAAAAATATTACATAGAATTTGCAGCTGTTCTTTTCCCTACTGGTATCGTGAGTTGTGAAAAAATCTTACCCATACAGTTCTATGGAAAAAGTATACCAACAAACATAAAACATCTACATACTTATAATATGTTTATTCAGATCTAAATATTTCAAATATTTCCGTATATCGTGAGTTGTGAAAAAATCTTCCCCATACAGTTCTATGGAAAAAGTATACCAACAAACATAAAACATCTACATACTTATAATATGTTTATTCAGATCTAAATATTTCAAATATTTCCGTGAAGTCACGTAGAGATAGTGTGTTAATAAACAAAAATATTATGCATGATATAAATTTTATGCAAATTTGAGTCACATGCCTGCGTTAATACCTTAGAGCGAGTGACATGCATGAGCAATTGTTCGTTTTGCGATATGTATTTTGATTAATGAAATTAGAAAAGACATTACTATTGCAACTGCTTGCGATGATTCTAGTATGCATTTAGATCAACGGACCAATACTACTTGAATCAATCGTATACTCTTTAATGTATCAACAGTAGATCAAAGTACTGAGTAAACCTTCCCCTTTAAATTACAAATAACAAGATCAGTATCAATAACATTATAGAGTTTTTTGACAACATGTGTTCCTTTCTTATTTAACTTGATAATTAACCTTTAATGTTCATCTGTCATATTCATTGTGAAATCATGTTCTGCTTATGAATAGACAAGAATCCTTCTGATGAAAAACAAAATAGACGTACATGTGTGTACAATATACTGAAGATTTTATTAAATTCCCCAAAATCCAATTCCTGGTTTATGAAAATTACGCGACCTTTTATTGGTCTCGTAAATCATTCAATATTTAGATTGACGAGATTTGAACACCGGTACCCAACCGCCGACACTATTTATGGGAATTGTTGGTGCAAACCTCATTTCTACAAAAAATGTAGAATCTACGTTTTTGTTGAAAAAATTAAACGCAAAATGATTTCTTATTAAGAACATGAGACACACAACTCTTTTCTATCAGAATATCATGTGCAGCTTAAACTATCTTGAGCGTTTAAGAAGACAGAATTGCGAATTAGATATGTTTCATCTTTACAACATATTGAAAACATATGCCTGCTATTTAGTCTAAATACTAGTGTGATCAGGCATTAAAATAAAAGGTACTGAAGTCCAATTAATTTTATTTTTGAAGAATCTTCGTCAGTTTGTTAAGTATTCCACGTTCTGCACATTTGTATGCCACATTTCAAATCTTTGCTCTTCTTCTTGTACCAATCAAAATCAAAGTGTTCAAGTATGATCGGCATCATCGTACAGCTTAGAGCCTGAATGTTATGATAAGTTTTCTTCATAAAACTTTACCCAGTAATCAGAATACAAAATTGTTGCTCAAAACACTAAATTCAGTATCTTGATTGGTAAAGTTCCAAGTGTACCATAACTTGTTTAAAAGTTTTATGACCGCAAAGCATGAACTCAATCTTTTGAAACAACCCGAAGTTGAATTTCAAGTGCAAAAGGTTGAAGGAATTTTCGGGTCATAGTTATATAATTTGACACAGTTAACAAGTATACTTTCGATTGCCTGCAAAAACTTGGAGAGAATAGTTATCAAAGGTACCATGATTATAATTTAGTACGCCAGACGCGCGTTTCGTCTGCATAAGACTCACCAGTGACGCTCATATAAACATATTTATAAAGCCAAACAAATCAATGCTTCATCATAAAAGATTAATTCATAAAATTCGTTTATATATATAAAATTATTTTTTGATAACTGAAAAAGTCGATACATCAAATGTATATAATTCATTATATAAAAGACTTCCTTACGCAATACTTTTAGTTTGACAAATTTATTTCATATTTGTGAAAGTAATGTGAAATCGATATGCAAGAATTAACAATAAAAGTCAACTTCATTTCGAAACATTATTTGCGTTCATATGAACGTCAAAGTAATGATTAAAAACCTAATTAGGTCAAATGAGTTACATATAGATAAATGTCATGTAACTCACTTTTTTTACTATACCAACATAATTGATTGATCAGAAATATATTTTAATTATTTTTTCAGCATTATTTAAATTTCAAAGTAAAAACAAAAACGTACGTATGCGGTTTTAAACTAGTTATATCTCAGGTTAGGGATTAAGATGAAAGTCGATTAACATGTGTTACCCTGCAATATTTTCCATGTCAGTAGCCTGTAATCCAATGGTTGTCTTAATTATTTATCTTTCATTATTGTCTTTTATTTAATTTTATGTACTCATTGTTATACCGTGTAATTTCCGGGATCTTTTAAAGCTTATTAAACTATATTCATTTTGCTCATAAGTGAAGACAGTATTCTGTGGTTTTTCTCGTAATTATTAGTTGATAGAGGTGATATTGACATTCATACCAATTATAATACTAATAGGACACGATGTATATTCTTGTGATGGAGTACGAGTTATGATTTGATACAATATCACTTTCTTATCATTAACTAAAACAAGATCAAGTAATGATGGTTCTTGGTTAATACGGTATTGTGTTGGTTTACTATCTATTGATTATAACAGACACGTATACATTCTAAAAAGTTAGTACTAATATTATCTTTTTACAGACCATGTTTCCCAGTTTATGTCAGGAAAATTGAAATCTGCTGTCCTGGATTAGTATTTATATTGTCGTTATTTTGTCCACTCGCAGAAGCCGCGAAAATAAATCGTTCTCGAAAATTAGTTGGTTTACAATATATATGTTTGTAAAGATTCAGTAACTCTGTGCGTTAATGGTGAGTTGATGAAAAATGTGTTGCTTTCAGTGCTGCAATTGGAAAATATATACTAACAAACATGAAAACAAATTTACATCTTTATATTTGTTCAAACCTAAATGTTTTAATTTTGTACGTCAAACCATTTATGATTAAATTGTTAATCAACATGAACATTATGCATGATATTAACCTTATGAACATATACTGCTTGTTTGTTTTATTGTTTAGTTGTATGAAGTATATCATATTGTATATGTACATTATGAGGGTCTTAATTAAAGGTAACGACAACTAATTGGGTCACCTTATTTAAATAAAATATATTACTATAATATTAGTAGATTTTATAATGTATTCTACTATCGCCTTCAAACGTTTGATCATTTTCACCTCAATAAGTTTTTGGTAAATGATTATATATACAATGTCAACATTCAGAATAAAATATTATTGGTAGTTATGCAGAAGTAGAAAAAAAACCAGAAGTCTCCCAAAATTCTTCAAGCCTAATCTAGACGGAAATTGTGCTTGACATATGTCACAATAATATCAACAGGTTGCTAATTGACGGCGACACTTTAAAACACGTTCAGTGATTGAGACAAGACAAACAGGAAAATAAACATGTTGATAAAAATTGAATCTATAGGTCCTAAAGCCATTTCAATACTTAAGTGTCAATGTACGGTAACACACATCACGACAGTTAAAAATACTTTCATCATGATCACTTAAAGACCTGAAATCATGAAATCTGGGAGGTTACATTCACAAAACGTAACATATGCTTATGCTGTAACGTTACACACGATATTAATTTTTAATGGACGTTTAGCATTTTTATTAAATATTATAAAATATATATAACTGTTTCACCATAAAACAAAATTGTTATAACAGTAAACAAATTGTAAACCACTTAAAATTAAATAAACGACAAGGAAACTGGAAAAATATTGCGGAAGATTATTTAGATTAATAGGAGTTTTTTAATTTTTTTTTCATGTAGACCAGTACATCGTGTTTGAATGTTCGCCATAGTACTGTTATTTATACATGTTTTTCGAAAATTATGAAAATAGCGTAATGTCTATGAAAATAAAATTCAAATTCTTTATGACTTGACATATCTTTATTTACTTGTTCGATACATTTCCATTCTCAATTTTATTTAATTTGATAAACTTAGCCATGAACGCCATTTAAACAGAAGGAATGTATAGGTTAGGTGTGCATCTCTATAAGTAAACAACGTCCAATCACTTCATACCCTGAAATTTGATAACGGAATAGTATTAAAGGCTGTACTAATTTCAATTCCTTCACAAAATGAATCATAACTGTAATTAACAAAGCCACATTTAATAATTTTCACCTACATTTATCTTAATACAATTTGCTTTGAATTATCGAAATCTTTAATGTCATTACAAACATTAGCACGGTAAACGATTACGGTTTTCATTTGAATTCGACAGAAAAAAAATTGTTATTACAAAGTTATGTCCATTTCAATTAGTTTCATAAGTTTATTTCTTTGGAATTTCAACCAAAGATGAAGAACTGGATCTTCCATCACTGTATTATATACCAAAACTACATAAGAGTCCTTACTAACAACGGTATATTGCTTGGTCTTGCTAGTGCTCCACGTAACCTTTTCTAAATCATTAACATCAATTTTATCAACAATCAAAGCCGGGCTTCAAATTAACTGCGAAACTGCCTATTCTAGAGGTGGCGTGAATACTAAAAAAATCCAAAGATATTTTAGAGTACAAACAATCTCTTTCATCTTGCAGTATAATTAAATAAAGGCAACAGTAGTATACCGCTGTTCAAAACTCATAAATCCATGGACAAAAAACAAAATCGGGGTAACAAACTAAAACCGAGGGAAACGCATTAAATATAAGAGGAGAACAACGACACAACACTAAAATGTAACACACACAGAAACGGACCAAGCATCAGACAAAATCCCACGAGAATAACAAATATAACATCAAAACCAAATACATGAATTTGGGATAGACAAGTACCGTGACACGTCTTATCGCAATGTGAAATTACACTCAAAAATAAGAGAAAACAAACGACGCAATGTTAAAATGTAACACACACAGAAACGAACAATAATATAACAATGGCCATATTCCTGACTTGGTACAGGACATTTTTAAAGGAAAAAATGGTGGGTTGAACCTGGTTTTGTGGCATGCCAAACCTCGCACTTTAATGGCAATGTTAAATATAACATTGAAATGACAACATAATATTACAGGACTACAATACATATAAATAAGAGAATATAACATTTGACTTTTCCACAATGTACACAAGTACTTCCCATTCCAAACTAAAAGACAAATTAAAAGTATTGTTTGTTTTTATTAAAAAAAGAAAAGCCAACGTAGATACAAAAACCTTGTCTTATGGGGGGATCCTACTTACATACCTCCCAATTGATACGATATTCCCGGGCTTGTTTTTTCCTATCATAATTTTCTTGATAGAGAACTGCAGCTCACAAGGAAGCTATTAAACTAAAAGTTTCAAATTATGAAGTTGAAATCATCACTTTGAAAATTTTACGGACGCCATTAGGAGTTGGTTAATCGTTACGGAATATCTGTTTCACAAATGATATCAGATATGAATATGTCGTTACTAGAACCGCTTTCCCTATTCACGAATGTGACCTCCATTATAAGACCATTTACCGGGTTTGTAATAACATGAACAACACGACGGGTGCAACATGTAGAGCAGAATCTGCATACAATCCCAGAGCACCCGAGATCACCCAAGTTTTTTTGTGGGGTTCGTGTTGCTAAGTCTTTTATGTTGTGTCTTGTGTAATCTTATTTGTCTGTTTGTGTTTTTCCTTTTAAACCATGGCGTTATCAGTTTATTCTTTATCTATGAGTTAGAATGTCCCTCTGATATCTTTCGCCCCTCTTTTATTCTAACAAACCATAAGAGTTGTTAAATGAACAAACTTAATGATGCAACACTGCCGAGTAAGCTGAATTGTTTGTTTATGAATTCACATAGATAAATTTTAAAAAACCTCTTCATTTGGATAAACATGGGTTTGCAACTCAAACCTAAAATGCTTGCATAACTGAAGATTGGACCATTTTGCAACCACATTTGCATGTTTTACATTTGTATGTTTTATATTTGCATGTTTTACAGTTGCAACATCGATGTGCATATGTAAGGATGTTTTAACCTCATAACATTTTGTCCCTGAACATTAAAAAGAGCTTTCTTAGTATGTGTGGTTTGATGTTGTTTAGTTTTGTGTGGTATTTCTATTTATGTAAGTTATAAGTGATGTATTTTGCACTGTCAAATATTTTGCAATACGTGCCAGTTATGATTTTAATGTATTATATAACATTTTTTACGTTCAATTAATAGAAAATTCTCGTAATTCTCGTAATCAGTAAAGGTTTAAGCACTGACAGTAGAAACAACGTATATTTCTCTTCTTTGACATTTATATAATATCAATACATAAATCATATATTTAAAAAAAAAATAACAAATAAATCAATTATTTGATAGTATCACCTTTACATTAATTTTCATCATTACACGCCATTATCATATATTTAATATAAAGAAGAAAACATGTATCACAAAACCACAATGACGTATTACAAATTGGAGAAATATTCTGGAAGAAAAGAGCAAAGTATTAACTTTTGTGATTTCCCGTGTGTTTTTGAATAACGGAAGCACATGAACCCACTTCTACAATCCAATAGTTGAATTTTCCAGTTAATGACCACTAATAACCTCCAAATAACTTGTTTTGCTGTTCAAACAATATATTTCACACTAGTATCTCTCAGATTCAAAACAATGTTTTGGTATAGCAAATACATTTTACTGTAACGACTAATCGTGGCTGTTTAGCTCTGTAAAATAAAAAAAGAATATGATATTTTGAATATTGACGTATCAAAAGTCACTGGACAACAATCAATTAATTTAATCCTATGCTTTTTTGAAGTATTTACCTTTCCAAAGTATTTAAATATAGAAATCCAAGTGTATTTTACTGAACGATTTTGAATTATATATTATATTGACATTGCATGTTGTTGAAAATATTATGATGACCAATACATGTCTTTTGAATAATATTTTGTGATGTTGCGTCACGATGAATGATTGATCCGTCATCTCTGTAAATTCATTTTTCCCTACAATTTGTCTCTTGAAACACCAATTCATTCTGATCATTATATAATACTAACCATATCACTATCATTATTTATTGTTTTTTTTTAAGTAATCAAAGTGAAACTTTTGAATTCTTGCAATCATAGAGATTTCGAATTGATTCGTTTAAATTATATTGTTTAAAAAAAAAAATCCACTATTTTTTAGTTACCAGCTGTGTTTATTTAAAATTAGCTAATTTAGTGCTGAAACTTTATTGGATACAATATTCAGCAATGGAAAATTACATAGATAATACGCAGTTTAATGGACAACCTTGCAGAATGTCACGTTTAATAATTAAAAAAAACAAATGACGTATATAGTGTTTACCAAACTGATTATGAATGCATACATAACTTATTATTGAATTTTTTCTGTAGTTATCTATATAAACAGCAACCGCACACTGTGAAACCAAAAGGTTAAAAAAATAAATTCTATGTAAATAAATTATGTATATTATGAACAGTTTGATAAATAGTTTGACATTAATTCATACTGTTAACTGCAATCATGGTTAGAACATCAATATATTATTTTTAAAAACAATGTATATATTCTTTATAAACGTTATCCCCGTAATTTAAACTCTTCATATTCATTAAAACTAATTAAAATTCTAAATTTCAGAATAGTTAATGGTCTTTTCGTGATGAAGCTTCCGTATCTCATACCACAGTTGAAATAGCTTATATACAACATAAATATTCCGAACATATTTGTTGACCGAGCATTTTTCGCGACAATGAGAACATTAGATGATAGAAACGCTCCAAATATCGGTAACGCGTGAGCTATTATTGAATTATGTGTTAATATAACACAATAATCTGAAACACATTGGAATTTTAATTCCCTATGATGTACAACTTCGTTATAGATTTGGGTTTCCAACTGTACTGAGTTCACCTCCAATGATGAGTCTTGAGTAGACGGAACCGCACGTTTTCTTACCTTACTGACAAAGTTATTGGAAATTGATCTTATATAATTGCGTGTAGTCTATGGGACCACATATTCTCAAACAGTATGATATTTTGAAATCTTAGCATAAAAATGAACACCTACAGTGCACAAATTTCCCATACATTGTGTAATTGTATGCTAAAAAAATCAAGTTGATCAATGGCTTAACATTTTCACCTTCATAAATAATATGCATATCCTTTAATGAGACTTAACTACATAATTATGTGTTAACCATGAGGAAGAAGACGATTATTAAGATTTTCTCACCCTTGCAGAGCATCAGATATCAACTCCAAATGTTGGTGGTGTTTTTGTTGCTCAGGCTTAAAAACAATTTTTATGAAACGCTCGTGTGGCGTAAATATTATTTTTTTTCCTGGTATCTATGATGGGTTTATATATAGACGGTTGTTAGTCCATTTGTTGTTTCTTGCCATTGTGGGTCTCTCTTAGCTTTTTGGATTTTAAATCTACCGTTTATATTTTCTTTTTTTTTAAACTTAGTTCCCTATTGTGATTGAAATATATATATTTGTTTTAAAAATGTTAGTAACTTAAAGCATGAAATACTTCATGCCATTACTCTTTGATTTATATAAACTGGGACAAACGTCCTGTGAATGAATAAGCTGAATTGTACCAAACTGATTGATAACAGCAAGCGTCTACGATCGATGTTCCAATATGACGATATCGACCATAATTTTCTATGAATACTAAAGAAAATTGTACATCTGTAAGAAATTTCCGTCATAATTCGAATAGTTAAATTTTATTGTAATTATTTCAATTGTTCTTCAAAGTCTGTTTACACTAAACCTTTATTTTTATCCAAAAGGTAGTATTCACAAAAACCAAACATAATTGTTTCTCTTTTGTAATTTTTCTCTTTTTGTAACTCTTTAATAGAACAATTGCTTTTGATGAAGCCAGCAATTTACGCAATCGAAAATGCATATAACTAAACAATCGATTATGAGTCACTAGAATTATTTAGAAAAGTATCTATACCTCAATTTAATAACATATAAGTTGTAGGTCCACGTTACAGTAAAGTTGGTGTAGTCAATGCGATAATGACCACTATATATATTTGCTGGTTGTCTGTTAATCAAAGAGATTATCACCAGCAAATTAGACAATATACTTTCTAAAGGCATTACACTACGGATACGGATATTTTTTACTCAAATTTACTGTTAGAGCATTTAAAAATCATGATAAATAAGTAATAACCCTCCCGTATACACATATCTGATACATTGTTCGGATTTGGCTTCACTTAGATCTTCTTTAGTTATATCATCTCTTAAACCTTTTTGTTTAGTTTTGAACTTTATTTGGTCTCGATCATCATTGAATATTCATTGATTGTTGATATGTGCATTAGATACAGTAACATTGGTGCTGCCATTCTTGTTATTTCATCATATCAAAGACAAAAATGACCTAATTCAAGACATTTATAGGGCAAAATACAGTATTAAAAATAGACAGGTGTCAAAGTCTTACAGGAATATTTTTTAAGGAAAATTAACCGAAGATTTATATTGACAATACGTTATTTGAAATGAGATTTACGAGTAAAAAATAATTCTGATCTATTTCTAACGTTAGTTACTAGCGTTTCTGTTGTATATAGGACAAATAAATTGGGCAAATAAATTATAGTTACATTAATGGGGTTTTGTAATTCTACAAGGCACGACAACTGTCGATCATGTGAATTTATAATTATTAAAGCTGTAAAACATATGCAAATGTGTCTTTACCGCATGATTCAATATGCTTGGATAATTAGCATAATCGACTTTCACTTAATTAATATGCGCGTATATAAAATTAAAAAGTAAGATTGTAGGAGTTTACAATTATATTTTACTTTTTCTGTGTTGGAGTTGCTCCCTATCAATGCTATCAACATGTCGGGACTAGCCAATATATGCTTTATACTTTCTTTAGTGCAATTTTCGATAAGTGGTAAGTATCTGTTAACACCTAAATACATATTCGAAAATTAAGATTCACATAATATGTTGTAAATAGTTTTTCAGTGTAGTCAGTATCTCTTAAAATAATTTTTGTAAAAATTACCATTAATCTAAACGTTTTTTTCTTCACAAAAAAGATGAATTGATTTGTCCAGAAAACTATCTGAGGCATCTAATTTATGTAATGCTCTTTTTATATTTAAGGTCAACATTGCGTGATACAATTATAATCAAAGCATTTTGAACTGATAATCAGATTTTCATAAAATTTTAAGGATTTTATAGCCCATTCAAATATTATGAAATGAATAAGGTGTATCCAAGTATGAATACTACAACAGAAAAATGAATAAACGTCAATTACAAATATAACATAAATTTCTAAAGGGTTCTGGACTTTGCATAACTATAACGTATTGAACAACATTTTAGAAAAAATAACAGTCCAAGGGCCAAATAAATAGAAAAAAAAACAGCGGGTTTACTTTCTACATGTTTTCCTGGAAATTTTAAAACAGTTGATTTCCACCACAGCAATGTCATCCTATTTTTATTTTATTTGTGATAAAAATGAATTAAACTATCTTGAAGTCAAGTCTATTGTTTGCCGTGTTCCATGAGATGTTGGAATTTGATAACGACGCAAACAAATGATACACATACAAAAAATGAAAAAGAATCATCGGCAAACATTTTTTTCATTATTATTTATTATTTCAATGGTCTAGATTACTTAATATCATAGTGAGGTGGGCTTGTTAGTGAAACGATTACATTTGTTCCTATTTTCAAACCATATAAGCTAGTAGTACAAAAATATGGTTTCGGTATTGTTTTGTTATCTCTCAAAGACAAAGAATAAGATAATGGCTGATTACTCCTCCATGACATTATTTTAAACATAACTAGTTTTATTTTTTTTAACTGCGTTATAAGTTTATTTTCAAATAATGTTCCTTTTGGTATATTTCGCCTCTCGCTTATATGGCATAGGCAGTAGTGGTTTTCTATATTTGCATTAATCGTGCAGTTAATCAAAAGTCATGCTGTTTTTAATAAACGGAATCAATATTTCATATTTTTGTCTTTGTTGGACCGTTCTTTTGTTTTATAGTTTGAGTACTCATTTTGAGTCCTTTATGCTCTTCAATTTCATACCTTATTTGGCCTTTGTAAGTGTTTTGATTCGGATGTCTTTTGAGACAAAACGCACGTCTGTCGTACAAAATTAAGATCATGGTAGCTATGACGAGTCTATTTGCTTCGTCAAACAGATTACCAAAGAAAACTGACAAAGATATAAAAACCAAAAAAAAAAAAAAGAATTGAAAATAAAAACAACCATCAGAATTTTTGGTCCTTTCACTTCGTACTTTTGACCTTTTATTTCTTTTTTATTTGAGCGTCACAGATGAATCCTTTAAAGACAAAACGCGTGTGTAGCGCAAATACAAAATTTCAATCCTAGTATCTATGATGAGTTTATTTATTCATATCAAATATATAGTTATCAGAAGGTACCAGGATTATAATTTATTACGCCAGACGCGCGTTTCGTCTACATAAGGCTCATCATTGACGCTAATATCAAAATATTTATAAAGTCAAACAAGTACAAAGTTGAAGAGCATTGAGGACCCAAAATTCCAAGAAAAGTGACATACACATAAATGCTTATACGAATGTAAGTAATAACACTGATTCAATAAGATATAGTTAAGGTGAATTATATTCAATTATTTTTTATATCCCAAAATAGTTAGATGTTTAAAAAAAATCGTCACAATTTCAATTAAAATAGGATCAGATTGTAGACCCTAATATTTCATATATTCATACTGATTTACTTCGATATTATTGACAGCATAGTTTACTTTTAAATATGATATCGATCAGTATATAATTGTAACTGATCTAGGCTAGTGTAATAAGCGTCTATAACATGCGATAAATTGGACAGCTTTGTTGCAGCGGGATCTGTAATTGAAAATTATATAAAATGCAGTAAATTATTTTGGAATTAAAACAAACAAATATACAAAGACAAATATGTGTAATTAAAATTCCAGTATAATGTTTTACATGTAGTTTGATTTCTGTTTCATTTTTTACTGTGGTATTTTCTTTGTCGATTACCGGTAAATCAGTTACAAGTGTTTTACATTAAAAATTACACATGCATGTAAGCTTGCGAACAACATATCTGTGTTATTAACATGTTTCTTGAATGAATGTTTTCCTTACAGCCATTTACCACTAAACAAATGACGTCGATAACACATTATATATTAGCATACTACGAAAACTATACAAAAAGCACGCGTTACAATATATTGTTATTTCCTGATAAACATGTTGTTGACCATTATTTCAACATAAGCAATATTACCATAGTTTTATAGAGGTTTTTCCGGGTCATTTGGGAAAATAATATGACATGAAAGCCATTACTACTTTTTCCCTAGTAATGACATAAACACAATTTAAAAAAGAGAATAAAATAAAACGAATAATTAACAAACAATGATGTAAAACAATATATAAATGTCTTAAACAAAAGGTACGCTAATTGTTGAAATAAATACAAATTCTAAGCCAAAAAAGTACAAAATTATTATGAATAAATAAGATTGGTTAAAAACAACATCAACTTATAAACTGTTTCCAAAAACGTTTTTTTTTTATATATTTTCATTAGAAAAATACTTTAAATATCTATAGTTTTATAACGCAAATGTTTCGATAGCTGTTTATTCATTTAATTTATTTAACAATATAGTTCAGAGGTCTGAACAATACAGTATATACCGTGAAAGCATCTAAAACTATATTGCTTTATTCAGTCCAAAGGTATCAACATGTTTTTGATCACACGTAATTAGTAAATTTACACAAATTTCTAAATATTCCATAAAGGTCATATCAATTGTGACATTAATCGACTTTAATGACGTTTTGTGAAGGAATGTAATTAATCATCGGAATTAATTAACTTATGAAACCTATACATTCCTAGCGTTAAAACAAGTAACCCTATTAAATTAGTAACGACCTAATGACCTTACTAATTAGTTTAAATATGTTTTATGTTCCTTTTATTTTATGTTAACAGGATGTCGTGGGTCTTTAATTTAAATGCAAAAAAAAAAGAAAGAAAATTATAGACATAAAGGCGGTATTTAAAGTAAGATTACCTCACATGACTTTTATACAGGGAAAGATATCAAAATTTATTATATTTGATATTCATTTTTTTATCATTATTTTCAACATCAGTAGCTCTTTTGTAGTCTCATATGCTTAACCCATAACAGATAAAGTACCAATCTATGTATAAAAAATACTGACAATAAAGTGTTATCATTAAATGAGCCTTATATTTCTAAATAAAGAAATCCTGTGTCTTTTTTTTTTACCATTTCCAGCAACTTTTTGTGATAAATTAAAATTGCCAATAAACTCATCATAGATACCAAGATTAAAATTTTGGATTAACGTCAGACGCGCATTTCGTCTACAAAAGACTCACCAGTGTCGCTCGAATCTAATTTAAAAAAAAAGCCTAATTGAGTATGAAGTTGAAGAGCATTGAGGACCAACAGTTGCTAGCTAAAAGTTTTGCCAAATACAGCTAAGGTAATCTATTCTGGAGGTAGAAAAGCCTTAGTTTTTAAAAAATTCAAAGTTTTGTTAACAGTTAATTTATAATAATGAACATATCAATGATAACTCAATATATTATACTTAAAAACAACACATAAATAAGTAAATGACCACGATCTGTCAACAATATTTACTGGTACAGAATAATATTTTTTTTCCTATCTTTACATACCCACCGTTTTATCCATAAATTACAATTTAGATTTATGCAATATTTACATTAAATTTCTATTGTTTAGGGGGGATAAATTAAATCTATATTGCATTTAACTACTTTTGCCCATAAATGAACATTGGTTAACCACAGTTGCCTATCTATTAAATTTGAATATCGGAAATTACTCTTGTTTTCCTGTGAATTTGAAAATAGGCAAATTTCTGTTGCCTATCTTTGAAATTTGAAAAACAGTAAACTACAGTTGTTTATTCAAATACGACATCCTTATTACGCATGTAAACAAAGCCGAGTTTTACATAGCACAAAATCTGTTTTACACATGCGCACATAAATAAAGCTTATATTCTTCTTATTTTCATTGTTTTATACCATGGAAGTCATTTTTGTCACTAGGTTCATGATGTTTGAAGACTGGCACCATTATTACAATCAATGTTTTTTTTATAAATATTCCTGAAACTTATATTCACAGGCCATTAAAATCAGATATTTAACATTTTAACTAATCCTGGCATTCGATTAAATTTTCGTTTAGCAAATCATATATACCAAGTCTCTTCTACTTCGCTTCAAATTTGATGTAGCACATACTATATTGTTGTTAGTTAAACATGTTATAATACACCACCCATTTCCTTATTATAGCGATATCGGGATATAGGTATTTAGTCGGATCTTAACATGTACTTGTGATATGTTTATAAACCGGTATTGATAAACATAAACAAACAAATGTCGAAATGTTCAGAACTTAATTAAATCTGTATTTGGGTAAGATGATGCAAGCATACGATTTTTATTGCGTCTTACACTTTGAGAAGCAAACAATCTTTAACTACTTTATTTAAATATTGTGTGTAAAAACGTTAATTATGAGCTATGAAAGTCATGTGCTGGATCATTTTTCTGAGGAAGTTTAAAAAAAATCAAAGTAATATTTTTTTACAGTGGGTTAGCTTTCATTAGTGTTCACTATCCTATAGATTAACAACTTTTGGTTATATTTATAATTTAGAATCTTCATTGAAGATGGAGCACGAATGTACATTTAATTAATTATATTGATGTGTCATTTGTATGCAAGAGTGACATTCCTTTGTATTATGTGCCGATTCCAAAAAAAGTTATGCGAGTATTGTCTCCCTTTAACAGGTTCATTATTTTATAATTAAGTATAGGTTTCTGATATAATTTTGAATAATTACAAAATGTATAAATTCAATATATTTCATTTTTGTTATTGGTGTATCAAACACATTGATGTACGAATATAATTTCATAAATTTGAAACGTTTAGAATGGTCACATACCAATATAAAGAACCGTTTATCATTTTTGAAAAAGACTATAAATAAAAGTCGAATTATTTATCTCCCCTTCATGATAGATTGATTAGAAAATTAACCAGAGTTATCTAATATTAATCACAGAGAGAGACTAGCAAGCAATTATTAATTGTAGCTTATTTAACATTAAAACAATTATCTACTATAAACGAATGTTACTTTATACAAATATAAGGACTTTGTTAAATCTACAAGTTTTATTAGATATTATGAATTTCTATTACAATAGATTAATATGCTACATTATAGACGAGTATGTAAACATTGCTTGTATGACGATTTCATGAACTTTCCTCTGATATAAGTTCAGACGATATATGTTTAAAACGGTCATTGTCGTACGTGTGGATTAACTTTCTGCCATTATGAAAAATTATCTGTAAAATATACAAAAAAAAAAAAGATTGTGTCAAAACTTCTTACATATATAAACATTCATTTCCCACTATAGTTATGAAATATAAATATTTTAAATATAATTGTACATATTTGATTTATTTTTTATACATGAAATATGTAGAGAGCTTATATAGGATGTGGTGTTGCTGAATTCTTTTCATATTTCGATGAATAAAATAAATATCTAAATTCAAACTTCTTCAATATTTACGTGTTGTCTTTTATCATTCCAAATCAAATATAATTGAAAATATTAACAAACTACGTTAACTTCATTGGCGCAATCATGATCTTTCTATTTATAAGTTTGTCGTTCAGTTCCAAAAAATAGTTTTGAACATCCATCAATGTTTCTCACGTTCACAAGCTAAAGTTTGTTTGCATCCAAAGTGTAACTAGAGGTCAGAATACTGACTAAATCGGATATAAAACATTTGCCAATAAATGTTGTCTTTTTTTTGTTAAAAAAATAAAGTAATTTCACAGCTAATAAAAACCAATGATAGTTTAAACAGTATTTTATTCAAATAAATTGAATTAGAAGGTATATATTTTTTTTATTACATATTTCATATTTGATTTAATCAGGCACAAAATAGCATATATGCAAATTGTCAGCAAATTTTAAATACAAATACAAATATTTTATTGGCACAAACGCAATTACAATAATTGCCAACGACCCATACAACTAGTATACAAATAGTAATGATGCAGCGATTAAACAATACTACATAGCATATCATTGGGCACATTTTGAACAATGAAAGGTGCAATTATAAATAACAATATATATAGGTTAATTTGTAAGAATAAACTACTGACATAAGTATATTGTATGTTATAGCTTCAAATTGTTCATGTTACTCATTTATAAGGACATTTTTCCTTAATTCAAATGATTGATTAATAAAAGATGATATTAATCTAAGTGTTTTTCTACACTTGTTATTAAGTAGTATAAAAAAGAAGATGTGGTATGATTGCTAATGAGACAACTATCCACAAAAGACGTTTGATATATTCATCCTTAGTTTTGGATTGTTTGTCATAATTCTAATAATTAGATTAAGCAGCATGAATAGCCTATATAAAACCTTTCTACAAAACAAGGTACATTTAAACAAAGCAACACATACACAAACATAATCGCAACAGAGAATTAAATTTTCAAAGATACCACTTAGCTGACTTGAATGATGCTTCAAGTGGATAAAAGTAGGAATATTTTAGGAATGCTTAAATAGTCAATTCCAAAAATGTAAAAAATGTTCAAAAAAAAGGGTTAATATTCTAGGTAATAAACTCCAACATTGATTTATATGCCTTACATTAAATTAAACATTCTCCAGTCAGCTGTTCAATATTATAAATTTAATAACTCATTTTTCAAAACAACCTTGTTTTAATAACAATGATAGCTATGTATTCAAAAGCAATTCAGAATATATAACTTTCATCACAAAATCGTATTTACAATACCAGCTGTGATTAAGAGCATTTGTATGTTTATATCAAACAACAAATGTTATTAAAAAACAAATAGAGTTTAAATAGCATAGAAGGATGTAAATAAAAAAAGATATGTTAATAAAATTAAGAATAACGAATCATCTTTGTTTACCAGGGTTGTGAAGCTCTTAATTTGTAAGAAAAACAATAAGTTTACTTAATTTATAATAATTGTAAGGTTAGACGATAATTTTATATTTAAAACAAAGTAATGTATACAATTCTTTCTGATATTATAGTATGTATCATATTCTCAACAAAATTATATTCATCACAAATAAGGTGTTTATATCAAACATGTTAATAAATCTATGTACTATGTCAATTTTAATATATCTACCGGTTTCAATATCACTGCGGTCCTCCTCAAAATTAAATAGTAGTTTTGTCAAATTTAAACCCCCAAAATAATTCACTGCATAACATTTATGAATTGTTTCTGGTTTCTATCAAGAATAATCCACCCTTGTATACATTATTAAATCCTTCCTGATGCTACATTTCGACTGAATAATTCCGTCATAATGTTATTATGAAATTAATACACGTGCCATCCTCAAGTCTATTATTCCGAGGCTCTTCTACGTTCGTGTTTTTTTTATCACAATGTTTACTGGTAATATTTACTCCTCATGTTTTACTGGAAGTAGTAATTATTTAATAGGATTTTAAACAAGATTTGAAGGATTGTCAATACGCACCGAACGTTCTCCTTGTTTAACCAATACACATGAAGTTAATAGAAAAACTCCATCTTTTTATAAAATAACAAATAAATTGAAAAAGATAGTACGACAACCTTCTTTGTTTCTCGTTCACTGAATAAACATGAAAACATTAACGATTCTGACGAATGAGACAACAACTCTATATTGCTTATCGACTCAAGTCATCCCCTTTGTTGATATTGTATTTTCCACTTTAGACGATTATGTAACGGTCAGCTATTTAACGGTTTTGGGTATTGACTTCGCCAATTGTACCACAAATCCTTATTTTCACAAACACATAATTCTTTTCATGCATGCTTTACGGAATTGTCTTAACAATTATTATTACAAAAATATGACATGATTTCTGTGGGTTTCTTCATAGATCAATCGATTTATTTTTTACCCATCCTTATAACTGAGTCGTCACTTTTTCAGCGACGATATCCGTGGCCGAATGTCTAAGTAGCCCATCTACTGTATTACTAACCTGTCAACACTAACAATGACACTGGAAGTCACGAAATATAAGAGTGGTATCAAACACAAGGACCAATCAATCAAACAATCAAACTTTTTCGTCAGAAGTGTCCCACAGTTTAATGTAACTAATAAATTGCTAAATATTTATTTAACCTTCAGGGTTCGTAAAAATAAATAATCGAATAAAGAAACAAATGTAAATCATACACTTAGAAATAACTTACAGTAATGACACAATTGAAAATACAGAGCACTTTATCATCAATCTCATTTTAGTATTGAACTATTGTTTGATCTCCTTCAATTTGAATTTGATAAACCGTCCTCTAATTGGCCATCTGTATAACCAAACACACACCTACAAATATTATATCAATATCAGTAGATAATCTTAAATGCACTACTTTAAACATATTTTACACTAAATTTGATTACAGTGTCATTATTGTTTAAAAGTAATCTTGCTTACTAATGATCATTTCTCTTTGCAGCACCAGTAGATACAGTTCAACAAAAGGGCTCTCTAGTTCAGAAATATGGTAATAAAGGATCATCAGTGGCTAGTTACGGAGTTATATCAGGAGTAGACGACAAATCAGAAGGCGGTTCCGGTACAGGATGTACAGTTAATTGTGGCTCCGCAGTCGCAGATTCTACAGCAGTCGCTAATTCATTATCAGCCACTGGTGGATCACGTGGAAGTTCTGCAAGTGCTGCGGCAGTTGCTGCATCTTCTGCTTCGGGTAACACATGGTCAAGTTCATCAAGTGGTCCAGCAGCTGCTGCGTCTTCTGCTGCTGGGTCTTCTGCTGCTGGTAGCTCAGGATCAAGGTCATCAAGTGGTTCCGCAGCTGCTGGGTCTTCTGCTGCTGGTAGCTCAGGGTCAAGGTCATCAAGTGGTTCCGCAGCTGCTGCTGCTGGTAGCTCAGGATCAAAGTCATCAAGTGGTTCCGCAGCTGCTGGGTCTTCTGCTGCTGGTAGCTCAGGCTCAAGGTCATCAAGTGGTTCAGCAGCTGCTGGGTCTTCTGCTGCTGGTAGAACAGGTTCATCTGCTGGTAGCTCAAGGTCATCAAGTGGTTCCGCAGCTGCTGGGTCTTCTGCTGCTGGTATCTCAGGATCAAGGTCATCGAGTGGTTCCGCAGCTGCTGTGTCTTCTGCTGCTGGTAGCTCAGGATCAAGGTCATCAAATGCTGCAGCAAGTGAGTCCTCTGCTGTGGGAAGTTCAAGTTCAGGTTCAACCTCCTCAGATGATTCATCGAATTCTGGAAGTTCAGGTTCAAGCAATTCTGGTGCTTCATCCAATTCTGCAAGTTCAGGTTCAAGCAACTCGGGTGCCTCATCAGTTGCTGCAGCTGTTGGAGCTCAGACAGTACCAGAAGCTGTTATTTTGACTGGAGCTACATCATCAGCCGCTTCTCAATCATCTGTGGCATCTAGTGCATCTGGATGTTCCTCAAACCAATGTTCTGGTGGTAACGCAGTATCAACTGGAATCCAAACAGTAGTTGACGTAGCTCCACAATCAACTAATGCTGGATCGTTTCAAACGGTAGCGGTGATTTCAAGCAACAGTGACAGTAGTGACAGCGGCAGTGACGGTAGAGATGATAGTAATAGCAGTGAGGATTCTAGCAATGGTGGGGATGATAGCGATAGTAGTGACGACAGTGACAAAAGTAATGGAAGCAGTTCTAGCAATGATAGCGACGACAGTAATAGCAGTGATGACAGCAATAGTAGCGACGATAGCGATAGAAGTGACAGCAGTAGCTCTGAAAGTAATAGCAGTGACAGTAGTAATAGTAGCGACGACAGCGATGGTAGTGACAGCAGTAGTAGTGACAGCAATAGCAGTGACAGTAGCAGTAGTAGCAACTCTTCCGAAGACAGCAGTGATGATAACGGAAATGGAAGCTCATCAAGTAACTCTGGATCATCTTCCGCAGCATCACCTGGATCTGAAACAAGCGTATGTCAAGGAAAAGGCAATTGTCATAGCAAGGGCAGTCAAAGCAACAAGAGAGATGGTAGTAGCAGCGATAGTAATGGTAGCGATGACAGTAATAGTGACAGCAGTGATAGCAGTAACAGTGATGGTAGCGATAGTAATGATAGCAGCAGTGGAAGCAGCTCTAGCAGTGGTAGCGACGACAGCGACAGTAGCGACGACAGCAATAGTAGTGACGACTCTTCCAATAGCAGTGATGGCGATGACAGCAGTGATGATCAGGGAAATACAGCAAGTAACTCTGGGTCATCTTCTGTTGCATCATCTGCAGTCGAACCAAGCTCATGTCAGGGAAAGGGCAACTGTCATACCAAGAGTAAACAAAGCCAGAAGAGTGGTGGTAGTAGCAGCGATAGCGATGGTAGCGATGACAGTGATAGCAGTGATAACAGCAGTGAAAGCAGCTCTAGCAGTAGTAGCGACGACAGCGATAGTAGTGACAGCAGTAACAGTGACAGTAGCGATAGTAGCGATAGTAACTCAAGCAATAGTAGTGACGACAGCGATAGCAGTGATGACGATTCTTCCGACAACAGTGATGATAACGGAAAATCATCAAGTAATCCTGAATCATCTCCTGTGAACGTTGTAACATCAGAAGTGGTACATGTTGATGTGGCATCTCCTGTTGTTAAATCATCACCTGTAGCTGAAGTAACACATGAAATTTTAGTTGGGTTTGAATCAGCACCTGAATCATTACATGTAGTAGAAGCATCACCTGAAATGTCACCTGTTGTTGAATCATCACCTGAACTGTCATCTGTAGTTGAAGTATCACCTGAAATGTCACCTGTAATTGAAGCATCGCCAGAATCATCTGTTGTTGTGGCAACATCATCAGGAACTCAAGGAAACAGCAACAGTGATAGTAGCAGCGACGACAGCGATAGTGGCAGTAGTAACAGTGATAACAGCGATAGTAGTGATAGCAGTAGTGACAGCAGCTCCAGCAGTGAATATAGCAATAGCAGTGACGACAATAGCAGTGATGACAGCGATAGCAGTGACAACAGTAGCAGTGACAGCAGTAGCAGTGACAACAGTAGCAGTGACGACAGCGATAGCAGTAATGGAAGCAGCTCTAGCAGTGGTAGCGACGACAGCGATAGCAGTGACAACAGCGATAGTAGTGCTGGTAGTAGTGGAAGCAGCTCTAGCAGTGGTAGTGACGACAGCAATAGTAGTGACGACTCTTCCAACAGCAGTGGTGACGACGACAGCAGCGATGATAAAGGAAGTGGCAACTCAGCAAGTAACTCTGGATCAACTTCATTTGCATCACCTTGGGCCGAATCAACCCCATGTGCAAAAGCCAAAGGCAATTGTAATGGTAAGGAAAGCAGTGGTCCTACTAGCGGCAACAGTAATGATAGCGGCGACAGTAATGGTAGCGGCGACAGTAATGGTAGTGACGACAGTAATAGCAGTGACAAAAGCGATAGCAGTGATAGCAGTAATGGAAGCAGCTCTAGCAGTGGTAGCGACGACAGCAATAGTAGTGACAATAGCGATAGCAGTGATAGCAGTAATGGAAGCAGCTCTAGCAGTAGTAGAGACGACAGCGATAGCAGTGACAGCAGTAGCAGTGATGACAGCGATAGTAGTGATAGCAGTAATGGAAGCAGCTCTAGCAGTGGTAGCGACGACAGCAATAGTAGTGACGACTCTTCCAACAGTAGTAATGATGATGACAGCAGTGATGATAACGGAAATGGTAGCTCATCAAGTGAACCTGGATCATCTTCCGTAACATCTCCTGAGGCCGGACCTAGTTCATGTGGAGGACATGGAAAATCTGGTTGTAATAGTAAGAGTGGCAGCAAAAGTACTCGTAGTGGCAGCAGCAGTAATGGTGGCAACGACAATAATAGCAGTGATGACAGGGATAGTAGTGACAGCGATAGTAGTGATAGCGATAACAGAGATAGTAGTGATGACAGCAACGGTAGTGACGACAGTAACGGAAGTCACGACAGTAACGGAAGTGACGACAATAACGGTAGTGATAGCAGCAATGGTAATGGTGATAGCAATGGTAATAGCGATAGTAATGGCGACGACGATAGTGATGGCAGTAACGGAAGTGATGGTAGCGATGGCACAAAGAACAGTGGCAGTAAAAAAAGTTCTAATAGAAACAGTAACAGAAAATCTAAGTCATCAAGGAAACATGAAGTGTCTCCTATGGTAGCAGCCGGACCAGTAGCGGAAGCAGCACCGGCAGCACCTACAGCACCTGCAGCTCCAGCAGCCCCAAAAGCAGAAGCAGTCCCTCAAGTGTCGGGTTCAGAAGGTTATTTCGTGTCGGAATCTAAATCATCCAATGGCGGCCAAAATGAAAATCTATATGTTATAGAAATAGTGCCCAAACCTACGGAACAGTCATCGGATTAGTAGTTTAAAAATATTTATAAACTGTTTATCATCATAAATGTAAGATTAATGTTCAGATACACGTGACCTGATACGTTAATTTTTTTCTCAAGCTTCTCACACTTGTACATTCTAGTATGTTAAAGACAATTATAAACAATCAGAATAGACTATTCATGTTCATTTGCTTTTTGTTACGTTACATTGTTTTCTTTTGTACTAGTAAGTGACCAGGAGCAAACTGGTTTATAAATGACTGATAAGTTATCAATATATATATATATTTGAATTGTTTAAAGTACTTTGTATATCTTTATATACTGTGTTATAAAATGTTGTTGTACCTACATAAATTCACATCAATAATGAAAATCCAACCTTTTGAAAAATCAACGAAATAATGCATATAAATAGTTAAGAACAGGTTCTAGAAATAAATTATTAGTTCAATTTAACGAAAGTAAGTTACAAATTATACAGGGTGAAAAAAAATACCTCAGCCAAGACATAGGAAAACCTAGTTAGGATGGGTTGATTGCTTATGAAGTAATGCATGCTTCGTCAGATGGTATACTGTTTATGATGTTAGTGATCTAAACGGGTGTTGGAGAAACCGAGATGACATTATAATTCCCTATTTTTTCGAAATTAAATAGAACCTAATTATCCTTTATATACACAAAAAAAAAAATAATAAACCAGATTACATTTGTTTCTCAAATTTTCTCAGATTGACTTTTGTATAACTTTGGATGATTTAATGTACTTCTATATAATCATCGATTGGGTCGATGATTGTCGGTCAGTTTTTGACAGTTTTTGTCATTTAGGTTTACTCGTTATTGTATATTGACATTGAATAAAACAATCCAACATATATATATGCTATTAAAATTCTAACTTGTTCCATGGTTGAACTATTTAAATAAAGACAACAGCAATTTACCGCTGTTCAAAATTCATAAATCGATTGAGAAAAAAAAAATAGATTCAGGTTACAAACTAAAACTGAGGGAAACACACCAAATATGAGAGGAGAACTACAACACAACATAAACACAACTAAAATGTAACACACACAGAAATGAACTGTGAAATAACAATGGACATTTTCCTGACTTAGTACAGGACATTTTAAGAAAAAATGGGGTGGGGGTATGTTTATGGTTATGTGGCTAGCCAAACCTTCCGCTTTTATGGCAGATGTTAAATATAACATTAAAATGACAACATTACATGACAGGACTACAACAAAAATAAATGGGAGAACATATAGGATAGAGAAACACACGAATAATAGCTATCAAAAGGTACCAGGTTTATAATTTAATACGACAGACGCGTAAACGTTTGAGAGAATATTACAACTTCACTATTGAATGATAAATTGCAAATGATTTATTGTAGTACTTTGTTATTAAACAATCACATTAATCAAATTAAAAAGAAATTATCGGTATACATGTTTGCTTAAAAGAGAGGCGAACGATGCCAACGGAGCAATTTTTAAAACTCATAAGCCGAAAATAGAATGGCATGATATGGCAAAAAAAGAAGAAAGATCAAAAGACAAACAGTATTGAAAAACACTAAATAGAAAACTAAAAACTGAGCAACAAGAATCCCACCAAAATTTGGTCGTGGTTTTAGATGCATCTACATTTATGTACCGTTGAAGAATAACTTAATGAAAGTATAATCTAATTTAATATGTTCATATAAAGTGTTCGAGAATATCTTGAAAAACAATTCCAACGGTGTATAGTCTTAGAAAATATGCAATAAATCAACCTCAATAAACAATAACATCATGAACGGTTACTCAATGCATAATGTCATTTTGTATCATGTTACCTTGAACAAAAGTAAAAAGTTTTGAAAGCCGAAAACAAATATTGGGATCACTAATAACAAAGAACTGATTTGACAGAAATACAAGTATTCTATGACAAATAGGAAAAAAATGTCTGCTTCTAAATATGAATCAAATACTACGCAAGAGACGACAGATTAACGAAAAAAACCTCTTCAAAGATACCAGTCATAACTTTGTACGATAAATGCGCGAAACGTCTACAAAAGACTAAGCACAACACTAAAATTTCAAGAAGACATACTGATAATAAGAAAAAGAAATAACACACATGCTGAGAATTAAAAATTACACAATGTAATTAAAAAGAAAACAAATACACGATGAAACAATAAAAACTAAAATGGTTTAAATTTTAAAAAAACACGCACTTAGAAATAAAATTTCTCGCTGAGATTTATATGCACATTACAAATGAATTATCATGAACTATTAATGTATATGTCCAACTTGAACCAACTGGCAGACACAGAATTTAAAAACAAATCCAAAATAAACAATTCTTCAACAATGTATATAAATCAAATAGGTTTTTACCCTCTTTTGGTTCCTTCTACAAAACAGAATGGTCATAAATATGTGTTATAAAACCAATTTTTGCTCTGAAATCAACGAAAACAGTCATGATTCGCAAATCAAAGGAAACCGTCATGATACACAAATCAAATGAAACACTCATAATACACAAATCAAATGAAACAGTCATGATACGCAAATCAGAGGAAACCTCATGAAACGCAAATAAACACAAACCAAAGGCATGACCCGTAAATCAAAGAAAACTGACCTCACACGAATGCAAAAGAAAATCAGAATGACACAAAAATCATAGAAAACCGTCATGACACGGAAACGGAAATCAATGCAAACCATAATGACACGGATACAAAAGGAAACCGTCAGGACACAGAAATCAAAGAAATAGTCATGACACGGAAATCAAAGCGTTTACACAACATAACAATGTCATAGCTACAAAATAATTTGCAGTCGTATATGAAAAGGATACTACATCTTATTTCGTATGTCGATGAAATACCGTCCACCATGAATGTCTTCGGTCACACATACCTATTCAGTCTTAAAAACATCAAAATATCCTTCAATCTGTTGAAGTAAAAACGTAGTGTTTTGGACACTCTTATCTGATAAACTGAAAAAGTAATATGTAAAAAGTTAGTACCAAAGCGAATAGATACAGAAACAAAAACAACCCAAAACTATTGAAATAAAAATTAAGAATGGAAATGAGGTATTTGTCAAAGAGACAACGACCTGACCAAAGAGAGGAAAACAGAACAAGAAAATCAATTTGTCTTGAACACAGCGCAAAATTCTGAACTGGAGGCGGACTACAGACGGCCCCTAAACAATAGCATTAAGTAGTCCAGATAGACTCACGTGGTACAGAAAAACAGTACACATAATAGGCAAAAAAGAAATTGTTATCACACTAGATTTAGCATGATAAAAAGTGTTTATTTAAAAACAATTAAGGTACAACTTACAGATTGCTGTCCTCACAATTGCATTATTTAGTACTGTCAGAAAACTATAAGTACAGTGTACGATGATGTTACAAGAGAGGATATTCAGATTTAATTTATTTGTTTTGACATTACGAAAACTACGAAAAGCGGAGATAAACTTCCCAAGTAGTATCTTTTCAGCAATGTATCTGATGTTTGAATATCTTAATTGAAACACTGGATTTAATTTAAAGTTTGGACATTAAAAAAATGTAATGCTTTAATTCAGTTGACCAGGAAAAAATACGTGTGTTTTATCAATACAATAGTTCAAACGAACTTCGTTATTTATTCAACTAGTTTTTTAAACGATGTTTTTTCGTTGAAGATCTTCGGAGAAAATTAAATCTTTCTTCATTGACGTTTTTATGAACATTTCCTGTGTAATATCAATCATGTTCATGGAATTTCTTTAACTAGAAAAATGAAATTTACAAAAATCGTTAGCCCTGTGACAGATAAAATCACGAAAGTGTACATAATAAATAACAATAATTCAATTTGCTTTAATGATTGATTAAAATACATTTTCCCCTTAATACGTGACTAATGTGACAAATAAATGAAAGATGTAATTGGTTAATCGTCCACCAACACAACTTTCTTAGACGTTCCTTTACTGTATTGATAAATTTAAACAGTTAGAAGTTACTAGAAATGTTTATAATTATATTCTATAAATTTAACTAAAATTGACATATATGAAATAAATCGTGGCAATTAAATTTTTCATGTATCATAAGTTGGATCACAATTTAGAAGATAACGGGAAAATAAGTTACACGATTTTGATGAATTAAAACAAAAAAAGACCTATAAATATAAAATGAAGAAGAAGATGTACATGCACTACAAATCCATGTTTTTTTTCTATCCTTTATATTTTATTATTTATAAATGTAAAAGATTACACCCTAATTGTGAATGATATAACCATCATACTGTCGATCGAGTGCTGTTCATCAAATTGGATAAAGCACCGACAAAAATATTATTCAAAATATACGAATATGACATACATGTATATATAAATAAAAAAGTCTGTCTTGATATAAATATAATCATCGATCATCTAATTTAGGAGAGGCAGTAAATCTAATAACTAGATTAGGCCATGCATATCAAGTTCATGAAATGGAAGAGAATTCTCAGTGGTGACACAGATTGATTTGTCATTGAATTATAATAAATAATAGGAAAATCTAACATGAGGAAGGGTAAAATCATTTTGATTGTGAAATGGGTTTTTGGACTTGGATGGAGACTTGTCTCATTGGTACTCATTGCCATTTTTAACTAATATGCGGTGACAAAACAATATACCCTTGTGGTAAATACTGATTGCAAATTTTTAAATTATTAAATTGTGTGTTTTTTAGAATAAACATCATTATCTGTCGCACATCAATAACAGGATCTCGTTGTTGCAGTTAACAAAGATTCACCATTTCACGTTTTATTGTTTTATTCTAAGACTCCTACTGTTTCTATCTCGACTATCTTTGTGTTTCCGAATGTTATATATACACAAAGTTAACAACCAATATTTATACTTAATCATGTTTATTTTTTAACATGACAACTTTGAAGCAATACACTAATTAAAATAACAATATATAACCTTTAGTCATAAGTGACAGCATTCACTTTAAATGATGTAAAAAATGATATTAATTACTCATATAATCTCATTATTACATGTTCACCTTTACATATTTTTTTCTACCTTTGCATGGGTTAAATATAAAAGTCTATCATATATTAACATTATATCTGAAATGGCTTTAATATTGTTGTTGGTATTAAAGGAGAACATATTTGTCTTTTGTAATACGATGACGATATTATATTGTTGACTGAAACTGGATCGGAGTTTAAAGTATTATAAGATGCACTTGTTGTACCTTGAATACTATGGTCATTAATGGCACCAAGAGTAATGTTGTTCATTTTGAGCACATTCACTAGAATGTTTGTCGTGTGTGTATTAGTGTGGCGATCATAATTAATACATATATATTTATATATATATATTCATTTTGGGTCTGGTACAAACAGAAACTTTAGATAATGTTTTGATAGCCAATGCCGTTTCCAAGAAAGTGAAAAGGGCAACTCCATGTTCATAGGTGGAATCACACACGAAGTAAGAAGCATTCGAGGTCCCGGTAATTGAGTAAATATATTAGTCAACAAATTAAAAAAATTCAAGGCAATGTACTTTCCATATATAACGAAATGAGATACACTGTAACCATGGATAAAAATTGCCTGAATTGTTCTGTTATCTACAGAGTGATCATTTTTTTTTATCAAAACTATTAATCTAAGGCAAATGTGTAAAGTTAGTTTCGTTTTTTGTTATTTGAAAAATAGTACTATCACGCAAAGATATAAAACAATCAATAGCATAACTAAAAACTTGTAACAGAAACGTCGTATGCTTAAAAGTTTTAATTTGTTTTTTTCCTTGGATACTTTTATAATTTTCCTGTTTATTATAGTTTGTGATAAGTTAAAACTTGTGAATCGTTACTTTTGTTTACTAGTATATATGAGGCATCTATAAAAGGAATGAAAAAGCTTTGTGTGCATAAATTCTGTTAAACATCGTACATGTAGTGTTTTCTATGAGTTGGCAAATATGCAAATAATGCTGCGGTAATGGGAGAAAAGGTTGAGCAGTTATTTTTCATACTCAGTGATAAGAAGTTGTGAGATACTGTCAAATCGATTTTGATAATACGAAAAAGTTTGCTGAGCTTGATTGGAATCAATGTTTTGACATTTACTTCGTTTTGTAAATATACATATAGTTTTATTACGATCGCAAATATTTCTTATTATTCTATGTAGCTTGTATCGTCTCTCATAAAATCTGTATTGAGTGGCTTTTTTAAAAGTCGCAATTAGCCTTGTGACATTTTATTTTCTTATCTCACTTGAACGAAAGTAAACCCACCATGTTTGATTTTATTTTACTCACAAAGTTGTGCATTTGGAAAATGAAACAAAAATTCCGAATTTGTTTGTATCTAAATGGCATTTTTCTATCCGTAGAGCAATTCAATAGCTAAGAAGCCTCTATGATTATTTAAAATTTAGTTTTTAGCAACCTTGTCTTCTGTCGATGATCCCTCTTCAAATTCATGTATTTAGTTTTGATGTTATATTTGTTGTTCTCATTGGATTTTGTCTAATGCTTAGTTCGTTTCTGTGTGTGTTACATTTTAATGTTAAGTTTCTGTTTTGCCGTTGTTCTTCTCTTATATTTAATGCGTTTCCTTCTGTTTTAGTTTGTAACCCGGATTTATTTTCTGTCGATTTATGAATTTCGACCAGCGGTATACTACTGTTGACTTATTGGGAATACAGGCATCAGTAGTATACCGCTGTTCAAAAGTCAAATATTGATTGAATGAAAACTAATTCGGGTTAAAAACTAAAACCGAGGGAAACACATCAACTATATGAGAAAAAAGAAATATCAGAAACACTGACAGGCAACAAAACAAACGCCAACATATATAGTAACGAACTATTTGATAACAACTGCCATATTCCTGACACGGTAAAGGAATTTAAGAAAAAAAATCTGTGGGTTGAATCTAGTGTTATCTGGTAACACTTTCCGCTCATATGGCAATGACAGAAGGAAAACTGTACACTGAACCAGCGGATAAGGCAAACATCCTTAATGCACAATTTCAATCTGAATTCTCTGAAAAGAGCACATTCAAAAAAGATAAATTTACATCATCTAAGTGAATGAAAACTAAGAATACGTCACCAACTATGAAAAACATAACCATAACAACAGAGGGCATGGACAAACTACTGAAAAGCCTGACCCAAACAAATCACCAGGTCCGGATGGAATATCACCTAGAATCCTCAAAGAACTACACAGTGAGACAGCACCTCTCAGTTACTGTTTTCAATATCTCTAGATACTGGAGTGGTTCCAAATGACTGGCGTTCAGCTAACGTGTCTCCGTTCTACAAGAAGGGCCAAAAGTATACTGCTTCAAACTACAGACCAATCTCTCTGACGTCAATTTGCTGTAAAGTAATGGAACATATAATTGTATCATCAATTATGACCCATGGTGAAAACAACAAAATTCTTTACTAATTACAACATGGTTTCAGGAAAGGCAGGTCCTGTGAAACAGCTTACTAGTAAACAAACTACATACTTACGGAATAAAAGGCAACACAAATATGTGGATAAAGAACTGGCTGAGAGGAAGAACACATACTGTCGTACTAGAGGGATGCAATTCAACATCAGTCCTGTTGACTCAGGAGTACCACAGGGCTCAGTCCTTGGGCCAAGCCTCTTTCTATATTACATCAACGATCTGCAAGAAGATTTAAATGATTCTTGAGGAAAACATCAGAATATCATCATCAGTAAAGAGCCATGCTTATATTGAACTAGTAAAACCACCGCAACAACGAAGAAAGGAAACCAGACTAGTGATGTTCTATAGAATAGAGAATAATATGGTAGCAATAGAGAAAGAAGGACGACTCACACCACCAGCAAGAAAAGGGAGAAATAAACACCCTAAGGCATACCAAGTACTGCACTCACGTATTGATGCACACAAGACATCATACTTACCACAGACTATAAGGGACTAGAACGCCTTACCACCAGACATCCCACAGGCAGAGACACTAGGTGCCTTCAAGGCCCTAGTATCAAACCTCTAGAGCCTTGGATGCTCTTACTGTTTTTAGCCAGTTTTTAAAGTTTAATTAAAATTCACTGTATATAGTTAGTTCCACGGTTTTACTTCAACAATTAATTTACTTGAATGTCTTCTCCTGCAAACGGAACTCGTCAGAAACATATATAGCAGAATCCAGTTTGTTGAAGGAGGCTATTATCCGACAGAAATAAACACTATTGCTAAAATGACATCTCTACGTGACAGAAGTACAGCACAGACACATGCAAGCACACTCAACACAGAGTAAACCACAGAATAACAACTAACATCTTCCAAAGACGACAGCACAGGAAACAGTGTGTAACGAATATATAATCTTGAAATTCATACAATTTTTTACAATACTGGTCCAAAGAAGTGACATGATTATGACAATATTGAAAGGCTATTTTGAATAAATGATGTAACCACGTCTTTACTATTTCGACTAACACAATACTTTATCCATGAAAAATGGAAACTAACTCGATTATACTGACAAATATTAAAGACATAAATGAAATGTACCGAAAATACAGAATACAAACTACAAACATATTACATAACACACATATATATATATATATTTTTGACCGAAACCACAACAGTGATTTCATAAAATAAACACATGGATGCACAAATACCGAGACATGTGGTATAGCAATGCAAATTCACATTCTGCAAAACAGACATATTCGTGAATAACGGCATGGTTATCTATAGAGAAATAGAGAAATCCTACATCATGATCATGAAGGATTTAAATAAATCACCAACAAATACACAACAGGTCACTCATATTACAGTTACTGTTTTTATCTGGTGTTGTTGAAAATGGGATGTTTTGTTTCTTATTATCAGTACCACACATTTGTCCGTCTTACCAATAAGATGAGGATAATTAATCTGTGTTAAATGCCAAGTGGAATTATTACATAAATAAATCATATGTTTTATAATTGCCAACAAGACGACTTTCCACTAGGGTACAAAAGATATGAACGTTACCACACTATAACACGACAGTTTTAACAACCAACGACAACCACTGTATCACATGTATCAAGAAAGGCATTTAAAGGATGGGCGAAAGATACTAAAGGGACAGTCAGACACATAGATCGAAAATAAACTGACAACTCTCTGGCTACCAAAGATAAAACAAACAAACAAATCATAATACACAGGACACAACATAGAAAACTAAAGACTAAGCAACACGAACCCCACCAAAAACTGGGGTAAATATGCAAGGTGTCATGTTTTCTGTGCTAGTGTACACGTCTGCAGGAAGACATGTAGCCATACATAGTCACATTATTCGAAATCAGAGAAACTCAATTTTGCTCATACTCTTAATTGATGTGTGGCAAGTAGAGAAGCAGCATGTGTTTGATTTTACCTTGATATGTACCCAGGCTATGCCGTATAGCACTTGAAGCATGCAATATTGACCAATAGTGCACTTGCTATGGCATCGACAAATTGGTAGTAAAGTAGACATAAGATAAGCAAGGATTATTATTTAAGGTAGCACAATACAAAGATTTTATACCTCCAATTCCCTAGTTTTAAAATGCTTGAACATTTATAAAAGTAGTATTTATGGATATCTAACAGATTACTCTTTAATGCAAAAATGAATGTTAGTATTATACTATATATATACTATACATAATTATGTAATCAATTATAATATTAACTGTGTCTACAAAGTTTAACAAGAAATTTCCACATTCAATTGAAATTAGCTTCTTCATGGATAGGATTGATTTGATAATATGTTCTTCCTAGAGCCATTTTTTATATAAGAAGTCAGGAATATGTCAATTGTTGTACATTCGCTTGATGTGTTCGAGTTTTGGATCTAACCATTTGATTAGGGACTTTCCGTTATGAATTTTCCACGGATTTGAATAAACAAACGCATAGCAATACGCACGGTAAAAAATCAGTTAAAAATTTTTTTTTTATTTTCAATATTAAATGTATAGTTGTGATTACACTTAAATGCTTAATTCAAACTGGTTGACCCCTAATATTATTTTGTTTAACAACAATTCATCTGCTTTATTAAATTCAACATATGTCAAAAATTTCATAATGTTTGCATAGGTTGAACAGTTACTGAATAGCAATGAATAAATTCTGTCCCGAGAAAAAAATATTAAATCATCCATCATCTAATTCGGGAGGGCTGTAAATCTTATATTTAGATAAGGTGATCAATATCAAAGTTCCGGAAAAGGAAGAAAATTATCAGTGGTGACGTAAATTGTGTTGACATCAAATTATAATTTTGATAATTAAAAAATAATAATAATGCGTAGGCACGTGCTTTTAATGACAGCTAGACCCTTGTTTCCAAATTCGACTCCTCAAAAACCAATGGATTGTTTTCCAACGTAAACTGAACTAAATATCAAAATATTTGTACTAAATTGCAAATTAATGTCCTATTATCCTTTAAAAAGGGTAACATAGAATTGAAACTATATATACCGAAAATTGGATAAGAAGTAAATGTTCAGAATGATAGGATCTACATTGTTTCCTTTTCCATTAAATTAACTGCCGGCTTCTTTCTTCAGTTTGTCTTATGATAAGCAGTGACCTGGGACAGGGTCTAAGGCTATATATTCGACATCTTATAGAAGGTATTACCATTGAATGATGATTGTGATATATAGAGGTATTGTGTCCACACTTGAACTATGATGAATTTAGCGTCTTTGTTCTTCATAGCATCCCAAAATATTTTATAGATTCTTGTACAACACAGCTTGACCTCCAAAACCCGTCTCAAATTTCCAAAAACATCAATAGAACAAATTCTATACCCAATTGAATTTAGTGATCTCTTATGAATTGATGTTGCAAAGTTCATTGAAGATTCATGAGAGAATGAAATACAATAGGAAAAATCTGAGACATGGTTTCGGAGGTCAAACTGTGTTGTGCACGAATCTATAAAAGATTTTGTGATGCTGTGAATAACAAAGAAGCTAAATTCATTCAAGTATTGATATCACAATATAGCAACTAATTACATAACAGTTAATTATGTAATAATCATGTCATAATGAAATCATCACAATTTGAAAGATTAATCATTCTTCTTTCTGTTAGTACCTTATTTATAAAATTTAAAGAAAGATGAGTGGAATTACATCAGTTTAAAGATGTCTGATAGGGATGAAAAATCTTTGTATTGTGCTACCTTAAAGTAAATACAGTCAGGATTCTACTTCGTCAGAATTATCTCCCCATTACGCCAGTTCATTTTCACAATCGTAGAAATGGAAGCCATTGTAGGGATGACGCGCTACCAATTTTGCTCATGGAAATCGATAAATTTATCCACATTGCACCATTACGATCCTTATATGTCAGTTGTATTTTAAAAGACAAATGTATCAACTAGCTAATGAGCATCAGTTAATGTTCTTTCTGCATTGATTCAACTTAAAACTATTGTCTGATCGGTTGGAATTTTCGAAAATTCATAAACATTTAAAAAAATTCTAATTAAAAATTTCGTTGAAGGGCAGACTAGATTTTTTTAGTGTATAAAGACTATAAACCCTAGTTTTCACACACAAAAAAAATATATTTTTTCAAAGATATGCATTTTCATCATCCAACTTGAAAGACTGTCGTCAAGTACTTTCAATAAAAAAATAGCTATTCGAACACACCTTCCCTGTTTTTGTGACTCATTAGATAGGTATTTCACTTGACTCATATATTTTATCTTTTAGTACTGTTATTTTTTTGTGTTATAAAGTCAATCTGTAGCTTTGATATATAAAAATAATAGAATCTGAAGCGAGACGATGTATGAAATAATCTTACTTTGTACGATATCAAAACAAATTAAAAACCAATTGTTCAGAGAACCATTGATGGTCTTTCCACCAGTAATGATTTTTTTTATATGAAAATATTAAAATTTGGTTTTAAATGTCAATTTCAGCGTCAAATGACAACTTATTGTACGCTGATTCCAAAAATATAAGGTTTCTATACAATAAGATATAAATAAAGGAGATCATTTTTTACTTCCGGTACTGTCTTATAGTTAACTTGACGCTGATTCCAAAAATATATGGTTTTACATACTTTTACAATAATTTATTACAAAAATTAGCTACTTCCGGTTTACAAAAGGTCACTTCCGGTGACAAAAGATTCTAGGTCTTTAGTTTATATTGTTAATGAGTTATATTACCATATAGACTGATATTAGATATAAAAGGGGGAAAATCTCGCAGCAAATGTTTACATACCCTTTCGACTAAAATTTATGTGTAACTACATGTCGCGACTAACAATTATGTGAAAATATTTTGTCGATATCTTATAAGATTTCTGAAAATAAGAGATAACAAACCAAAATCATGACCTTGACCTTTGACCTTGACCTCATTTTCATTTTTTTGGACCAAGGACCTCAAATCAAAAGACCCTAGGCCTCTAACACTTATGGTTTTCCAGTTAAACATGCATATCACTTATATCAAATATAAAAGGGGAAATAACTCTCATATGGAGTCTCCGGATAGCTTCGGTCAAAATAAATCAAATCATCCTAAGGATATAACGACCAATTTGGTAAAATAAATTTGTCGGTTTCTTATACGGTTGCGAATATTAGGCGATCACAAAAAAAAAGTGTTCGGGGAGATAACTCTTACATTGAAGAGACTATTCTTTCTTGAGTGTTATTGGAATAGTAATATCGGTAAACACAGAGGTCCTACTTAGAGTGTCAACTTAATGTTCGAGGATTTTGATTGTATTTGTAAAATCATTAGAAAAATATTTTATCTTGAAGACCAAAATGACAATCAACAAAGTCAAACTTATATCATGAATCCTTTTGTATCTTTTCGACTGTCTGTATGTTTCATTACCACAAAGTTTACAACCAATTTATATATTTAATCATGTTTTTTTTTAACATGACAACTTTGAAGCAATACACTAATTAAAATGACAATATATAACCTTTAGTCATAAGTGACAGCATTTACATTGATTAATAGTAAAAAGATAATCATAATTACTCAAATACTCTCAATATAACATTTAACCCTTTATATAATTTTTCACACCTGTAGTAGAATTAGGGATTTAAGTGTCTCTTACAATAACAGTAGATTGACAGTTATATATATATATATATATATCAGTTGAGAGCTGAGGTGACGCTCGGTGTTTTTTTTATATATATATATATATATATATATATATATATATATATATATATATATATATATATATATATATATATATATATATATATATATATATATATATATATATATATATATATATATGTCTTGCATCCACAGTGATCATCCCAATAAAAGGTGAACTGTCATTGTTATTAGCATTGACACATTTTTAATTCGTCTAGCAGTTTATGTAGAGATGATGATATGCAATTGCTATGTAATCAAATGACAAGTGTAATATTGTACATTCGATTATTTGACCTTGGCTCCCTTGAAAGATCATTCTTAGATTATTATTTTTATATAGGAATACATATTATTAGACTTGTCTTAATGATTATTCCTTAAACAATTATCCTTTTTCTTTGCTGTTACTATGAAAAGGTTGACGGAAATATCAGATTCAATTTACCTTTACCAGTATTGTCAAAACTTGGTGGCATAACTTGGGATATGGAATATCTTTTAAAAATCCATATATTGTATATGTTCTTGATAAAGTTAGTGTTGCTCTGTCTTTGTTCTGTGTATACAAATACGAATACGAAAGTTTTATTTTGATCCAATTTACATATAACAATACAAATATAAGCTCTTAAGAGCTCTGTGTACTGTTTAATGGCTGCTATTGGTATTACTGTCTATTACTTTAGACCTTGGTATCTATCATTAAGTATCCTCCTTTTCAACAACTCTTCTTAATAACTGATCAAACATATCATCTCAGTGAAGCCAATAAGACAAAGATGATTGTTTGATTTGTAATGTCTAGAAACAAATATCACATATACAATGTGGTATGATTGCAATTGGAAACTATCCACAAGATTAAAAAAAAGATATTATAAGTTATATGGTTTGCTACTGACCTCCTTCGGATCCATAGAGGGTTAGAAAATCCATAGGGGGTGAGGCTGTAGGGGGTCAGTAGTTAACCGTATAACGAATTTATCGCATGCTAGACCTTTCTGCTGTGTTTTGTTGAAAAATAAACAATGAAACACAACATTAATAGATGACGTCACCATTTACGCGTCATGAACCCCCTATGAAATTTTCTAACCCCTACGATCTCATAGGGAGTCACCACGTGATAATTTACCCGCGGTGCGATAAGTCAGAATATCACCGAATTAGAAATAAATACGAGTCATATAACAAGCTTTAGACTTAAGACGGCATGTGGTAGGGATAACTTTTTTTTATTAGCATTCAAATCTCTCCCAGTGGTGTTAGAGGTAAATCATAAAACAGATCAAAACAGTTTGAATTTTATTATGCTGTTGTTAGAAATAGTGGGTACGGGATGAAGAATCTCGTATTCGGTTTACCAGTACCATACAGTTCTCAGTGTGGCCAATAAGATGGAGACACTTAATTTGTGTTTAATGTCAAGTGGTATAAACAAAAGCAACAGTAGTATACCACTGTTCAAAGGTCATAAATCGATTGAGAGAAAGCAAATCCGGGTTACAAACTGAAACCTAGGGAAACACATTATTTATAATAAGAGGAAAACAACGAAACAACAGAACACTGAAGTGGAACAAAAACAAACGACATTGCAACATATATAGGAACGAACTGTTAGATAACAACTGCCTTATTCATAGATCACATAAACAAATTAGATTTTATAAGATTGTTTATAAGACAACTATCCAACTGACATGATTGTATACAACTATCTGTCACCGAACTTATTCTTTACAAGAACAACAATGACGTCACAGTCAACAACTAAGAACAATCACTGTAACAAAGGCTCCATACTTAAGTTGAGAAAGTTGAGGCAGGCCTTGAAAAGAATCTGGTGGGGTTACAGGAGGCTCGAAAGATACCAGTGGGACATTCAAATTTATAAACACCTTAGTGGTAAATAGCTTGACTTATCATATAAGGCATGCACGAAGCGAAAACACAGCCAAAACGGAACTAGGTCATGGATCAAAACTGATTGAACTAACATACATACTGTAGTATATCGTAGAACTCTCCTTCATTGAAGCCAAAAAACAGAACCGTCAATTAGAATAAACGTAGCCGACCAATTCAAGTTAATTGACGATAGCACAATTAGTCTATAGAAATATTAGTACAACCAGAGACATATAATACAAGAGATTGGCAACTCTAGCAGAGTCTATATAACGGCCAATGAATCACGTGGCTACCGGAAGTGCTTGAGATGATGATGTGACCTGGGACGAAGATGAGCAAATTCCGCCATTGTTGTAAAGCGAGACGATACGCTTAAAGATTTTTTTTATCGTTTATGTCCATTGTTTTCACAGCTAAAGCATGTAAGTATATTCAAAAGATACATTTTACTAATTCTACCAATTTGTTTATACTATAATGTGCTGAGATGATGATAATAATCAAATGCAGACTAATTTAAAGTCGGTCCATTCAGCTTCCCCTCTTTATTGCTGTAGAACCGGTCTGGTCCACCATTTTTTTTTTCGTAAAACGTAGAAATTTAAAAATGTATATACATTTTTGTAGTGATTTTCTACTCCCGATTGTTATCCCGATAAAATGAGACTATTTTCGTATAGTTTGGTCAAATAGTGTTTTCATAAAATACCATCAAAGGGGATTTTTTTTCGCATTGATACCCAAATCCAGCTATGAACTACCATTTTTTTCATAAAACTTAACGAATTAATATGCAATTTAATAATCTTTTATTACTTCCAAATGTTATCTTGTTAAAATAAGACCAGTTTCGTATAGATCGATCCTATAGTGGTTTCTAAAAATTTCAGCAAAGGTGACTAATATTTTCATATTGATACCAAAAAACCTAGTCCAAATAAAATTATCAAAAACATTTCAAAGATGATCAAATAATTGTTAAAAAAAACAAAATGTCAAACTGGTTTGGCACTTAAATGGCTTCATGGTGCCAAGAAATCTTTCTTTTGAATGATTAAAATTAAATAAATCTTCATTTTTCAAATATAATGACACATTTCTTAAACTTTAATATGAATATATGTATTAAAAAGTAAATATTTAAAGATATTTCTCTTGTCATATGCTTATATATACAAACAATTGTCAACAGATTATTTGTGACATTTTGTCCTACCAAATTTGTGACTTTATGTCCTGTGGCTTTCTGTTCGTTTACCTTTTGTAAACACCTTCCCATTGGCGGATCCAAGGGGGGGGGGGGTGTTCCAGGGGTTGGAACCCCCCTTTTCTTGGACGTCCAATGCATTTGAATGGGTATTTGTTTTTTTTTTGTTATTTTTTTCCCAATCAACCAAATAACATTTGTAAAAAAAACACGACATACATCCTAGTATTCTGAAATGAAAAGGACCAGTCAGACCGGTGATCAGAACAATATATCTGGACTATCACTACATATGATTCCATCCTTTTTCAATAATTAAACCATTATTATTGTATTATATGTCTCTGGTACAACAATTGAATAAAATTATAAGTCTGAGGAAGAACTGGTAATTAACTCTTAATAATTCGTAGTTAAACTTTGATTTTTTTTTAATGAACAACGAGTGTTGTAAAGCTTCATAGTATTATCAATTTGTATTGGCACAGGTGTTGTTTATCATCCTAATCACGTGTTAGTTTCTTTTATGCGTCTTTATAAATATTACTTTTACTGTTTTGTCTTTTTTTGGTGGTATCCATTTGACAGGGCTGTGCACTTATACATCCCATTATTGTGTTATTGTTCTATGATATTTTTGTATTCTTGTCTTTCATTTTTTTCTTTATGCTATATGCTCTGTCTATATGCCTTTTAGTATTTCTTTATTACTAATGACATGGCTCTGTACCTGTACATCCTGTTATTGTGTTATTATGCCATGGTAACTGTTTGTTTATATATTTGTATGTGTGATAAATATAATAACATAATGTTGACAGCTGTACCCAAATTTTTGACATTTATTCATATTATGTTTGTTTTGTTCACACATTGTTGTTTATAAAATTATGCAACTGTCATACAAGTGAGAGGTTTACCTAGCTATAAAACCAGGATTAATTCACTATTTTTTACATAAGAAAATGCCTGTACCAAGTCAGTAATATAACAGTTGTTATACATTTTTTTGATGTGTTTGAATTTTTTATTTCGCCATTTGATTGGGGACTTTCCTTTTTGAATTTTCATCCTAGTTCAGTATTTTTGTGATTTTAACTTTTTATCAAACAGGACGTAGCTGCACAGAAGAGTAAACAAATTGCTTACATGCCACAACTCAACATGATCAAGAAGCAGACTGAATTTAATACCATTCCCATTTCTATAAACCAATAACAGTCTGATGATGCAGGTAAAAAACAACTAACAGCAGCCAACAATTTAAAGTACCAACCTCAGATCACTCAAAAGGAGCTGATAGCTAGTTTGTAGCCAATAACAATTTTTAATAAATCATGTTCTCCCAAGTTGAGAGCATATTAATGTGGTATATGAATATGAATGTTCCTTTGTACCTGACCAGAAGGCTGAGATGTTTTTCACATGCAAGTTCACAAGGCAATAATCTGTACTCAAAGTTTTTGTCAATGCTCTTACTTCTTTATTTCCTATAGTTGTTAATTTCTGTGTCATTTGGTCTCTTGTGGAGAGTTGTTTCGTTGGCAATCATACCACATCTTCTTTTTTATATTGTATTCAAACTTTATAAGGGAAAGTGTTGACAGATAAATGCTCATAAAATAATGCTTTAATAAACAGAATACAGAAAAGATTTTTAAAAGAATTTTATTTTCAGTTGACACATTTTTGGAAAAATTGCAGAGTATTGTTAAATACAGTCAAAGGTATTAACAATGGCAGTAATAAATTCCTATAAGACATAGAAAAAGACAGATATTGGCTTGCATGCTGTGATAAAGAAAACTTTGATGAACATGTAAATAACCAAGAAACAAGATTAGAATTATTCTTTTTCTCATTGATGAATGACTTTTCTACATTAAACATTTATGAAGAAATAAATCATTAAAAAATCTCATGACAGGGTGTAGATGATAATGAGGAAACAATTATCCAAAATTAAATCTTATAACTATTTCTTTGAAAGATTTATAAATACATCTTGTAGAATTTATCTTCATCTAAGATATTTCATAAAGAACACCTTATCTTCAAAATAGTAACTATATTTTCTCCACTTATATCACAAGCTTTTTCAAAACTATCTTTTTTCTGTCAACAAAAACCAACAGACAACACTGTATATTAAATCAGAAGATTTTGGATTTCTTTTAATAAGGCGAGTTATCTATAAATGATATAGGAAATCTTACTTTCTACACAAAGCAACATCATTAACACACAATAATAACAAACAATAAAGAAAATGAAATCAACTGTTTTAATTTCAAAGGATGGTGTACATTAATACTTTGTAATTGTCTTAAAAAGGTCTTAAAATACATGAAACATATAAAAAATAGGCTAGATAATGTTACATCACTTGCACCTGACCAAAAAGTAAATATAGGTGTTTTCTTTAATGTCACATGATTTTCAAGCTACTTTGGGGTCATGCTTATACATCTATTTCTTTACTGCTACAATAAGCCATTTGTAGAAACAACACCAGTTAAGCAATTTAAGGCATTTTTTCAAGAACTTGAATGCAGTTGATTCAATTATTATCTGCCCAAATGTTCATTAAGGCGAAGTGTACGTAATTGCACGCCTCTAGCGGAATACGGGATTAAAAACGTTCGTCGTTAGTTACGCAAGTTATCTCCCTTACTCCAAGAAAGGACACACGAAAGAGAAAGTACTTTCTGCGGTCTATAATGAATCCAACAAGCACGCCTGTGCTGTCTTAAACCTCATAGAAATTATCTAAATAACTTCAAATAGAAATCACAGCATTCTGTACGTTGTTCTGTGTGCAGCCTGACTTAAAAACACTGGTTTTTTTTTGTTTGTTTTATACGCGTAGGAGAAGGCATTTCGTGTGTATGATATCAACCGAAAGAAAAAACGCCTCACAACAAAATTATAAACAAATAAAATTTAAACAAATAAACATGTAACAATTTTTCTTCTATTGATATCAAATTAATTAAAATGAAACCTGAATTGACCCAACAATATCGTTTTAAAAAAGCCGTAGTCTTGAACGAAAAATACAGTACTCAACGTAAAGTTTTATAATAGGTTACAAATAATTAATGAAAGACGTGTGAATTTAATTGTTTAATTAAAAAGACGTTGAAATGTTCGTATTTTGTGCAATTGAAAATTGAAGGACACGATTTATATTCCTAATATAAGAAATCAGACTATACCAAGAGAATAATTTGACCACTAGTGCAAAACTTACCAGTCGGAAATACAAAGACGGAAAACAAACAAAAAATAAACGAATTAGGGCCTAAAATTACTCAGTAACTTAAAAGTTGTCTCACTCTAACATTTATCTTAAAATAAGTAAAAATTATGAAATTCAACTCCCAGTTTTCAACTTTTTCTACATGTGCAGAAAATAAACAGGTGTCTTCTATTCCGTCCGCAATTTATGGGAAAACTAATTCTAAATTTAGAACCATATTGAAATTGAAAGTACACATGTAAGATAAAATATAACATGTCATTTCTTCTTTCACAAATTCCAATTTCGAAGAGATATATAGCGAAATCTGTTTTCTTCTATTGTGCCTGTGTGCATCATTCAAAATTAGAGAATGTAATTTTGAAGTATCAAGTCTCAATTCAAGATTATGAATGAATAGAATATAGAATTACAGGGGGAAGTGGGAAGGGGGGGGGGGGGGGTAGGACCTTTATCGGAACTCCGGGATCTGGTGTTTTTTAAGCTCGGGATTTCGGGATTGACCCTTTCGAGATCCGGGAATTCTATGTCCGAATTTCGGGTAGTAGGGATTTAATTTTTTTTTTTAATTCAGGACCTCGGGATTTCGTGTTTTTAAGCCAGGGATTTCGGGATCTGGATCCCTCCTTCCCTCCTCCCTCTATTATGGTTAAAGAAAAGAGGTCAGGGAAGTTTTGTGAAACTTGTAACTGCAATTTGATATTATATTTAGTGGAATGAGAGGTGAAATGTGTTTCGATTTTTCAAAAATTTAACCCAAGTTTACTGCAAGGGGTGTTTAACGACCTCGATGATTATCCATGAGGATCTCGCACTCGGTCAGCTCTAGGTTTTCACCTAGTTCATGATCATACAAGAATTGAGAAGCCTGTGGTTTACTAGTCTTATAATATGAGACTTTGGAGTTCATATAATTTATATTCAACGTTTTTTATCGAATATTTCAAGGCTTTTTGACTATCAATGTTGACCCCTCCCCTAATTGATTGGATAAAATGAATGGATTGCCGCCCCTATTTCAAACTGAAGTCCTATAAACTGACTGGTATTCGAATTTGTTAAAAGAAATAATTGGTATCTCAAAGGGGCGTAGCTGTCGTTAGGCACTTTAGGCACGTGCCTACACATAATTTTTTCACATTTTTTTTTGTTTTATTAAAAAAAAATAATAAACGATGTTATCTGTAGATGAAAGCCGGTGAAGTTGTCAAAACTCTTTAATTATCGAATGTCATGTGTACATAGTTGACAGAATACCTAGCTACACCCCTGTCTCATATTGATTCAATACCGTAATGCCGAAAAAAAATCATTTGTTTCCGCGAATTCCGAACAGCTAGAAATATATTCCCGAGTTTCAATTTGAGTAACTCGAATAATTCAAGCCCGTTCCATGTCCGATTTTCTCCCACACGAGAAATATAGCATTCGTACATCAGCTGAATAATACGACTGAATTATTCGGGTTAAAATTTGCGTAAATCCCGATTGCACATAAAAGTAAAGGTCCAGCCCGACTTTCGGAAAAGGACTGTCGTATATTTTAGATTGATTTCCAGAAATAAAAATCATACAAAGATGTTTCACTCAAATGCTCGTCTTCAGACGTGTAAAGTTATACAACGGTTACTAGCCGGTCTGGATTGTGATAAAACTGAGAAGCGCATGCAATGCATAAAATATATAATGTCGTGGCTCAAGGATGTGTTGAATTATAGAGATGCTTATGCGGCACAAAGATAAGATTAATTTACCCAAATGTACTAAGAATTACCACACAACTTAAATTTACTTAAATATTGATTTGTTATCCTGTGCCAGACAAATGGCTGATATTCTGAGAAGAGACCTTGATGAAATGAAGTTTTATGGGAACAAAGATTTTGAAAACACGTCGCAGTGTTTAGATTTTACCAAAAATAAGGCACCAAGGTCGAAAATAGTTCTAGTTTATAATGAAGAAAATGTCAACCGTTTTCTAGCTTGGCGATCTCCGCACGCACCCGAATATAATAGACAAATACAATACAATTGTACACAAAACGTACATTGTAACATAAAGAACTAAAGACCGAGCAACACAAACTCCAACAAAACGGTATATATTTCATACAAGTATAGAACTATATGAAGCGTCGTAACTGTTGCTGCGACGTCAACAACGTTGTCGTTGTTTTTTGTTTTTTTACACTCAAGATTCAACTTTAACAGTGTATAGCTTGAAAAGTAGCACGGTTGCTAAGGACTTTCTTTGCACCAATCGATTCCTCAGACATTTTAGAATCGTCTCATAAATTTAAAAAAAAATCGATTGTCTAATATAATAGAAAATCTTGGAAATGTAACAATTCTTGCCGAATTTCACGATTTTTCCTATATATCCTTTGTAATTTTGGTGTATGATACTGTTAACTTCAACAGCTCGTATCTCAAAAACGAAAACGGTTACCCCCTTTTTTTATTTTATTTTCCGATTTATTTTTACAAGCAGAATCTAGATGTAAAATTTTAAAAAAATCCATTGTGTAGTTTAATTACGTACACTTCGCCTTAACGTGCATTTAATCACATTTCACATCTGTGTTCAGGTTTGAAAAATGAATTCTTAGATATCAAGTCCTGTCCATAATCTTAACAAATAATAGGCTTAATATATTTCAAAGGAAAAAAGTACAAATTGCCAACAATGCAATATCTTATTAAAGAAGACAATTTATAAAATTCCTACATCCATGATCCACTAAATAATCAACTCATTCAATAATATGTATATGTATACAATAAGATTGATAATACTGTAAATAAAAGGATTTCTTTTTTTATAGCATATTAATTTCACTCTTCTTGGTAGGAAAATATTGTTATAAATAATTTACCTTTTTGAATTTGAACCCATATTAATTGATTGGTCTCTTCATAAAGACAATTATACAAATACTCTGTTATAATGCTGATAATGAGATGGTGGTGTAAATTTTTCGTTTATTCTTTTAAAACAATCTCATGTGAACAAATAATTTCCTGAAATGGATACGAACTCAATTTTTCTTCAAAAGGATATGGGCTCACAATCTTATAAACTGAACAATTACCATTTGCCATGCATGTACATGTAAGCATGCAATAAAGTTTCAATACAATTTATGTTTGCATTGAAAAATAATTTAAAAAGAGTTTTGTTGTTTTAAAATAGAAACATGTAATATAATCATGTTTAAGAGGCAATATGTGAATAAAAAGCTATGATTACTATAATACAATAGTTTCATAGTAAACAATGCTAAGGATCAATATAAACGAATACATAAATAACTGTGGGCTATTCCATTATACATAAATAACTGTGGGCTATTCCACTATACATAAATAACTGTGGGCTATTCCACTATACATAAATAACTGTGGGCTATTCCACTGTACATAACATATATCCAAAAGTTAGAAAAAAAGGGGTTAATGACACTTATCACTGACATATATTTCTGTTCATGACCTGTGCCATGCAGTTTTAACAATAATACTATGTAACCTGTCTTCTTAGAAATATGCTTCATAATTTCTGGTGTATGGTAAAAGTCAACTGTCTCTTGTTGTGTCAGTGTCTTCTAGATTGTATTGATTAACAAAAGGATTTTTCACACAATAAAGTTGAAATACTTAAAAACACAAAGGTACATTAGATTAAAGACCATGTTTACCATGTATGGTAATAATAAAATGTTTTAAAAAGGCAAGGTTTTGGTTATTGTTAAATGGAATAGCCTTTAGAGAGTAGATATATAAATATAAAAAATAAAGGAAGATATGTAACAAGTAACTAGAAAGACAAATGTATATTGATATACAGATAATAACCAAAGGAAAATATTTCTATTCTCAAAGTATCAACTTATTCTCTTTATTTCAAGACTTTTCCCATTATTCATGATTTCCTTTTTTACAAAGTTATGCCCCTTGAACACCATTTTGATTGATTGACGCTTGTGTAACATTTAGTGAAAAATAATTCAAGCACATTGAGGACAAAACAATATTTTGTTAAGACTAGAATTATTTGGAGCACAAAAGCAAATTAAAATGTCATATTGCTGTATTGACTTTAACATGCTCATCTTTAAAATAATCAACTTCCATACTTTTTTCAATCATTCCTAAATAACAATTAGCTGTAAATGGTACTTTTTAAAGAATATTATGACCTTGGAATAAGCAGCAACATCTTAAGCTATAGGTCATTGTAGGTGAGGGGAATTTCTTTTTAAATAAATAACTGACATACATGTAAAAATAGGTCTTTCCTTATAATAAAAAATCAATGTTTGGTAAGAAAGAAAGACAGTTAATTAAAGTGTTGCCTTGACAATAACCATATCTCACAATTGTCATTCCCTAGTGGAGCTGGATTTGGACTAATACATAAATAATTATTACAAATATTTGTTCCTGGACTTCTGCACTTCTGTTATCTGTATTTCAGCACTATAATCATACATGCTATATAATCTCAATATCGTGTTACCGTCGCACAGCACTCGTTAATCGAAAGAATTTAACAAATTTTGTAACAAGTCCAATTATAAACACCCACAGATTTCTAGCAATGTCACTTCGGGCTACCAGTACCCTCCACAAGGCCACTATCACTACTGTATTGAAAATATATCTTAGGTTTCTCAAGCTACAAAAGAAAAACACAATCGTTAAGCTTAGCTAGTGAATTGCTGTTATTATATGAATATAATAAGATACATCTTTTCTGAAAACCATTTAAAAATACTGTTGCAACTTTTTGCATGTAACTTTTAAAATATTTTGTCTCTTCACAGCTCTAAAGGTAATGTGGTATGATTGCCAATAAGATGTCTATCGAACAAAGGGAGATAATATTTGAGTATAGGTTACTCTGAGCAATAACCATATCCAAAAGTAAGGTATGAAAATCACTATGATAACAAACAAGTTAATCTTTTATGAGTTTTATCAACTAATACTTTATGTAGCTCAAAATTTGAAAGTCTTAAAGAATGAAAAAGATGGAGAAATCTTAAATAAAGAAGTGTACAAATAACAATATGTAGAAAACAAAATTTCCTTGCAAAATCCATGTTATATCACTGAAACCAGATACTTTAATGTCCTGTTGGTATCTTCCGTCCCTTTTTGATCATTCAATGTTTGAAAATCAAGTACATCTACAATCTTTACCTATAGTTCATACCCAATAAAACACTCTCTGAGTCAACAAGTCTTTTGACTACTCTTTTAATTGCCAACAGCCTAACAGAGAGCTAGCAGGTATCAGTTTTAAAGTCTTTGTTGTGACCCAGATGAGACTCAAACAAAACTACTACCATAATTGCTTCCTGCTCAGATTAATAAAGTGAAACCCATTGTTACGGAACCACACAGGGGGAGACAATTCTTCAAGAATTACCAAGTACTAAAATGGTTATATGAATATCAAATTACTGATTTTTTGTTTCATTAATAGATATTATAGCCAGTCTCTGTACTATTGGCTTTATATATCCTGACGGTCAGTATTAATTGGTGTTTATAGCCAATCTCTGTACTATTGGCTATATATATATCCTGACGGTCAGTATTAATTGGTTGGTGTTTATAGCCAGTCTCTGTACTATTGGCTACATATATATCCTGACGGTCAGTATTAATTGGTTGGTGTTTATAGCCAGTCTCTGTACTATTGACTATATATATATCCTGACGGTCAGTATTAATTGGTGTTTATAGCCAGTCTCTGTACTATTGGCTATATATATCCTGACCGTCAGTATTAATTGGTGTTTATAGCCAGTCTCTGTACTATTGGCTATATATATCCTGACGGTCAGTATTGATTGGTTGGTGTTGATAGCCAGTCTCTGTACTATTGGCTATATATATCCTGATGGTCAGTATTAATTGGTGTTTATAGCCAGTCTCTGCAATATTGGCTATATCCTAGTGGTCAGTATTAATTGGTGAAAGATGCAAGCGTGCCAGGAGACAACCATGACCATCAGCAGGAAAACTGACAATTAAAATTGCACTTGAAAGCACCTGTCATGTGCATGATTAAAAACTCACAACAGTGTTGACAAGCTAGTGATACAGTAGTTGAAACTACTTAAACCACTTGGCCACCAAGGCCTCTGATGTATATTTCAGTATATTCTGACATATTACAATGTATTAAGCATTAAATTATAAAGACAGGGTTAACAGTTCTACAATTTGTTGTTTTAGACTGAACTATATTTTTATATGATCTTCATTGTTTTTCTTTAGTGCACATGTACTTACTTTCTGAGATGAGCTTTAGCTGCTGGTAATCCTGACAGATCCTCGTTCAATAAATATTTCTTTGCTCCTAAACAATAAGCCTCTAAATAGGTCGGCCAATGTAGACCTCGTGGATCAAAATAAAATAACTGAAAACACAATTTATATTATATATAGTATATTTTATTATGTCACATTTTCTGTTCAGATAGGTATGTGAACAAAATAAGCACTTTAAAACATACAACAATAAAATAAATGTAATGTTTGTGTGTTACATATGTATTTCCATATAAAAATACTCTTTCAGTCATATATTTTGTTGAATCTTGGTTTATTCTATGGCCGAAATGGTAAAAGATATTTCAAAATGAACCTTTTTACTGCATCTGAGAAAAAATTCACTTTTCATTAGACATGTTAGATAAGAGAGATCTGCATGATTCTGTATAAAGCAGGGGTGTGGAAATGCTATGCCCGACTCGCCCGACTCGTACATTTGAACAACCGGACAAGTATTTATTTTTGTCTGGGTTGCCCGTGGACGAGTAAAAAATTATGAGACAAAGTTCAAAGCCAACAAAAATATAAAATAAATTTAAAATGTGTAAAGATGTTTAATTTATGTAAAAGAAACCAATGGTCAGCGAGTAAAAAATTCAATGTTCATGACGATGAATATTACATAATACCGGATATAGATCGGACAAGCAAGACAAAAAGAGTAATGAGTCGAGTAAAAAAAAACTTAAAAACACAAATGAAGGATAAGGAGTATTAAAAAAAATACGGAAGCGAGAATTTCAGACATCGTGACTATCAGATTTCACCTGGCTATCTAGGATGGAAATTCGGAAAACAAAATTATGTTTTTGTCTTTATATTTATAGATCAAAGGTCAATATTATTTGTTGTCAGAGTGGTAAATAGAAGGGATGCTTTAATTGCCCATTAAGACAATTATATAAAAAAAACAAAGTGTGTCAGTTGAAAGAAACACCAAAAAAATCAATAGTTAATCCATTATTTAATTTTCATTTCTTCACTCACTGTCCTCTAAATTACTTAGTATATCATTATATGTATCTACTGGCTACAATTTTTATTCAAAAACTGCTGCAAAAATGACCTTTACATGTTATTTTATTGGTTGGTTTGCTGTAAGGTTTCTGTCCCATAGACGTTAACCTACTTTCCTATTTTTTTTTTACATTTAAACACATGGATTTCATTTGTTTGTGATGCAAAACAGTGCTAAGAATTATGTATTAGCTAACAATGAAATACTTCAATATTTATTGGAACCATCGGGGCAAGTAACTTTTTTTCCGGACAAGTGAAATTTACAGTAGTACTTGCCCAGGGACAAGTGCCCACAGCAAATATTTCCACACCCCTGTAAAGGGTCTTATAGGCATGATATTGTTTCAGATTAAACATCCAAAATGTCATTTTGGTATGACAACATGTTACGGTTCATCAATAATTGGAAACAAAATCAAAAATTAAATTTTAGAATATTTGTCCAAATTTATGTATAAAACAGACCAGTTCCAGGTTTAAGAAACATCTCATGGTCACCAAAAAGTCCCCTCTTTCAAGCATAAACTTGCTAGTTATGACTTCTGTGGGACATGAGGAATATTAATTGGGTTCATGAAAAATTTGATTTTTTTTTTATGTTCCCTTATATGCCTTTATACATCCTTTTAAGTCATGATGTTTATGATCCCTTTTAAACCTTAGTCTGATACATACCCTTCTATCCTCTGGTGATAGTTTACTTTTTAACATGTCTAAGTTGTTGTACGTCCATTCCCATGAGTGTGTAGTGAAGAATGTTAGTGTTCCCATAGCTCTGTGTAACTTATTGTAGATCTTTACCATTCTACAAAGGTACCAGTATGTATAATTAATTCATTCATAAATGTATAATTGTCAGTTAGCTATCATCAATACCATTTCAAGTTTCTTGGCATATTAGTTTAAGGCTTTGAAATGTAAAAACTGTATGAACTAATCATCAGATCTTCCATTTAAAATGAATGTATGAACAACCAGGAATACAGTGGAAGCCTTACCAAACAAGATGTACTTCAATTATCTTTTTGAATTAAGGCTATTGCACATATCAAATAAACTGCAAATTGATAAAATAATAATTTGAGATGAGCAATCATGCATGTGGAAGTATCTGATATGGACAGAGGGACTGAAGAAAATATTAGATTACCAACTTCTAGAAATGAATCACTACTGACCCATATCATTTACAGTTTGTTTGATGGAAGACTAAATTCAAATGCTTGTAAACTGAAAACAACTATATGTTTTTTGCAATTTCAAATAATTTCAAATAATTTTTTTTCACACAATTTTAAGTTTGAAGAGTTGTTGTAATCATGTGACCTCAAGTTAATCTTACCTTGGTCGTTTTCCAAGCATACAGTAACCTAAATCAGCAAAGTAAGCAGGGATCATATGACTGACAAATATATAATAATCTAGTAGAAACCTGAAATATAATAAAGATATTGATTTATTGATATAGCAGTGAGTCTGCCCAGCAAGCAAAATCATTTAAAGATATTGTACTTTTAAAACGCAAAATGTTATTACTTTTTATTGTTTCCTGTGATATGGGACCAATCAAATTATGTATTTTATCCATTCATCCTAATCTTGTCCTTAATAATGTTAATAATTTTACTATAAAACTGATATGGAACATCATTTCACTATAAATATTCAAATGATATCTTTCTAATATAGACAAATAACAAAACAAACAATTACTGACAAGTCAAGCATTAGTTTTAATGTTTGAATTTTTGATATTCACTGATTTTGGTGGTTTAACTTTTCGTATCCAAAGTAACATAATCAATTTGATAAAAAACAAATTTTCTAGAAAATAAAGAACCACTAACAAAGGATATAAATGGTGTTTTATATGATAGAGATGAACTGGAATCTACTGATTTTACAATTTAATTATCATAAAGATACGTCAACTTCACTTAAATAACTTTTACATTAACTTGGAATATCAAAATATGAAAGAAATCTGTTAACAGAACTTTATATTGAAGAATTGTGACTTCTAAAGAGAATTTGTATTCTGCTCACTTAAATATAAGACTTTGTATGTTTTGCCTGACATAGGAATACATACCCAGATTTAGCTATTGGTGCCTTTGGTCTTCTGAAACAGGAATCTAATGGAACTTTCTTCCAAAAATTCATAACTACATTCTCTAGAAAAAAATAAGTTTAAAATGTATAATTAACTTTAAAAATAAAGTCAAAACCACAGAATTCTGAATTACTATTAATTCCATCTAATGACACATAATCACACTTTCTAAGATGAACTTGTACAACAAGGTCCATGGACAAATTTACTTATTAGCTATTCTTAATTGGATGCACAAATGCATAGACAATGACACAGGAGGCAAAGAATAAATCAATTTTGTTTACATGAATTAAGTGCTATCATTTGTGGTGATTTTTTTGTAGTTTGTATTTGCATCCATTTTGTATACTGCATTTTGTCTCTTTTTTAGTGTGTGGAAAACTCCAGAAGTGTGATATCTTTCAAATTAATTTACAGTGTAAAGGTCAGCTTTTGAAGCTTATATTCATGTTGTTCAAATGTCAATATTAATTTTTCCAAATCATTTTAATACTAGGTACCTACCTATTTCTCCCCATGTGAATGGATTTACAGATCCTGAGGTACTGTGGAATATTGGTACTGTACTTGGCTTGTATACTGCTGTGTACCATGCCATAGTGATCATCATGTTGACTGGTATATCTACTGGAATAATGTCGGCTACACCCATAGCATCACAATTCATGTATCTTAAAATTCCTTTACCAGCCTAAAAAAAAAGCAGATAAACTTCAAATATTGTGCACACTAAAAATTGAAAAAAATATTATGAAAACAACTTTCTTGCACTATCATAACATTACTTACAAATATTTTCATAATAACTATTTGGAATGTAGGAAAAAGTTAAAACTTGTTGCTCTGTAATTTAAAAAAAAACAGTGTTCAAATGTCTTTTTTCTCTGTAAATATTCATTGCCCCAAAAATCAAACTAGAAATGTATATGAGATGTTAATTACAATGCAATTTTTCATATTGTTTTTAATTTTCAGGGGACATAACTCCTGAAAAATAGTTGATCACCACTTTTTTCTATCTTGTACAAGAAATTGCTGATATAAATAAACCAAAGGTATCAATTTCATTAAAGTCATGACAGTGACACCTGAGTATTCCTACATTGTGCTTTTTTCATTTTTCTGGTCCCATTATATGCCTGTCCTTGCTGAAAACCCTGAGTATTCGGACATCCTGCTTAATCTGACATTTTTTCCTGGTCCCCCAGGGTGTGGTAAACACAGGTTACACTGTATTGGTATTAATTGGTTCTTTTTTATTAAACATTGGTTTTTCTTAAATCTTTTTATTTCAAAGCTTATAATAAACTTACTGCCACATAAAGTCCACTTGGTCCGTTAAAGTTATCTATCCAACCCTGAAAATATATAAACAACATTAAATTAAATAATCCAATTTCCAGTAGGAAAGTAACAGTACCATTGAAAATTTCAATATTATGTTACAGATGACACAATCAGCATTGCATTCAACACCTTATTTGAATATTTAAAAAAAATATCAGATGAAATATTGTTACATTTGATTTTAGTTTCGGAAAAAAAATGTTAAATGGTTAATATAGTTTATAATATATATATAATATATAAAGTAAAGTAATTTTCTATATATTTCATTTCTAAGTTGTTTTATTTCTTTCTTTAATTGTATGTGATTGTATATGTAATTTACCTCTTGTTTCACATGTCAATGTGACGGAGTGTTTTTAAAATAAAGCATATTGTATATTGTATTGTTTACTGTTTATTTTGAAACCCATGAGAAAACGTGACATATTTATCACTGAGATCATTTAGACTATCCTCTCAACTTTTCCTGGCAATTTTTCATAAAATCATTTACAAAAAATTACATTATCTCACAGAGTTACATTAATTTTGGAAATACTGATTAAGGAATTTTCAAATATGGTTTTTTGAGTCTTAATTTTACACTCTACTCTTTTCATAAAATATTCAAATATTGATGAAGGTGTAAAAATAATTCTACTATTCACTGGCCAAGTTTTTGCTGAGTACAACCAACTTAACATATGACCCTACATTTCAAATACATCTGCTTTGTGAACTGGACAAATTACTTACAGGAAATGGCTCCTTCCATGAAGCACCAACGATTGAAGGACGTAAGATTGCTAGAGGTAGATTTGACCCTTCCTTTATCAACAAATGTTCCGCAAGCTGTTTTGTGAAGGTATATGTATTGGGTTTGTCACCAATCAATTTTGAAGTAATTTGATCAAGCATCTCATCATCCAGCCAGCTATCAATAGAAAAAAAGATATTTAAATATGATTTTTTTTTAATTAATAATTATTGTTTATTGCAAATAGACCACCTGTGCATCAATTATAGAAATTTTACTTCTAATTAACCTCTGATTGCTTGTCCTGAATTCAATTGGCTATACTTCAACATTTGTATTAGATTTTGAACATTTCACAAATTCACAATGAAATTTGACCTTGAGTATCACTGGAGACATTAAGTGTCGAAATGTGCATCTTGTGCATTAATGTTAAAAGTGTGAGTGTAATAAACTTACTCTAAAGCATCTATGAGTTTCTGTGGTTCAACACTAGGTTGGTAAACCATTTCTTCTATGAATGGTCGATCACAATTAGCATATGCTGTTGATACATGAACAAACACCTGAAAAACAATTGATAAATTTAAGTAACAGTCACAAAAATGATGTACAAAACAGTCATAAGAACTTAAGCTTGATTTACTATAACCATTCCACATAAACAATCATGGTAATAAAAAACAATGTTATTGACCCTATTATTGTCCAATGCAGACATCTTTTACATTTGGGTATTTCAAATCTAATCTTTTATGGTAATATTCTTCACAAAGCACAAAAATGTTGGCATTCATTTCAAAAGCTAAGAAAAAACTTTAAAAAGACTTAGTAATAAGGGATATATTTCCTATACTGTTGTCAGGTCATAAGATGGCATATGTTGGCTTTAATATTGATTCACTTATCATGCTTATAGGATCTTTGCATTGGAAATACACCTATTTATTCTAAAACCAGTTGTTGGCATGATACAAGTTATGTTCTTTTCATATATTGTATGATGGTATGATACTAAACCTCTAACGGGAGGGATTGTACTTGATTTTCATATGAGGCAGACATAATTTTTTAATCAGTTTAATTGAGGTCTGAAGCTGGCATGTCAGTATTTGTTGATAATATTTTGTTAATTTATGTACCATTGTCATTTTGTTTATTTACTTTTGTTACCTATTCTGACATCGGACTCAGACTTAAATTGAGTTTTACTTTCCATATTGTTGTGTGTATGTTTTTTCTACATTGGTGTAAGAGAGGGTTGAGATTTCACAAAACATGTTTAACTCCACTGTATTTTTACACTTGTCTCAAGTCAGGAGCATCTGGCCTTTGTTAGTCTTGAATGTTTATATTTTTAGTTCATTCATATATTTCAGAGTTTAGTATGACTTCCATTATCACTGAACTAGTACACATTTTTGTTTAGGGGCCAGCTGAATCACGCCTCCAGTTGCTGGATTTTCTCACTATGTTGAAGATCCATTTGTGTCCTTTGACTGTTTTCTGCTCTTTGGTCCAGTTATTGTCTCTTTGACACATTCCCCATTTCCAATCTTAATTTTATAAATTATTAAACATACAGCCTTGACTTGTAAAATAACATTTTAAGGTAACGGTTTGAAATAATACTTACTTCTAGTTTCTTAAAGTTATTACACAGTTGAATCATTTTTCTTACTCCTAAAACATTCATTTCCATGGCAACTCTGAAACAGGATATAATCTATTATCATCAGTATCAACAAAACAGACGGAAACCAGACTCACTTTGAAACCTGGGTAAAAATTTCATACTTGCTACTTACAATAACACTAAAGTAAAAGCCCTGTATTGGTCAAATTTATCAGAGACTGTCAAACATATTTCATGTTCCTTTTCTTTTATGTTATAGTTTTGAGAAAATTTGTTAAAAGTAATGGCAAAGTGATAGCATTGTTTAAAAATAAAGTATTATGGTCATAATGGTGCAACAGTTGTAAATAATGCTTAAAGAAACTGAAAAAATCTACATTTCATGATTGAATATGTATTGGAGATACAATGGATCAGTGTTAGTCTGTTAAAAAAATACCTCAAGCCCCCTTATCCATTGTGTCTCTCAATTAAATCATTGTACAACTTTTCCAAAATCCATATGTATTTATATTAATTATACCATATTGTAAGTAATTTCTGAATATATAAACACTCTATTCTCTTGAATATTACAGGAACATAAATATTTATTATTAGAAGTATACAATTGTGTGGATGATTTTAATCTAGACAGAAATGAATAATGATTTGAATGAAATTACAATGTAAAGACATTAAAGACATGATTAAGAAATTTGACCATTTATAAATGACAAAAAAAGTTAATTAGAACAAATTCTCCAGTAAAAATGTAATATTACTGATAGAAAAAATATTTGAAGGTGTTTAATTATTAATTTACACTTATTTCATTTATAAACATGTAAAAATATAAAATGTTCTTAATTTCTTTTAAATTATATGAACCAGATGATAATTATCAAAAAATCGTGATACATTCTTGTTGCAAAAATATCAGTGATAACAGAAACAAAAAGTAACAAGAGGCTCTAAAGAGCCTGTGTCGCTCACCTTGGTCTATGTGAATATTAAACAAAGGACGCAGATGGATTCATGACAAAATTGTGTTTTGGTGATGGTGATGTGTTTATACATCTTACTTTACTGAACATTCTTGCTGCTTACAAATATCTCTATCTATAATGAGCTTCGTCCAGTAGTTTCAGTGGAAAATGTTAGTAAAAATTTACAAATTTTATGAAAATTGTTAAAAATTGACTATAAAGGACAATTACTCCTTAGTGGGTCAATTGACCATTTTGGTCATGTTGACTTATTTTTAGGTCTTACTTTGCTGTACATTATTGCTGTTTACAGTTTGTCTCTTTCTATAATAATATTCAAGATAATAACAAAAAACAGCAAAATTTCCTTAAAATTACCAATTCAGGGGCAGCAACCTAACAGCGGGTTGTCCTATCCATCTGAAAATTTCAGGTCAGACCGATCTTGACCTGATAAACAAATTAACTCCGTCAGATTTGCTCTAAATGCTTTGGTTTTTGAGTTATAAGCCAAAAACTGCATTTTACTCCTATGTTCTATTTTTAGCGGTGGTGGCCATTTTGGTTGGATGGTCGGGTCACTGAACACATTTTTTAAACTAGATACCCCAAAGATGTTTGTGGCCAAGTTTGGATTAATTTGGCCCAGTAGTTTCAGAGGAGAGGAATCTTGTAAAAGATTACTAAGATTTACGAAAAATTGTTAAAAATTGACTATAAAGGGCAATAACTCCTAAAGGGTCAAATGACCATTTCGGTCATGTTGACTTATTTGTAAATCTTACTTTGCTGAACATTATTGCTGTTTACAGTTTATCTCTATCCATAATAATATTCAAGATAATAACCAAAAACAGCAAAATTCCTTAAAATTTCCAATTCAGGGGCAGCAACCCAACAACGGGTTGTCCGATTCATCTGAAAATTTCAGGGCTGATAGATCTTCAGCTGATAAACAATTACACCCATGTCAGATTTGCTCTAAATGTTTTGGTTTCAGAGATATAAGCCAAAATCTACACTTTACCCCTATGTTGTATTTTTAGCCTTGGTTGTTTTGCCGTGTTACCGGACACATTTTTTAAACTACATACCCTAATGAAAGATTGTGGCCAAGTTTGGTTAAGTTTGAAACAGTAGTTTCAGAGGAGAAGATTTTTGTAAAAATTAGCAGATGACGCCAAACAACGACGACGGCAAAAGTGATGAGAAAAGTCTTAAAAGTAAAAACAATGAATTTAACTACAGACGTTAATTCTTTAAAACATAATTTACTTCAAGGAAAGAGTACAAACCCCAGTCATTGCAAAACCTAAAGTTATGTTTTTAAGTAATTAAGACAATTCAAATGGGTTAAATTCTTTTTTTTCATAGAACCAACTTTTACAAGTGGTAGATTCCAAAGAACACAGCTGTTATGGGTTAATTGAAATTCCATCTTTAGAAAAGTCATGTGTAGTAACTGAGAACAGTAATCTGATTTTTATAGTTCCTGAATTTTTCATGTAATGTTTTTTATCTAGATCAATGAAAATTAATATCTCAATATATATTTTCAAATGAACAAATAGAGAGCAAGCTACTTTAAAGACAACAGATATCAAAAACTTCTGTTACATTTGAAAATCACAGTAATAAAGAAATAAATGTCATTGAATAAAAGTGGAAGAAAAAATCCTGAATCCTATCTATGATTACTATATACATCTATAAAAGAGCGACTAAATCCACAAATAGCAAGATCACTCTGCAAGATAATTCAATGATTAGTAGAAATGATCTAAATAAAATAATGTGTTATTTTCTAACATGTTAGTTAAATGAAGCAGAGCAAAAAAAAAAAATCTGTCACCCAAAATTTAAAAAAAAATTTTACAATAAAAAAAAAAATGTTTCTTAACCATGTTAACATCAGTAGATATGCAAATACAATCTATCAGATCGTCATCATAGTATTATGTTTGTCAAATCTAAATATTTGTTTTCTATTTACATTTTCCCATTGACAAAAATCATGTCATCAATTAACAAATTAACATGTTCCAATAAATCATACATGTAGGTTACATGATTATTATAATGAATGACAGAAATATTTGCGTGCAGGCATTTAAAACATGTTGCAATCTAATAATAACTAAATAATAAACATCAATAATCATCAATCAACATGAACTAAATAAAGGTCTTTAGACAAACCTTCTATAGACCTAAGGTCTTTAGACAAACCTTCTATAGACCTAAGGTCTTTAGACAAACCTTCTATAGACCTAACATCAATTTTGATTGAACATGACGTCGCTTACTGACTTATTAGGGATAAAATTTAACAAGAGCGCAGAAGCCCTTATCTTGTGGATTCATTTTTTTTCGTGGGTACCAATTGCAATTTTTGTGGATTGAGGAAAACTAACATTTTCTTGGATAACTGAGTTCATGGTTTTGCCAAAGTCTGCATACATTATTACATGCCTATAGAACACTTGTAATTTCTTGAACATTTAAAATCGTGTTTAACATGTTTAACCTGTACCTATGAAATTCGTGAAAATTGCATTGAATTGGTCCCACACAAATAATAATAAATCTACAGAAGTCTATTTGCCAATTCACTATTTGATAGTGTTGTAAAAAACTTTACAAACAAGTTGATTCCCTTTTCAAGTTTTGTAGTCTGGTTGTATACCCGGCAAATTACACTGCTGCCTAGATACAAAGCATAATAAATTAGCATTTTTACAAATTTTAAATAAAAAATAACTATTGATATCGGACAATGTTCGAAGGTTTTAGCTTAACAAAATATTATATATATGAAATTTACAAACAATAAGCATAGATTAATTTTTGTTACTTCTCCAAGATCCTTATTTTCAATGAAATTTATGTAATTTATGTCTCTTCAAAGGGAAACAACTGATAAATGGATTTTTATTTACAGGGTCAAATACAGAATTGGCAAATGAACTATTGGGCTTGTATATATCTCTGATTTTTATAAGCATTTTGTTTTATAAAGGTATATTACAGCAGCATGGCAAATAATGTTGAAATTTATCCCTGTATTTTAAGTGCAGCTTTTCTTTTACCTTAATGCAGAGCCTGATTTGGCACTGCTTGAATCTATTTCCTCACTGTTACTGAAAATACAGGTATATTGTGCTAATGAATATGACATTAACCACAGGTACAATACACAATATATCAAGCAATAACATGTAGCTTTATGCTATTCATATATATATACACCTACCTACTAAATATATATATATTGAATGAAAGCATGTTCAAATGCCATAACACACAAACGTCTACATGTACAAAAGCTGACTTTTATAACAGGTATCATTGCATGACTTCTGGCAGGACTTAAGCTATATCTGTTGACACTGCTTACCAACAATGGTTAAAGAAGATTAACATTTACAGACAAACAACAAACATATACTGTACACAGATGAATCACATGTCTGTTCAATCAGTAAAACGTTAAAAGCTATTTTGTACTTAATTTTTGTGGATGTTTGAATTTATCAATATGGTGTTTCATACATATTGAAATGTTTCATGTGACTATGGGTATGTTTGTGTGGTTAGTTATACTGTATTAAGGGCATACGATACAGTTACAGGGAAGGTAATGACGTTGCTAACGTAAAATGTTATTTTCGCGACGTCAAACTATGACATATCGGGAAAAGATGCATTTTTCGACTGATTTTTATCATTCAAACTGATTTAATTTGAAAACGAGTGCATGGACCCCTATTTTTTTAAACAGCAATTAGTTTCATTTTGCAAGGAGATTATGTGACCAAAATTTTATAAAACTGTAAATAGCGCAATTTTTTTAATTTTGATAAACATGCAGCAAAAAATGACGTTTTTTCCTCTATTCATGAACATTTGATAAATATAGAGTTATTTCGGAATAAAAATTACATAATTTTCAATGATACTTATAAAATACAGAAATTACCGATTATTTAACAAAAAACAATTTGTGTTTATCTTTTAAAGCAAAAAAGTTACGTCGTTCTTTCGAAAAAGAAAATACGGACATAAATCTGAATTTTGAGCAAATATACAAAATTTCAACCTCATTTTACTCAAAAAGTAGCACATGAAGGTATATTTTTTATGACATATTTGATTTAATCAGGTAAAAAATAGCCTATATGCAAATTTTCATCAACTTGTAAATACAGGTTCAAAACTGTATCGTATGCCCTTAAGTGTATTTATTATCTAGATTGATTCTTATTACAAGTATTATGTGCTTTTTCCCATATTCTTTTGAGCACAACTGATCGTGATAAGATCCTCAACTTGAAGTCAAATTTGTTTGAATCATTTATAAGTTGTAGAAAATTTGGGGAATTTATAATGGTTTCCATATATACATGCATTGGTCTGATACATGTAAATTGTTGAAGACCACACACAGGGACTTCTTTATATCATTTCAAGATGTACTTTTGTTGTTGCTCTCTTTTTGATATAGTTAGTCTATTTATTTGGTTTACATATATCAAATATCTGTTACTCAGTTCCCTAGTGTCCAGTAAATTGGTTCTACTGATGACATATTGGACTATGATATCCATTTTATCATTTTATTTGTGTATTTGTTATGTCTTTTATTTTTGTGCAAACATTCATATCAAGTCAGGAGTCTGTAATTAAGTAGTTGTTGTTTGTTTATGTGTTACATATTTGTTTTTCATTGATTTTTTGTACATAATTATGGTTGTTAGTTTTCTCGTTTGAATTGTTTTCCATTGTCTTTTTGGGGCCTTTTATACCTGACTATGTGGTATGGGCTTTGCTCATTGTTGAAGGCCTTACGGTGACCTATAGTTGTAAAGTTCTGTGTCATTAGGTCTCTTTTGAAGAGTTGTCTCATTGAAGATCATACCACATCTTCTTTTTTATATATACCCAATACTGTGTACTAGTTAATCAGAGTGATAATCAAGAGTCACAATGTGCATGTTATAGCTTTTAAGGCATACATGAAGCCAAGACCATGAAAGCCATACACAAATGGAGGAGAAATTCATACAATAATGTATACAGCTAAATAGCCTACAGTGGCTTAAGACTTATACATATCCCTTTCCAAAAACTAATTTCCAGAACCATGAATTTACATGTAACCCCAAGTTTTTTCCCATTCAAGAAAGTTTGAATGGTTCCAATCAATTAAGGGAATCAATGACAATTAATCAGAAAAATTAAATAATTTTTTAACAAGACAAATTCACAAACATTTTCTGTTTTATAATTGACAATGTTTGAGTTGAGTTACCAATGTATTGGAAGCAAATTAAAGTTTCAACTATGTGATTTGGGAAATATTAAAATTGGATATTCAGAATAAGAGATTTTTACTTTATAAAATATTTAGTTGCATTAAAATTCTATTAAATATCCTTTGAGAAACATATCATGTTGAAGTTCATAGCAATTAATGTACTTCACTAAACCAGCAGAACTTATAAGAAATTATTATTTCCAGTTGGGTTCATGATTCTGGAAGGCCTGTAGCTAGCTACATGCATGACATGTACATGTGTTATATAGAAACACTTTTCACCATGTTCTCATTCATTTAAAATCTATTACCTTTATATCACAACCAAATAGTCTACTATAACCTTGGGTGGTCTGTATTCAAAGATTATGTTAAATCTTAATGGTATATAACATACCTAAGAGGTTCATCGAATCGTATTGTAGCAGCACTATGGAACACAATGTTGACATGGTTCTCCAATAACTCCACATTCTCTTCACTGATACCCAGACCTTCCTGTGTTATATCACCATGGATGGGAATCAGCTTTTTGTCAAAGTTTGGATTTTCAGCTCGGACTTTGTCAAATACCTGGAAAAAGTGAAATAATGTTTCTTAATATTAAATTAAAGAGATGTTGTATGATGGACTGTGTAAAAATACGCACAACAAACTTAAGATTGAACAAAAACACACATGGTGTTCAATTCCAGTAAAGGTAGATACATTATATTACAAATATGCCTTAATTTTGTGTCTTATTTGGATTTATGTTTTAGTTTTTAAAGGTCTTCTTGTAATCGTATTGTTAAATGCAGCATGCTTTTATTCAAATGCCTCAAATTTAACCGAAGATATATTTACATGATGTACAATGTACATGTACATGCACAACAACCTAATACACATTCAGTCAATCTTTTGTCTATAGTTCTACCATGTATGTAAAAGAATCTAGTACCATCAATTTTTATTTCGAATAAGCAATTGAATTGTCTTTTATTGAAATACAAAAAGACAGACAGCTGATATTGATTGTAAAAGATTTAAAATACATTAATTATGTAAAGGTACAAACATTAACCTTGAATATAATACATAATTGATCATGATGGTGTATATTTATTTAATCCTTAAACAAATTGAAAAGATTTTAAATTTTATAATCTGATCAATAAACATGATAAATATATATCATACATTGTTGTACATAGATATATATAGTCATTTATGTACACAAATGTAAGTTAATGTAAGTAGATCAATAATTTAAAAGACAAAATATTTTTGGCAATTTCACAAGTTATGAAATTATTACACACAATATTAATATTTTTGTAATATGAATAAAATAAGATATGTGTAGGTAAACATCAATAAAACACATACATGTACATTTTTTGTATGTACCCAACAAGACAATAAAATAAAACATTTAAGGTGATCCAGGGATAACTAACTCTGGTCCCATTTTCATTTTAGTTCTGTTTTCAAAACAATGCAACTGCTTGGACAAGTATCTTGAAATAAGAGTTAGACAAAATAATTTGTTCATTTAAACATGTTAAAGGGTCTTATCAATTGAAAAAAAAGATTCATGTAGTCATGTATGAGTGTTGCTGGAAGATCTTTGGCATTTTTTGTTAAATTTAGTAAATTTTTCACAACATGGGAAATTTATCCCTTGACATTTTGTCATGCTTGTTGGACATTTGTTTATAAGACCATTTCTTGACCCCTTTGATGTTTTGGCTTTTTGTGTTATTTGGTGGAAGCCTCTTTGTTGTATATTCAACACCTCTTTACTAATACTCATAATAACCTCTTTACTAATACTCATAATAACAAGACAGTAAGGTCTACAGATGTTTCAAACATTTTTGTCACTCTCCACATGTATGCATATTAATTTTTGTTTACTTACAGGACACTGAGAGGTTTCCTGCATGGGAGACCCATTGACATAGCAGAGACTGAGATTTCTATCTTAGTGAACACATGTACATATACATGTACATAAATACATTTGTAAATGTGAGATTTCTGTCACGTTAAACATATAAACTTACTAATGACTGTGAGATTTCTGTCACGTTAAACATATAAACTTACTGGAGACTGTGAGATTTCTGTCACGTTAAACATATAAACTTACTGGAGACTGTGAGTTTTCTGTCACGTTAAACATATAAACTTACTAATGACTGTGAGATTTCTGTCACGTTAAACATATAAACTTACTGGAGACAGTGAGATTTCTGTCACGTTAAACATATAAACTTACTGGAGACTGTGAGTTTTCTGTCACGTTAAACATATAAACTTACTGGAGACTGCGAGATTTCTGTCACGTTAAACATATAAACTAACTGGAGACTGTGAGATTTCTGTCACGTTAAACATATAAACTTACTGGAGACTGTGAGATTTCTGTCACGTTAAACATATAAACTTACTGGAGACTGTGAGATTTCTGTCACACTTACTGGAGACTGTACGATTTCTGTCACGTTAAACATATAAACTTACTGGAGACTAAGATTTCTGCATTTGTTCTGTCATGGTGAACACATATATACATACATATGTAAATTGTAATTATCCCAAAATGTAAGATTTGTATTACATTAATAAACATATATAAACTTACTGGAGACTGTGAGATTTCTGTGATCCTTTGATGACAGTCTTGAGATTTCTTAGGTCGAACTAATAAATACAGATTTCCAACATTAGGACAACTCCTTAACAGTTTTTCTAACAGGACTTTGCCAATAAACCCTGTTGCTCCTGTTATGAAAACATTTTTATCTGTATAATACTCTGATACTGTAGGGTGAAGTGATGCCATCTTTATTTGTAAACCAGTTATATCTATATCTGCAAGAATGTTAGAACCTGTAAAAATCAAAATACTATGAAATATCTACATTTGAGAATGCCCAAAACGTAAGCACTGAAAATGATTCAACTTACTACAAAGCATTAAAAGAGATAATAGTCCACGTCTGAACTAGCATGACTAGAGTAGTTCATCAAATTGTTCTTTTGTCATGTTCATGTACAATGTATATCCTCAAATTATCAAATTTTGTATGTCATCAAAATCAATGCTAAAATATTAAAATGTTTGTAAAGATCTACTGTACATATTCCCTAAGAACGATAAACCTGTATGTAATATTTAAAGAAAAAGTAATTGTCATCATATTTGTTTTACAGCTCAAGACTTTGACTTTTTAGATTTTTGTGTTATTGGGTTGCTGTCTGTTTGAGAACACCACACTTCTTTATATTCAGTTTGTTTAAGTTGAATTTAAAAAGATTAAGTTTAGATGACCACCTAGATTAAATAGGAGCATGTTTCCTAATTAACCTTAGGGTTTGTAATAGAAACCAATGATGTGAATTTCTTCAGATCTTTCTGAAATATATCCAGGATTATTTTTACAGTTCGTTCTTCTGTTGTACTGTTACACCACTGTACCAGGTAAAGGGAGGGTTGGGATTCTGCTAACATGTTTAACCCCGCCACATTCTGTATGTACATGTATGTGCCTGTCCCAAGTCAGGCCCTGTAATTCAGTGGTTGTCATTTGTTGATGTGTTACATATTTGATTTTGGTTCATATTTTGGACATAAACAAGGCCGTTAGTTTTCTTGTTTGAATTTTTTTTTCATTTGTCATTTCAGGGCCTGTTATAGCTGACTATGCGGTAACAGTTTTGCTCATTGTTGAAGGTCGTACAGTGACATATATTTGTTAATTTCTGTGTCATTTATTTGGTCTCTTGTGAAGAGTTGTCTCATTGGCAATCATACCACATCTTCTTTTTCATAATACGTACATAGAAACAACAGGCAGAGCCTGTCTCTATCATAATACATGTAACTTGACCATACATGTACTTACAATGACTTAGGTAGCCCACCATGAAATAATCAAAAACAATTAACATGTGTTGTTTCCTTTCTAGGAAAATGACAATAGGAAATTCAATAAGAAGTCCTACTTGTTATTCCGCTGTACGGAAGAATATATAGGAAGTTCATTAAAAAAGTACATGCAATTTTTATGAAAATTTACATGTACAACTGCACTTTATACTTATTATTGTAATACATGTAGACCCTGTTTATAATCAGTGTTATGTAAAATCTGTTGAAACTTCAGTATACAACACTGTTCAACATGTTCTAGTGACAAGGTGTTTTAAAATAAAATGCATATGTTGTAGAACAGTAACATGATCACACTACAATCATAAACATACATCTATTTTAGATGTAATTCAGTGTTAAAACTATAATATTGAATATGAGTGACAAAACATAACATCAACCTCTTCATTATGAATATTCTGGTAACTGATAATATTGGGAACTTCCACTACATGTACTGTAGTGTAAAAACCAAAATCAAAACTTTGACTGCATTAATATTCAATTCAGAAGGTTACACCAAGAAATCTTATAACATGTATAACAAATTGAACCAGGTGTTCCGCAGGGCACAGCTTTATACAACCGCAAAAGTCAAACCCTGAACAGTTTGGGCAATTATGGACACAATATTCAAGATTGATACAGCTCTGAATTTGAATAGGGTTCAAATTTTTTACATAATATGGGTTTCTGACACAAAACAAATGTCAAGATCTTACAAATCTATTGCCCAATATTGTGCAATTAAAGATTTCTTCTTCAAACTTTTCAAAAATTTGGAATTTGTGAAATTTGGAGAATTTTTTTTTTGAAAACTTCTACTACCCCCCTTTTTTAGCAATTAGTCCAAAATCTGACATTTTTTATACATTATTTACAAGAAGTGTATGAGAGGTAAATTTAAACATACCTAACATGTATGTTAAACGTTTCAGAATTACCTCCCTTACACTGCTTTTAAATTGTCTTAATTGTCCATTGACCAGAAAAACCTATTTCGGTCTTCCCCCTTTTTTTGCCCTTAATTTCAAAACATTTTGAGCCATAACCCCTCAAAGTCAATACTGACCATCCCTTCATTGTATGGAAACTTGTGGTACAATTTCAGAGAGATTCATACTCTTAAACACAAATTATTGTTTGAAAACTACAAAAATGCTTATTTTGGGCCCCTTTTTGGCCCCCGATTCCTAAACTATTGGGACCATAACCTCCAAAATCAATCCCAATCTGCCTTTAGTGGTATTGAACCTGCTGGTAAAAATTTATAGAGATACATTCACTAAAACTTAAGTTATTGTCTGGAAACTAAATGCGTCTTCGGACGATGACGATAACATGATACATTTAGCAACAATATACGACACAAAATTTATTTTGCGGTCGTATAAAAATTCCCTTAACTTGTATCTTATCTTGATTTTTTTTTCATGCACTCACGTGCACTCTTTCTGCTGAAAATAATATGTGTGTACAATGGTGTTTATGTATTGCTATTTTAATACACCAATCTTGAGTTGTTCTTTTTGAATGAGTTACAATGGTTGAGTCTTGATCCAGCGTCATTTGGCGTAAACAATTTCAACTAACAATCATTTCTTACTGTGATGTCATAACATAAGCATTGTGACATGGGAAAGTGCAGGAATTCTACATTGACCAAAACCACAGTGATTGGTAGCAAACACATACTACACATTTAAATCCAATCTTTGTAAAGAATTTTATCACAGAAAAGTTAACATGTGGTCTAAGAAAAATATTCTTTTAAATTGAAAGTTAGTCATGTTGGTTGTCAAATCAGTTTGTGGCTGCATTTAATGATGGGTAATTGTTTTGGGTATCTCACAAACTGAATCTACTGCAGAGGTACCATACCTCAAAGAACGTTGTGTCAGTAAATTTCATTCCAATGTCATGAATGTGTTGCAACATAATGTTCTGTACTATTAGATTGACTTAATGTCTGTGTCATTTTGGTCTCTTGTGGACAGTTGTCTCATTAGCAATCATTCCACATCTTCTTTTTTATATTAAGTTCCCAGTTACAAATGTGTAAAAAAAATAAAACTGGTTCAATGGTTGATAAAATGTAGTGTTGACTTGAAACACAACTGATAAGACATACATGTACAAAGTAACTCTGCAAATTTGTACTATCTATCTTACTATAGTTACAGTTCAGTTTTTGCTTTTATCAGGCTAAATACCTTTAATAATTTTTTCATGAAGGGCATTTTATATATGACACATACTACATGCTCAATGAAGGCTTGGCTTCAGTAGTCCCTGTGATCTTTTGTAAAAGTGCAATGATCTCTGGTCAATTTGATAACATGCAAAAATGATATCAACTGTTACTGATAAAATTCTCTGATAAAACTATCAATATGTTCAGTTTCTTACCTACTTTAATGACACAATGTCAGATTTGATTTGAAGGTCAAATATATTACAATAAACAAATAAGCCTAAAGGGCATTAAATAGTGACACATATAGAAACAGAAGTGACTCTTAATATGAATAATTTATTGATGTTAGCCCTTTTAAACCCCCTTTTTTGGGGTCATGTTTGATGGTAAAATTGTTTGTTTTAAGGCTAATTATAGTTTGATAATCATGATAATGAAAACATGAATATTTTCATGCCTAGTGTGGAAACTGATTAATAAATTTATAGAGATATTTCCAGATTAAACCAAAAATAAAATATTAGGGAATTCCTAGTTAAAAAAAAAAATGTACAAAATGTATATTTGAGAGGTTTCCAGATTAGTTTTTTTTAATATTGGTAAGTTTTAAACACAAATCTTGGAATGGGTACTGAAATACATGTAACTTAACAATATACATGATATATTTTATAAATACCAGGCTTAAACAAACTGTACATTGTAAAAGGAAATTCCTTTTAATTAATCCCATTATTTTAAATTTTATCTTACATTTATAAACATGATAAATGGGAACTTTTTATACTATGCAGATAATACCTGCATTTTACTTTTCAAATAAATAAAATAATATAATTATTGTTTTCTTTCCCTTACAGATCAGATTTATCAATCTGGCCCATTTAAAATGTACTCCAGACATACCAGATCACTGTAGAAATATGTACAATGTCATCTAAATAATGGTGCTGCAAATGATTTAAAAAATATCTTCACATGACATGTTAGAGAAATGGTTTCTGACCCTGCTTCATTTTTTCTATAGCAAGTTAATAATGAATCATTCAATCAACATTACTGAGTAATACATGCTATACAAATCCTTGGTAATACCATTAGCCAAGTCTTGTGTTTAAGAGAGGGGCGGAATGACCTTTCTTCTGGGATTCCAGGAATTACACTTACCAGGACTCAGGATATTTAACTAATTTTTTGGGGATCCAGGAAAGATTGGTTTATTTTTTTTTCAGGAATTCAGTTTTTAATTTTAAAGGAATTCATGTCCCCCCCCTTTTCTAGCAGTTGGCACCCCACCCCTCGTGAGCTCTTTACAATCTGAAAGTAGTGTGGGCAACATTCCCTGAAATGTTGATGAGCAAACTCTATTCACAATATTTATCAACAAGCAACATAATAGAAAATATTTAATAATCAGCTTGCACAGATGCAACACTAGCAACAAGAAAAACATTGTGACAAGGGAGACAACTCTAGTCAAAACATACAAGGAATTTTTTGCATGTTTTTAGCAAAGAAACAGTTTTGTCATGAGTGTCAGTCGTTGTAGTTATGTATTTGGCTGGTAAAGTTTAATAATATGATCGTTTGCGGACGTTGAATGTTACAATGAAAATTAAAATAAATGAACCGGTGACGATGACCCAACCCACTTACCAGACACACGCTTTTTATCGTCCCAACATGATTTAAAACCCAACTCCCTCGACATTTGTCTTTCTCAAGTCCTTCTTGATTCATTAAACTTGTTGTATACTTACTGTCTGTTTATTTTCATTCTCAATTTAAGCTTTTTGGCATGGTTTACTGAAGGGATACCCCAACATCAGAGTTCAGAGTTCAAAAGGAAAGTTTGTAATGCTAGATCCACTCTGATTGGTTAATGTTCATGAAACCACTGCATGGATTTCCGTAAAACTTCGGTAATTTCCGTTCTATCGGTAATTTATATGAAAAATGCAGAGACACACATTTATTCGGGCTTCTCTAGAGTTTTCTTAGATGTTAAGCAAAACAAAATGTCAGCTTCCAGTGAATGACGTTCTATATATAAAAACATCTAAATATTTATACAAATCGTAATTACAACTTTTCATATATTCACACTGGGACTGTTATATGTTATAGTAGTCCCCAAATCTATGACTATGTCACCTTAAATTAATTATGTCAATCATGTTTTGTGACATGAATGAAATAAACAATACAAACAGCACACCTGCATACTGGTACCATAATTTAATTTCTTCCTCTGTACCTTTGAACTTTATACCTATAATGGCCATATACAGTTTTCAATTGACATAATCAAAGCAACAAAATTATCATACGTATGTTGAATAAATTATGATTTACCAAACTTTTGTCTCCTTCAAAAGAACCACCAGTCCTTGCCATTGACGCATGAATAGAAAAGTAAAAAGGGCCAAATCAGGAACATATATATTGACAAGTTGTGACACTTCCTTATTGTTGTAGATTTCATTATTGGTTCATAGTCAATAAAGACACAATATAATGCTGAACCAGACATGTTAAAAAATTACTCTCTATTATTGGGGGGTAGGAGGGGTCCTGATTCCGAAATTCCAGACTTAAAAACATGAAATCCCGAAATTCTGGACTTAAAAACATGAAATCCTGAGGTCCGAAATTCAAAAAAAAGAATTCCTGGATCCCGAAAGGATCAATCCCAAACCCTGAGCTTAAAAACACCCGATCCCGGAGTATAAAAAATTGCTTCGATTTTATTCCATAATTCATTATAACACACTTTACATCAAACAAACCATATTTATTTTGTTTATTTCATATGACAATATATATCTACTTTAAAGTTTTTAAAAATGTTTTGATGATTTAAATTTTGCAGCAGTCAATATATTGAGCAATTCCTATAGTCAGTCAGACTAACAAAATTCATTAACGTTGCAAAGTCTCTTAAATTTATCAATTTTATACTGAAAAGCCTATAAGATTCATTTTCTGTTATACATAGTGTTCCCAGGCCAAACAAAGTACAAAGTTTAGGAGCACAAAGGACCCAAATTATTTTCCACATTCTTAGCCGAATACAGCTAAGGTTACAATTTAATGTATCTTTCCCTGTGGTAGAAAATCCTTAGTATTTAAAAAAAATGTAAAGTTTGGAAACAGTTAAATTATAATTATCATCATATCTATATTATAATTTCTAACGCTGAAGTTCTGACTACTGGGATGGTGATACCCTTGGGGAAGTACTTCCTTTTTTTCGCCAATGTTAGAGGTCTACAAGCATACATTTCTTCATAGATTAAGCAAATTCAATGGTTGATTAGTAAATTACTGGCCTCAAACTAGAAAAAAAAGAGGTTTTCTAAACAATTTAATTTCTTGCAGTCTTGCTCAATCATGTTGATCATGTTGATTCATCACTCCAATCTAGTAAATATCCTTAAGCTTAATTGTACATCATGTTTGAATTCGCTTGGTCAAATAAGAAATAAAGCCATTACCATGATAAACCTATTGGAAATGGAGGCCTAGAGAAACAACTCAAACTGAAATTACATCCTGTCAAAACATATTGGATTATCCTTCTAATTTTTACATGAACTGTTACTAGTAAAAGTCAATATAATTACAATGTCTTGAAAGGCTTTTTTAATATTCTGCTGTGTCACAACATTAAAACAGCTTTTCATAATTTGGACTACTATAGTAAGTACATGGAATGTCATGCACATGCAAAGAAACACATCAGGTTTATGTAAAAACTGAGAAGTATTCATTATAAGGAAGATCAAAGTTTAAGATATATCTGCAATGATTTATATTCTTCTTATTTTTCTATACTTTAAAAATAATTTGCTTGCAAAAATTAGTTGGTTTACCTTGTATTAAAGACATTTAACATAATTTATCATATCCGTTTTATCTCTCTGCTAAGTCGCTACATTTGCCTTATTCTCATATCAGAGGAGACATTATTTATCAGTGACACCATAATTTCTGAGTAGAAGATATCAGCAACGTCACAATATGTCATGTATGTGAGGAGAAGTTATCAAGCTTGTCAAGTGTTAATTTTCCTAAAGGAGGAAAACAAACTAGTTTAAGATTGATAAACAGATTAACACAATGTGAAGTCAAGAAGGTTTACATGTACATGATGTACATTGTGGTTTGTTGCTGATATTTTACAACATCAATGTGTGGAAAACCCCATCATCTACACATAAAATCACGTTTGTGTACATGTAGGTGTAATTAATAGTATGTTGAAACTTTATTGATGATAAAAAAATTGAAAAGGAATTGTAGACTTATCCATAATGAAACATAAGAAATCGTTTTGTTTTTCAGGTTTAAGTAGACAGATAAATGGACCCTGGCGGAGAAGAAGATGATTTTGGAGACTTTGGTGGATTTGAAGTAATTTGAGTTATCTCTCTTGACACATTTTATTGTAAATTCAAAAGAATCACACACAGTTACTTATATAGCCAGATTTAGTTGATTTGCCAATAGAAATTTAATCATTATCAGTACCAGGCCTAGGTTTTCTTAAAATGTTAATTTTTGTGAAACTGATTGTTTTTTTTTTTCTTTCACTTTTTGCCCACTAAGAAAAACACTGAAACATAACGGTAAAATATTTAATATAATATATAAAAAAAGAAATGTGATTTTGTCCATCTTTTAGGCTTGGCAGTTTTCCCTTACACTGGCACACTTTTCAGATCATAAAAGTGACATACAATACAGTTTAAATTCTTCATGTTGTTTACAAGCTAATGATTATATTAGTTTATAAATACATCATTTCCTAATAAGTCATGTTTTGGCGTTGTGATAATTACCTTTTATGTCCACCACATTATTACCCCCCTCATAAATGTACCATATAACCTTTAATGGTTAATTGCTGTAAACACATGCTCTTATCATATCATATAAACACCCTGTCATCAAAACAGTTATTAACAAGAGTTGATTGGTTTTCAGACCAATGTCATTTACCTGTTAACCTTATCATGCTGATGGTGAAGAATATCAGTATCAATAATTTTGAAGTTGTTTTTCATATGTGACTCACTTGCAACAAAATAAAGGTATTTTGTCATGTTGATGAGTAATATGATAACTATTACTATATTTGGTATATGTGTTTCTTGTTAGGTCTACATGTCTGTCAGACAAGGTTTACCTGATCTCTATTTACTGGTCAATTGCTATTAGGAGTGCTTGATAATGGTATTCACTCCAATATATACATCCAAACAGCACAGTCTTTCAAATTGTCAATTTAAATGTTCCACTCTAGCAAGCAATTCTTATCTCTGTCTTAACTGATCCATTGGTGATTGTTGGTGTTAAATGACAATTGTTTGACATCCAGTGTTTATTGGTGGAGGAAGCCACAGTGCTAATGGAGCACCACCAACCAACTATCAGCAGGAAAACTAGTATATTATGATTTGAGTGGAATGCACATGCCATGTGTGGGGTTTGAATTCACATCATATTAGTGATACTGTAGATAAATAGAAAAAAAGAAGATGTGGTGTGATTGCCAATGAGATAGCTCTCCACAAGAGACCAAAATAAGCTATTTAGAGGTCACACCCACTGAGACCCCTTATCTCCCTTTATATATAATTTATACAATTTGCAAACAAACTACAGAAAAATCATTTGATTAGGTAAAATTTTGATTGACAATGCTTTGATAATCAGACATTATAAAGTCAAGAAAAATTAATTGATAGATTATCAAACAGATAAATCAGAAGAAGTATTTTAAAGAAATTTTCTTTGATTTAGGTAGCTGAGCCTGTCCCTCCTAATGTAACACAGGGACAGGCATCGGGTTTAGAGGCCAGTCCATCCCCATGGGCAGTTTTTGCTGCAGGTAAGTCTTAACAGGGTATATCTAAGTCAAGGGGGGGAGGACATTAATCATCACTCCAGGATCAGGTGTTTTTAAACTCAGGATTTCGGGATTGATCCTTTCAGGATCCAGGAATTCTTTTTTCGAATTTCAGGATGTCCAGAAATAGATTTCTTTAAATTTGAGACCTCAGTATTTCATGTTTTCAAGCCCAGGATTTTGAGATCATGACCCCTTCAACAATGATCTTCTGAAAAAAAAATTCTTTTCTTGGCTGTGTTTTGCAGGAATGAATTTGGAAGCTGTTTGAATTTGAATTTGAATTTTTTGGAATTAATTCATTTTTTCAGGTAGTGTAACCTTTTCATCATCTGCAACTAAATGCACTGTAGATGAAAGACCAGTGGAACCCCGGAATTGACTGTTAAATACTCAGATTTTCCCCCTTTAAAATTACTGTCTGCTTGCAATTGCTAAAAAAAATAATATCCAGAAATTTAATTCCCCTTGTATCCATTTATCCTTAGTGTTGAAGTTTGTAATGAGATGAGAATGTGAAACTTTATCAAATGCTTTAGAGAAATCCATGACAAAAATATCTGTCTGTTTACTGTTTTCCCTGCTACTTGTAACATCATGATACATTCAAGAAGTTGGGCTTCACAGGATCAACTATTGCATGATACCATGCTGTAGGGGGTATAAGATGTTGTGAATATCTGCATGTTTCATGTCAAATGTGTGTAACCACCACTTGTTCTAAAAAGTTTGCAACAAATACATGTGTCATAGACATTGGGGTTTGGCATTTACAGGAAATAATTGATGATTTTAAAATTTTGTGTCTTTAAGTTTTATTTATGTTAGCAGTACCAGTAGTTTTAATTTTCCTTATCTCAAAAAAGAATCGTTTTGATTTTGAATTTTAGTAAATTATGAAATATGTATTACAAAATGTAATACAAAATGCTAAAGTGAAACAGCACATGAATTTTCAATACAAAGGAATCTATAGTTGATATCTTAAACTTGTGTATGCAGGGTAACTACCCTTGTCAATCTTATTATGTTAAAGAAGCAATACCAAAGTGTTGGGATTGATTTTAGGAGTTTTGGTCCCAACAGTTTAGGAATAAGGGGCCAAGAAAAGGTCCCAAATGAGCATTTTTCTTGGTTTTTGTACACAATAACTGTAGTATAAGTAAATAGAAATCTATGAAATTTTAACACAAGGTTTATGACCACAAAAGGAAGATTGGGATTGATTTTGGGAGTTTTTATCCCAACAGTTAAGGAATTAGGGGTCAAAAGGTCCAAAATTAAACTTTGTTTGATTTCATCAAAAAATGAATTATTGGGGTTCTTTGATATGCCAAATATAACCGTGTATTTAGATGCTTAATTTTTGTTCCTGTTTTCAAATTGGTCTACATTAAGGTCCAAAGGGTCCAAAATTAAACTTAGTTTGATTTTAACAAAAAATGAATTCTTTGGGTTCTTCGATAAGCTGAATCTAAAAAATGTACTTAGATTTTTGATTATGGGCCCAGTTTTCAAGTTGGTCCAAATCGGGGTCCAAAATTAAACTTTGTTTGATTTCAACAAAAATTGAATATCAGCGGTGGATCCAGAAATTTTCATAAGTGGGGGCCCGCTCCAGTCACGCTTCAGTGATTCCCTATATAAGCATCCAAATTTTTTCCCAAAAAGGGGGGCCCCCCCCCTCCCCCTAAATCCGCCTCTGAATATATGGGGTTTTTCAATATGCTGAATTTAACCATGTATTTAGATTTTTAATATTTGGGCCCGGTTATCAAATTGGTCCACATTGAGGTCTAAAGGGTCTAAAATTGAATATTATTTGATTTCATCAAAAATTGAATTCTTAGGGTTCTATGATATTCTGAATCTAACCATGCATTTAGATTTTGGATATTGGACCATAATAGGTAAATGTCCAATTTAAAATTTTTAAGGTTTTAAGTTTAAGTTCTTAGACCACATTCATTCTGTGTCAGAAACCTTTGTTGTGTCAACTATTTAATCAAAATCCAAATTCAGAGCTGTATCAAGCTTATATGTTGTGTCCATATGTGCCCCAACTGTATAGAGTTCAACCTCTGCGGTCGTACAAAGCTGTGCCCTGCGGAGCATCTGGTTTTCAGGAGTTATGCCCCTTGGAAATATAATTTTTATGGAAAATTGCAATTTAAGTGCTTTCAAGCCTACATTTCTTGTTGAATTGTAATGTAATTTTTCACCAATATCTATGCTGAGTTTCAAAATCAGTTTTGATCATTTATTTGTATTTCCTTTGGATAAGTAAATTCTGCATTCAATATAGTCTACATTTTACATTTAAAAAAAAAATGTTTTGGAGTTAAAAAATCTATCAGTGGGAGACATTGGAATGCGACTCTATTATTGTTTTTAGCTAAAATCAGGCTGTTGTTTTCTCTCTTGAAATGTTTCACATCTTGTCATACACAGACCTTTTATAGCTTACTTTATGAGATGAGTTTTGCTCACAGTTGAGGGCCATCTGTTGACCTATGCTTAAAATCCTTGTCCGTTGGTCTCTGTGGATATATATTATCTCATTAGCATTCATGCCACATCTTATTTTTATACTATAGATGTTCTTAAATACAATAAATAGGATATGATAGATTTTCTGTGTCAATTGTAACCTCAATGTAATTAGTTAATGATACATTATTGATGCGATGTAATTGAACAAAGATTATCTCATTGGAATATCTAGTGCAAGATTGCATGTTTGTCTATAATATAACTTGTGAAACACATAAGTCTTAATCAACTTGTCATCCTTAATATTGATTTTCATTTGTTGTATCAGGACCTTAAAGTATGTAAATTTCATCTTAAGCAAACAACAAAATGTGTTTAGTAATGGAATATTTATACTGTAACCACAATTAATTATGGTACCCAGTAAAATATTTTTATTTCTTAATTAATATCTGTGTTATTAAAAATGTTGTTGTTTACTAAATTTATCGATGAATAATTTCATTACATGTATGTTTCATCAGAGTTGGTAATTTTAATGACAACAATTGTGATGCATATCAATATCATATTTTCTCTAATTCTTTGTCAATTTATCCCTTTCTACACCCATTGTATAAAAAAAAATTTAATCAACGTGTGGTTCGTTTGATCTCAGTACTTCATTGGTTAAAATCCGATTATGACGTCGAATTTTCTTGCTTTCCTCTGAATTTCCTATTGTGATGGCATGAAAAAAGGCGACCATGCCTGATGACGTCACATAGAAAGAACACATCTTTTTGCAGATCATTTGAAAAGAAGGAATAAGTTTGCCTGCATAATCTTAGAAAATCATTAGAGAAACAGATTCCACCACCAAATCTCGTGTAATACGTTATTTATCCACTCTCAACAGTTAAATTTTAAATATTTAAAACGCTCGGCCAAGCCTCGCGTTTTAAATTTGAAAATTTAACTGTCTCGAGTAGATAAATATTGTACTACACTCGATGCAGTGGTATAATCTATATTTATTTAATGAATGATTGTAATATTTTTTCTGTCTATGAAGAAATAACATAAAAAATGTGGTGCATACTAAATAATCCTTGTAGCAGGTTATTTTCAAGTGTGTATCAAATTTTGTATGTTCTTTCAAATAGACAGAAAAAATTTAACAGATTATTCCTTATAATTTAATTCTAAATTCCATTTTAATCCTGTGTAAATCATGAAAAAAACAGTAATGACGTCACAGTCACATGACCAAATTGTGTCTATGAGCTGATAGACAAAAAGCTGTCAGCCAATCCGCAGACAATTATTTCCGTATAACATATTACAGCTATGACTGTATGTGCTATCCATGAAAATGATAAAATAATGCATTGATTAACAAACGAAAAGCTTGAGTGATATGCCTCTTTATTCCATGGTTGAAGCAATACTGCATACAAATGTAATTATAACAATTGAATGAATGCTTCTTTTAAAACAATAATTAAGGTTGTAAAAGCAATGCACACATTTTAAATAAATGAAAAATGTGCTACTTTCAAATGCTTTTACACCCTAATAAAACTATAAAAGAAGCATTCAATTCTTAAAAAAAAGTTAGTATTGGTATTTTTTTTTTCTAAACATAATGAATGATATGGAGAAGTGGTATGATTGCCAATGAGACAACTACTTTCGAAGTTCAAATAAAGTGAATGTAAGCCATAGTAGGCATCTGTTACGCCTTAATAAAATGAGAAAAACCCATGCCGTATAGTCAGCTATAAAAATGAAAGTATTGTTTTCAGAATTAACATATTCACCCTACCTTATTTATTCCTAATACATTGCATGTTAAAATAATTGACTTGAAAATGCTCCTACATGCATTATTTAAGAAAAAAAATAATAGCATGAAAGATAGGTTCTGTTGTAACAGAGATATACAAATGGAAATGGAGAAAGAATATATTCAAAAAATGAAAAACAGATCTTGATGTATTCTTTTTTATTGTGATCGCCTGGTAGTTTCAAGGAAGTCACTTATTTTAAATTATCTGGAGATCTTAATTGTCATGATTGTCAGGTATCGATGGAACTTTAAAAGATAAAAAGGTTTCAGATCTATCAATACATAAAATTGATGCATAATTGTGTAAGAACTACAGGTAGTCATAATCATTAGAGCTGGAGAAATTGTCATAGCTTGAAACATCAGTCATGTCATTTTATCATTCTTATAAAATGAAAGAGAAAAAAATACACTATTTGAATAAGAAAAACAACAACTTGAGAATGAAGAAACCTTGCAATCAAAAGAAATGTATTTTTTTTTCTTTGATGCAAAGAAAATATCATATTTGAATGACAAAAATGTAAATTGTAAAAAAAAATCATTCCTAGAAATTTTTCTGTAATTGGCAAATTTACATATGAATGACATTCATTGGGTAAAGACATGGAAATAAAAATCTAAGGACATATTGAAAAACAGGTAATATATATCCAAATCATTGAAACATAAGTAAAAGGCTATAGAAGATGGAAATTATTATCTGAAATGTATTTTTTTTTTTCATTTGACTTTTAATTTTCTTTGAAGAATACTTGATGATGTTTCAAGAATAATTTTCACGTGTGAAAATTGTCAATAGATTACAGAAATTTGGTTGCATTAGGTAATTATCTGGATGCAGTTTATCGAACTCAGGATGTTGGAAATGTCAAGTGCTGTGAAACATGCATACTGCAAAACATTAGAACTGTTTTTCTTGAAACATAATTGATCTTTCTGCTCTTATTTATGGTAGCAAAGTAAGAGGATAATTCATTTCCATTAAAATTTTTGAATTAAAGCATGATTGATTCTATTTTTATAATAAAGTTTTTAAGATGATATGCAAAAAGAATGTTTATTTTGAATAGTCTTCTGTTGATTTATTATTTTTCATTGGATACCAGTTTTCATTGATATACATGGGAACAAAATTCTTCTCATTTTTACTTTTCATAACAAGCAAAATTTCTTGAATTTGTTTAAAGTTATTTTCATTACTTTTGTAAAGCTGCATCTTCCTACAATTCCTATCTATACTTTTGTAAAGCTGCATCTTCCTTCAATTCCTATGGAAGGCACTCTGGCTTCCTTCACCAATAAAAACTTGCCGCTATGAAATAGCATAAAAGCGGTGCTTAAAGGTGGCATTAAAACACATAAAATAAATAAATAAAATTTCTGCTCCTAAAAAGGTGGCCAAGTGGTCTAAGTAGTTCTACATACTGTAATTACTAGCCAGTCAACACAGAGGTTGTGAGTTCTAACTCCTCTCGTGCAGGTGCACTTGACTCCAATATTAATTGGCAAGGATTGTCAGTTTTCCTATCAAGGGCTGGTGGATCTCTCAGGGAACTGTGGCTTCCTCCACAAATAACAACTGACTGCCACAAAATAGCCCAAAAATGGTGTTTAAATACCAACAATCTACAATCAATTTCCTCTAAATGAAACATAAAAATGCCTAACAGAACAATAACTTGTCTTGTTATAGGTTATTGAATGAGCTTTGTTTATTTGATTGTTTTTAACAAATTTAAAGTTCTTGAATACAAAAGGAGTGTTTGAAAGTTATTATCAACCAATATGGGACAAAGGGACCCAAAAAAATTATGAACTATGTTTTTCTTGATTCCAATTTTCTTAAATCTAGGTGGATATCAAATTTTCTTCCATTTTAGCTATCAAAACTCAAATGTATAAACTTTTATAAGAAAAAAGTTGTCTTTTTTTTTACATGATTATACACCCAAGAAACAATAGTAAATACATTAACAAAAAAATATCATTTTTGTCTTATTGAATGATGTATGCATGATATCCAAAGATAGAATCATTTACATTTTTCAGTTAATTTTATGATTATGAGTCTTTAAAAAAGGACGGGTTAAGTGATTTAAAATATAGTAACAGACTTCTTTAGACACATGGTATAGTGTTTGATAAAAGAGTTTTATTAAGTGAAAGACAGAACAGTTAATGAAATGTTGATGCTTGAGATATAACAAGCTGTGATATATGATTATACCAACTCTTCTACAGTTTTCATCTTTTTACTGTCTTGGTTTTCAAAAAAAATCTTCTAGTGCTCGCAGTGCTTTGATTATTTAATCAAATAAAAAGATCTTTTTGATAGTTACTAGCATTGTAAAGGAAGAAGGCATTAACAAATCAAGGATACTCTACATTATGTAGACATAGCTTACTTTAAATGGTTTTGGTTTTAATCGTTGCTGTTGGAGGCCAACAGTGACCAGTGATTGTTCATAGCTTTGTCCTTTGATCTTTAAAATAGTATTGAAAGTTGTCTCTTTGGCAATTATATCACATTTTTTATTTTTATAAGACACTGGTTTTTCAAGAATCTAAGTGTTTACAAAAAAACAATGTTATAAAAGAGGAGAAATTCTGAAATTTAATTCAAAAAGTTGAGCATTTAAACATTTTCTCCTTTCCCTACTGATCTATGGAAGGGAGAAGGAATAGGGATTGATCAAATAACTGTTTACAGCTATAAAACATTTTTAGCTCACCTGGCCCAAAGGGCCAAGTGAGCTTTTCCAATCACTTTGCGTCCGTCGTCTGTCGTCCATCCTCCGTCGTCGTTAACTTTTACAAAAATCTTCTCCTCTGAAACTACTGGGCCAAATTAAACCAAACTTGGCCACAATCATCATTGGGGTATCTAGTTTAAAAAATATGTCCCGTGACCCGGCCAACCAACCAAGATGGCCACCATAGCTAAAAATAGAACATAGGGGTAAAATGCAGTTTTTGGCTTATAACTCAAAAACCAAAACATTTAGAGCAAATCTGACAGGGGTAAAATTGTTTATCAGGTCAACATCTATCTGCCCTCAAATTTTCAGATGAATCAGACAACCCGTTGTTGGGTTGCTGCCCTTGAATTGGTAATTTTAAGGAAATTTTGCTGTTTTTGGTTATTATCTTGAATATTAATATAGATAGAGATAAACTGTAAACAGCAATAATGTTCAGCAATGTAAGATTTGCAAATAAGTCAACGTGACCGAAATGGTCAGTTGACCCCTTTAGGAGTTATTACCCTTTATAGTCAATTTTTAACCATTTTTCGTAAATCTTATTTATCATTTACAAAAATCTTCTCCTCTGAAACTACTGGGCCAAATTAATCCAAACTTAGCCAAAATCATCATTGGGGTATTTAGTTTAAAAAATGTGTCTGGTGACCCAGCCATCAAATCAAGATGGCCGCCATGGCTAAAAATAGAACATAGGGGTAAAATGCAGTTTTTGGCTTATAACTCAAAAAACAAAACATTAAGAGCAAATCTGACAGGGGTAAAATTGTTTATCAGGTCAAGATCTATCTGCCCAGAAATTTTCAGATGAATCGGACAAATTGTTGTTGGGTTTCTGCCCCTGAATCGGTAATTTTAAGGAAATTTTGCTGTTTTTGGTTATTATCTTGAATATTATTATAGATAGAGATAAACTGTAAACAGCAATAATGTTCAGCAAAGTAAGATTTACAAATAAGGCAACATGACCAAAATGGTCAGTTGACCCTTTTAGGAGTAATTGCCCTTTATAGTCAATTTTTAACCATTTTTCGTAAATCTTAGTTATCTTTTACAAAAATCTTCTCCTCTGGAACTACTGGGCCAAATTAATCCAAACTTGGCCACAATCATCATTGGGGTATCTAGTTTAAAAAATGTGTCTGATGACCTGGCCATCAAATCAAGATGGCTGCCATGGCTAAAAATAGAACATAGGGGTAAAATGCAGTTTTTGGCTTATAACTCAAAAACCAAAACATTAAGAGCAAATCTGACAGGGGTAAAATTGTTTATCAGGTCAAGATCTATCTGCCCAGAAATTTTCAGATGAATCGGACAAACTGTTGTTGGGTTTCTGCCCCTGAATCGGTAATTTTAAGGAAATTTTGCTGTTTTTGGTTATTATCTTGAATATTATTATAGATAGAGATAAACTGCAAACAGCAATAATGTTCAGCAAAGTAAGATTCACAAATAGGTCAATATGACCGAAATGGTCAATTGACCCCCTAAGGAGTTATTGTTCTTTATAGTCAATTTTTAACAATTTTCATAAAATTTGTAAATTTTTATTAACATTTTCCACTGAAACTACTGGGCCAAGTTCATTATAGATAGAGATAATTGTAAGCAGCAAGACTGTTTAATAAAGTAAGATGTACAAACACATCACCATCACCAAAACACAATTTTGTCATGAATCCATCTGCTTCCTTTGTTTAATATTCACATAGACCAAGGTGAGCGACACAGGCTCTTTAGAGCCTCTAGTTAAATGAAATCATCAAGCATGCCTGTTTAACTTAGACCTACTGGATACTTTTTGTCTTGTTTAGTGACTGTAAAAATCATTTTGTCTGACTGAAACTAGATATAAAAGTTGAGTTTCATGTTTTATATGATTTTTTTTATGCTATAAGGAATCATTCATTGCATGATATTGCATATTATATTTATTTTTTTATGCACTCATTTCTTATTTCAGGACATTAATTGTCTGACTATCAAATAATTATTTGTTTTATTTAGAAAATATTAATGTAAATATTAACTAAAGGTGTAATTGTTCTTCAAAGTTGTAATTAATGATAGGATGTAAAGCAGTGTTAGCTGTAAAATTTTAAGAGTGGTAAATGTCACAGAATACTGTAAAACAAATGATGGAAGTTATTTTGAATTGATATTTAATTGAAAAATATACCTCAGTTTCCATACTCTATTCTTTAAAACTAATTGATAAAAAAAAACATCACGAAATATCAAGAATTTTTATTTTAGTCTAATGTTTATATAAATATGACAGATTTTTTTTTATTGATTGATTTCTATCTTTTTGATCATCCCTATAATATTTACTATTCAGGAATTCTGTAAAACTTAATTTCCTGAATCTACAATGTCATTAAAACTTGCTTAGAGTTATTTACAAAGTACATATTGATGTGCCCTAATTTGGCATAGGTTGATGAAATATCTCATGTTCAGAAAAGCATTAAATGCAAGAACTATTTGTCATCTACAAATTACACAATATATTTCAAATAATACTGTTTTTTCAAAAAAATACTACCAGGTCATTTCTTGTGGGACCAATTTATAACATAATAGAATTAGAAATGTATTTTATTGTTAGGTCATATTTTTATTGTCAGGGCACACTCTCATTATCTGGTGATATAAGCACAATTTTTTTGCATGAACCCCCTGAGGGGTGCATGCTTATATATTGGTGAGTTTTGGATGTGTCTATGGGCCACTCGAATTTCTCGGCCGGAAGTCGGAATAAAATTCTCAGAACATCTCGAATGTTGTCGATTATTTATACAGGTATTAATCTATGCTTTGGCTACGCCAGAGACATATAATATTATATGTCTCTGGCTACGCTAATCTGACTTAGTTTGAATATATAAACTTATTTGCCTTTTCACAAAACATATATGTTTTGATAATAAGCGGTGTGAAAGTTTCTATAAAACAACGCTATTATATTTGTTTTGAAGCGATCTCTGAATATTCTGTGTGTATCTAGGTCAATTATAACACGGCATTGTTCAGTGGCAGGATAACATGCGTGAAGAATTAACCACGTAATATAGTGTATTAATAATTTTATCAATGACTTGGGAGGTAACATTTTGGTTTAAATATTTTTATTTATTTAAATCGGAAAACAGAAAGATAATATGATTTTAACAACAACGCTATTATATTTGTTTTGAAGTGACCTCTGAATATACTGTGTGTATCTAGGTCAATTATAACACGGCATTGTTCAGTGGCAGGATAACATGCGTGAAGATTTAACCACGTGATATAGTGTATTGATAATTTTATCAATGACTTGGGAGAGAACATTTTGGTTTAAATATTTATATATTTAAATCGGAAAACAGAAAGATAATATGATTTTAAAAATTAAGTTAGTTTCAAAGCTGTTAAAGAAATATATAGAAACTATAAACTGTATTTATGTTTTTATAGAAACTAACAATAATTGAAGTCAGAATATTTGCAATTATGAGAGGGGCGTAAAGAGGGTATCTGCACGGAAGAACGCTAAATAATATTGTTATTCACGATGAACGAATAAATAAAAATGTCTTGCACATTAATTGATCTTTTTTTCGATTTCACGAAAATGATGAATAATGGACCTTTTTCACGGTTGCATGTGAAATAAAAATGGCAAAACAAGTTACGCGTAAATAACCCTTTAATTACCACACTCTTAAGAATTTTAAAGTATTTTCAATATTTATTTGTAATTGAAATAAATATTTAATACCTATAAGACTTATAAATTCTTGCATCTTAAAAAAATGTTGATCCACAATAATTATTTTTCTATGTTATATTTAATTCATACAGTTTTAGTAAGGTTTTAAAAGTAATTGTTATGTAATATATCCATAAAAAAGAAAGAAAGACTTGAAGACAATTTAGATGAAATGATAGAGGAATTATTACACTTGAATTTTGTTTTTGTTTATTGATGGTAGTTATTATAAAGTTCGAAAAAGAATTTTGAATATGAATTCATTTTTATTTAATTTCAATTATTTTTTATTTTTATTTTTAAATAACAGTTAAAGTCTAATCTTCAAATATTTGATCTTTGAAATATGTTGCAATTATGAGAATAGTTTGCATTGTTTTTCTTCATAACAAACCGTTAAGTGTAAAGTAAAAATCCATATGGAATCGAACTTTATTTACTTGAAAGAAAGATCGTAGAGAGCCGACCGGTCTTTTTTGGGTGCAAGTGTGAATATGAAAGCAAGATGTGTCAATATTGTATATCAATAAATAACCCTTTGAAGACATCGCCTTTGTTTATTGTATTGAAATAAAATTAGTGGATAATTACAGACGTGTACATCCCAGATACTTTGGTCACTTCTATAACATGAAATAAGGTTCCAAAAGGGAAATATTTATCGATGTATTCTTTAAAAGTGTTAAGTGTTAATTCATCATCATAAATTTATATCATAAATAAATATATTAGTTTTGGTAGTCCTAAATCATGTTCCTTTTTATTAAATTTATAGTTTATTTTTATTGAGTATGCAAATTTCACCAGTTTTACAAAAATAGTTGATAAGAGGTAGATTTAGCAATGATTTGTATATGTTTATATACAAAGCAGCAAATTCATCTTGAACATGTTTTATTGCTTCTTCCCAAGCATACATACATTTGGTTTTTGATGAATAGGCAACTCATTCCCAACATACTGTTAATTCAGAAATTATTGACTGCATTTAATGTGATTTTATCATTTTAGAATAAAATGCAATATTATTTTGCTACATTATGAAAAATCCTGTTTAACTCTTATACAAAAATTAAAAATGCTATAAATAATTGTGATTATAACCCTGTTACATCTTGCAATAATAAGAGCATCACAATAATTTTTGAATTTACAGTATTATAGGCCTTATTTGTGAAAAGTGGTCACTATTTTTTGCAGGTGGTTATTCATTTCGTCTGGTGTTGTTGTTTCATTGGCCACGTATTTAAATTGTATAGAGTTACCAATATTTATCAAACATATCCCTGTCACATTCAGTAAGTATCTGCCTGTAATTCAATGGTTGTTGCTGTGTTGCATGATTGATTTTTCGTTTCTTTTTGGGTACATTAATCAGGTCGTTCCTTTTTTCGTTTGTATTGTTTACATTTCTTATTTCAAGGCCTATTGTAGCTGACTGTGGTAGGGGCTATGGTTTTTTTTTTTTATGAAGGCTGTTTGAAAATTTATAGCTGTTAATTTGTGTTATAAGGTCTCTTGTGAAAGAATCTCATCGAAAATCACACCAAACTTCTTTTCTATATTTATTTGGTTTACTTTTTTCTTGAAGGTATATCACAGAATAATTCCTATATAGTAGATATTATAAGTCATATATCAAGGTATTTTGACAAATAACCTAAACCATATTCAAATCTGAGGTCCAGAACTTTAACATTTATTTATCTTATATGTCCTCATTGATTACATTACAAATAAAGTGTGTATGATTGTCACAGACAGCCTCAAATAATTATGCAGGAGAATTAAAAACTTCCAGGAAATAAATTAAATCGATATCAATTTTTAAAAGTCAAAATATATTACCACAAAAAAAGCAACCTGAGGATTAGACATATGTTGCAGAGTCAATAAAATTTCCCTTAGTCACTTAGAGTTTGCAGAAATTGGGAATTGCAATAGATCAGCAATTTGTACATGAAACACAAAGTAAAAATTAAGTAAATTCATTCACATGTGCAATAATCTACCCACTATTACATATTTTCAATAATGATGTGACAACAAAACTCATTAATATTGATCAATATCTCATTCACAGTAAATTTGTTCAAATCAAAAGCAAATAAAATCAACTAATGTTGTTGACCGCAGTCAGCAGTTGTGGGTTCATGTATTGCTTTTCTTTTTTTAAAGAAAGCAACTTGTTTTATCCTGAAATTTGTTATATATGTCAACAAAATTAAATTGTAAAAAAATGACAATGAAAGTTCAAATCAAATTGAAATAACTGAAGACAAAATAATGTAAAAACAAAACCTGAAACAATGCTTTAGAAATATATATATCATGATATATACTATGTATTCATTTATTTTTTTGTTTGTACTAATTTTTCATGGATTAATTAAGGAAAATTTTTGGTTTTGTCGAAGTCCGTGTAGTTATGTCATTGATTGAACACTTAATTTCACAGTTTACCTGTTCCCACCAAATCCACAAAAGTTAGTATCTAACTAATAATAATGAATACACAGTAGGAATAAATTGTTGATGATGAGTACATAACACTGAATGTCAAAATGAAATGATGTAAGAGAACCTGCACGTCTTAAATGTAAAAGGATTATATATTTCTTTAAGAATGTTCAAATGAGTTATAGTTACAAGATTGTCATACAGCAATGACTCATTGACAATGACTATATGTAATAGTGGAGAAACTGAGAACTTAATTAATCCTCTTCCTGCCGGAGGGACACATATGTCCACACTGGCTGTGCCAAAGGGACACATATGACCATGGTTAAATTTATGCAAGCTTCTCATCATTGCTGCATCTCTTTCAATTAAAAGAATATTTAACAGTGTTATGTTTTTCTCAAATGGGTCCCAAATGTAAGGGTCATTATGTCATAGCGTCATATATTGAATGACGTCATCGTTCGGCATGTTACGTCACAGACCTCAGCAGGTCATATTTTCTGTCATATGAAATGCAACCTTAAAAAACGGTTGGCAACAAGAGGGTTATTAAAGGCCCAAATTCATTATTGCTTTTCAACCATTATCGTTAATTGTGTGTTATATTGCACATTGATAATACTACATATTATTCTCAGCTATAGAACAAGTAAACAGTTACGGTAAATTAGAGAGAAATACTGCCATTTGATACAAAAAGTGTATCGAAAAAATACATTTCCAGAGGTCAAATGAGGAAATTTTTCCATAAAAGTACATTATATTCTACTGATCAAAGATTATTTGGAGAAGTTGTCAAAAAACAATAATTTTGTGTGCATTATTCTAACCTTACAGCTTTAAAAAAATCTTGACAGCAATGTAAGAACTAAAATTGTTTGTAATCAAAAGGTGCCAAGGTTTATATGTAATCCACAGACACAACAATTTCCTGTTTTGAAAGTGGCGAGCAATGTTAACTTTTCCAAAAACTGTTATAAGTTATAGAAATGATGGACACAAAACTTTTATGTTGCAACACAAGTAAAGCAATAATTAAAGGGACATAACTCTGCAATTTATTATATGATGACATTTAATTGAATAATGTTATATTATAAAATCAGTAAATTATTTGTTCTTTTTTTCGTAGGAAGCAGTCCTGGTAGTAATGTGAAACCAGATCTTTTATGTGGTCAGAACAGATTTCCTCCCGTTCTTGACCCTTCTGTACCAAGCTCATCAGCAGAAATTATACCGAATGATGATATTAATAATTCCAATGAAGGAAGTTCAATAAACACAGACCGTTATGATGGTACATCTGGAGACCAAAATGGGGTCAGTGAATGAAATAGTAGACAAAGATTTTAGTAAACCAATCTTGTGGTTCTAATTATCATCTTTACTACTAAAGGAGCTTCAACTCCATTGTTGAAGTATTTGTTATATGACATATAAATGTAGTGTTTTGTACTTCCTAAATTTGTCTTTGAAACAATTTTTTATTTTCTACAGAAAATGCCATTTTTTTTTAGAAAATGTCCAAATTTGTGACTGTTGTCAATCTGTTATCTTATACTCTTTCGATCATGCTCAGTCCTTATACTGCTTATGCACACCTGTTACCTACTCTGTACATTCTGCCTCTATCAGGTTCACCACCAAACAGTGTATTGGAAATTAAAATTTTGCTATTAATACATGAGTCATAATCACACCTGAACTTTATCAGTATACAGAGTTTGACATAACTAAATTCAATCATTGACCAAAAAAAATATTTCTACAAGTTGTTTTTGGTTGTACATTTGTAGTAATTAAGAGAACCACAACAAGATCAAATAGAAAGATTTTAAAAGCAGAGAAAACTGTCTGCACCTAAGTCCTTACAATCAGCTTGACTTTATCAAATGACATTACGAATACCAGAAATTCAGACGAAAAATAAGGTGTAGTTACTTTAATTCAATCACTAACATAACATTCTTAAATAACAGTAAGACTTTTCGAGAATGGACAAAAATATTAATTATTATTTTGCAATTTCTGGAAAATATACCTACAGAAATTCATATATGCATCAAATTCAGAATGTGAGTTATAATCATTGTTATACTCCCCCAATCTCATTATTTACATTTATAAAACTCACAATAATTTCTGAATACACAGTTTGTTAGGATTAATTAGAATAAAGTTTCAAAGTACATGTATCAGTAATTTGTGGATTTTAAGAACAAAATAGGTAATTTGCATGTAGTTATTTACTGAACTAAATCCCGAGGATGTATTTTCGTAGGTACATTTTTTTTCTAACTACATAAATGTAATTCATAGTAAAAAGTCTACAAACTACAAAAGAAACCTGATTGAGAATGATAGAGTAGGGAGTTGAATGGATTAAAACAAACTTATAATACAATTTTCTTCTGTTTTATAGAACTTAGAAGATGCAATCCTAGCCAATGATATTTTAGATGGGAGTTTTAAATCAACTTCTAGCCAACATTCAAGTTCTGGCGCTACATCTGCAGACCTGATCAGGACTGTTAATTTAGAAACAACTAATAGGATTCAGACATTAAGGAGTGACAGTCAGACGGTCGATTTGGTTGGTGATTTATTAGGGGCTTCACCAGGGATAGTTCTGGTTGAGGATGAACATTTAGAAAATAATTACCTAGACCTAGGAGAATCTAATGGTCCATTGGTCCAGAATAGAAATTCTTCAGATAGACTAACTCCTCTCCACATATCTGTCAGTGAGAGTTCTGGAGAGTGTAAGACTATTGATGGAACCAATCCACTTCCACAATTACCAGCATCCCCTAGTGGATCCACTCACTCCTCTGAAAGTCATCACATGAGTGGCCCTATTCTGATTGATAGTCTACGCAAGGCCTTACATCCCAAAGCTACTGTTGATGTGACAAAGCTTAGTCATAAACAGGTTTGTATAGTTTGAGATTTTGTTTGGAAATTTGGTTAACTCTATGTATACAGTATAGTCTTATATATATAATTGTATGCAAGATTTGATCAAGCAATAAAATTCTTTCTCACAAAGCAATTAAACATCTGAAAAGGGCAAACCAATGTATGATAAATCAGCCTGTACCTGGTTAAGGAAAATATAAATCAAGAAAATGCATTGAATTCAGCTAAAAGGTTTGCCAGTACTTTTTAAAATTTTGATGTAGATAAGTGAAATTTACACTTTTTTAGCTGACCTGGCCAAAAGAGCAAAGTGAGCTTTTCTCATCACTTGGTGTTGTTGGTGTTGTCCGTAAATATTTACATAAATCTTCTGCTCTGAAACTAAAGGGTCAAATTTAATCAAACATTGCCACAATCTAGTTTAAAAATATGTATGATGATCCTGCTGATTAACCAACCTGGCTGACATGGCTAAAAATCAAAGAAAGGAGTTAACTGTCATATTTTTGTATTCTTTGAAAACCGCTATATATAGCAAAAAACTGACAGGGGCAGTGCTTATTGAAATGCTTAGATCTATTTTCTGTAGACTTTTTTTTTTGGAATCATTGCCCTTTAACAAATATTTTTTTCAATTTTTGTTTATGTAATTGTTATTTCTGAATATTCTGAATATATGATATATATATAGAAAGAAATTTTACATAGCAAAAATGATTAGCAAGACATAAATAAACCGGCATTGCCACAATTACCAATTTTACTGATTATCTAGAAAAAAATAAGTAATCAATAGAAACTAATCAGAGATCATATTTGAAATCCTTTGGAGACTCCTTAAGGAGTTATCGCCCTTGAATGACGATTTTTAAATACAATCTTATCAACTTTTTTTTCCATTTTAGTCTGTTAGATTGAAAACTATAATAGGTATCTCAACTCCTTCAATGAATGATTGCCCATAAATAATGATTATTATCTTTTATTGCATTTTGGCTTATTATTTTGTAAACCTTATAAGATAACGAGATTCCCAAAATGGAAAGAGAAGCAGTAGCTTAAGATACAAACATTTGATAAAATATCTGAAACTGTCCTTTGACTCTCTGTAGGTGCTATTGTCCCTGAAAATATGTTTTGCCATTTTTGACAAGAACTATAGATAATTAAACAAAAATTGTACACAGCAAAAATATTTTTAAAGTCGAGTAAAATAAAAAAATGTTTAAGTTGCAAATTAGATTGTAGTCTTCTGCATCTCCAATGCTGACATAAGGCACATACCGTTATGTTAAAAGGTAAGAGACCCACAGGCTAATTAGTGCAACTAGTCTACATGTACTTATGTACTGGTACATGTATAGCCCTAATTTGCATAATCTGTCGTTAACACCACTGTGTATAGTTCCTCTAATGATGTTATAGACTGACGTTTTACATAAAACTGTCCATAAATACTTTCAGTAGACACCAGTCATATAATCTTTGTTGTGTAACCATAAGAATAGGAAATAAAATGGCAAGTGGGTTGATAATATATGATAAAAAAGTAGTGATCTGTTTTATTATAGAACAAAGGGTGTGTTTTATCTGTGGGATCAGTTATTATAGTTATTAACAATTACAAGCAGGTGCTTGTTCTAACTGTGAAAAACTTTAGTCTAATTAGGATAATTGGTACAATCAGTAGTAGTCAAGTGTCAACCATATTGTTATTTTAACACAATTGATTATATTTCATGTTACACATTCTGATTGTGTGATGAATAGACCTAGGAAATGCTTCAATTATCTCACATTTAATTGGTTAACATTTAGTACAATCTAATTGCAATATTGCTATTTTGAATTGTTGCCTCAGATATGTTTATTTTAATCTATATACATGTTTTGATTTGGTAAACATATATTGTTCTTGGAAGACATCCATTTGGACTCATCTCTGGTAAAGAATGAACATAGACATTCGTAAAAGCGTTCAAAAGTTTGGAGCATTGTATCTTTTTAAATGTAAAAGGTGCATTGTTTTTTGGCAACAATAAAACAAACAGATGTAAAAGCAGAATAATTACAATGCAGTTTACCGCTATATTATTTGACTTTTACGATAACACCTAAGAGATGTTGCAACCATGTAATTAAGTCCACAAATCTTTAATGCACAAAACACCATCAGCAGAAAGAACACATTTAAAAAAGGTGGTTTCTAAACTTTAAATTTTTAAACCAAACACAAGCAGCTTAGGTCCAATATAGGGGACCAGTGGAATCCATTTCAGATAAACATGTACTAACAAAAGAAAAAGACATTAACAATTATAACGTCTCAAACTTTAGTATACATTATCTCCATATTGACCCCTCTAGATGTTCAAAGTCATTTGACAAGCTGAGGTCATGAGTCTGAAATCAAAAAATCATATCAGTGTAATATTATTTACTGAAGTACTTTAGGAAATATAATCATTTACCATTTTATAATAATTAAAACACAAAAATGAAAGAAAAGAAGATGGGCACTACTAGACAATATTGACTTTAAAGTTCGGTTGTCAAAAGAACATACATTTGAACCTCAGCTATTTTCCCTAAAACATAAAGCATTTACAACTATCAATATGTGTGGAAATCTTAGACCCTAATTGTACCTATACTTCAGAATGTTAAATCGTTTAACCCACTTAACCAGCAAGCCTCTTAAACTTGTGCCTATATTAGCTGATTATATCTTTATGAGAGTAGAGTCATCATACCTGTAGCCATATGTCTTTTATAAAAACAGGATTGGGGGGGTGGGGGTGTAATTGGAATCATTGCTCTGATAATTATATCTTTAAATGGAATCCGGTAATGTATATTCTTTACTAGATTTTTTTTGAAGGGCCAGGGTTTGTTCAAACACCCTAAATTCCCTAGCATCAGTTGTGCTGATATAGACTATAATCTGTCACATTTAGGTTACTCTTTCAACTATCACATGTCTATTTTATTATTTTAATCGGGTTTGCATCAAAAGCTTGGAAAGCCAAACATATAAAATGTTTAGATCTGGTCCTCAGTAGCTGTACATGATAGGCGACAATATTTTACAATCTCAATATGCAGATAACCTGATAATCAATATATCAGGCCACATTTGTGTCTTTTTGAAGTGTTTTCTTTGTTTTACCAACCGGAAGATGACTTAATAAGTTGCAGTCAAACTTATCAAGTCTGTTCTATCATTATGACATTGCTGATATGTCCGATTCAAAGTAATTTAAGCTGGGTCAATGTATTTGACATCACAAAGCCGTGATATGTTATTTTATTAAAAGCTGAACAGAGTGATATAGACAGTGTTTGTTGATCTGTTGGTTGGAGTGATTTTCTGACTTATCTCTGTTCTTCAGTAATTATACTGAATAAGTTAAGTTATTTGATATGTGGATGCATTGCAAAAAGTGTACATATAGTGTGTATAAATGTGAGTCTGCCATATTGCCTTACCTACAATTGTAAGAAAGATATTTTAACTTAAGGAGGCTCACGGGTATAAAAAAAATCAGCAAAAAAATAGACATTTGTTTTTTCATCACAAATTTTATTTATTATACTATTAGTTATGACTTTATAATATGGTACAAAAATCACCCAGACAAATCACTTTGGTTTGGCCACAGATGACTTTAAAAATGTTTATATCATTGAAAAAGCTCCAAATTATCTTCCTTTGGTGAAAAAATGTCATTTTTTTACCTTTAAATTGAAATATCTTTTTTAACTCATCAGTGACCTATATTTATTATTATTGTTTTCAAACAAGCTGTACATAAAGTAAATAATTGTAAAATTTAAGCGATTTCTGTAATTTAGTTCTTTTTTTTATTTCGATATTACCAATATTTCTCCTATTAGTTCAACAGAAAAAAAGGACATTAACAAACATGTATGCTTCTTTCGGAGGCAGATTGTGATCTTAAATGAATGGTGACCCCATATTTTTATTTTATATTTCTATTAGGTATAAGATAAATTTTAATCATAGAAAAAAAAAGCTAAATCCTATATTAGAAAAAAAAGTTGATTTAGACCCGCGAGCCCCCTTAAGATCTGTTGGATAGTTATATCATTGGCAATCAAACCACATCTCCTTCTTTTCATATTGATAGGTCAATAATATTTTGTTTGAGAATAGGTTGCAAGAAATGAATGTTGGTCTGACATATGACAAATGACCATGAACTCAATTTCATGCTCCAGTGGTCAGATTATTATAATGAAGCTTTCAGATTATGGTCTATTCCTTGGTAACAGTAGCAGGTCAACAATATTTTGCAAGAGAAATGCATGTGCAGATAAATAGTAATGTGCATCTGAACCAGTATATATTTGTTTAGGGGCCAGCTGAGGGACGCCTCCAGGTGCGGGAATTTCTCGCTACATTGAAGACCTGTTGGTGACCTTCTGCTGTTGTTTTTTCTATGGTCGGGTTGTTGTCTCTTTGACACATTCCCCATTTCCATTCTCAATTTAACTGACATATATATATATATAGGTATTGACCTCAATTTCATGCTCAAGTGGTAAGGTTCACTTTAAGGGTGAGGTTGGTTCCTCCGTAAGTATACATTGTATGTCTACTTTACAATATTAGATGAATGGATTGGTTTCTCTTTTTAACTTTGTTTTTCAATTTCAAGAGTTACATTGTGAACATATATTTGTTCCGCATAATACTTGTTCCCCCTGGAACAAAACTTTGGATAACAGAAGTTTAGAACTTTCCTTATGTCATTTTTTATCCTTTGTGAAGGAAATTTTCTTATAGCATTGGATAAAATATTATATAAGGAAAGTTCCCAATAGAACTTTTGTCATATGCTAGGCCTAAATTAATATACTGTTTGTTTCCCCAATCCCGACCCTGCCAAGCCAGGTGTGGCTAGGTAGGTAGGGAAATGATTTTATTTTTCCAAAAAGCTTGAACATTATTGGACGATCCGGCAATCCTGAAATTCCAAAATGAACATGATGAATAAAATAATACTTGACTTGGTTTTGACAATAAAATTTATGAGTAGCACCATTTGTGTGGGGTCGGTCGGGATTGGGGAAACAAACAATATTTTATTTTAGGCCCTAAAAGTTTTTTGGAACAAATATTATTGGGGAACTTATATTCTGTCACAACATGAACTAATAAGCAAATTATTTCATCTCCTCTTTATGTTTTTATCCTATAATCATGATAATTACAGGCATTTCCTAGCCAAATATGTATCACTTCCTTTGTCACTTTAAAGTGTGCCATTGATATAACAAGCATATATATCTGAGGATCTCCTATAATCATAGATATCCAAGGTGATGGTTAAATTCCTTAAATAAGTAAAATCTGAAGTAAATTTAGGTTTAATTGATCAATATTTAAAAAAAATTACAAACATAATTTTAAAATTGTCATACAAAATTATAGATGTTTTTGATGTAAGGCTCATGAATATTGGAAGACATGTACAATGAATTGGAAGAATTATTAGCAGAATGTGATTTATATCATCTTCTAATCACCTATAATCATGACTATTACAATGTATCACAGAGATGAAAATGTTATGCTCTATTGTCAGCCTTGTTATGTTAGTGATAAATATTTAATCTTTTGGACTAATAGGAAATATATTTTGCGTGTATCTAGAGCATGTGCAATTTCATCTGAATATATTTAAAATATATCAAGTTTGCATGCTCTCTTATATATTTAAAAAAAACTTGTAATTAAAGACCTTACTTAACTAAGTGGGTTCTTGGATGCAGAGTTGTCTCATTGGCAATCATAGCACATCTTCTTATATCTATCTGCTTAGGCTTATTGTGAAAGTTATGTATGGTGTTCTGTTATTGTTGTGTTGTCTTATGGTATATAGTCATCTCATTGGCAATCATACCACATCTTCTTATTTGTATATTTATATTTTTGAACTATTATAGACAACTTGTAATGAGATGTCCTATTACACACCCATGAACAAGTGGCTGTTTGATCAGCACTTATAGCCAATAGTTTTCATGTATAGAATGCACTCAGATATCTGGAATACAATTAAAAAGTGTTTGCTTCAATTGCTGTCATCTACTTATTGTCCTCCAGCAGCAAAACTTTTTTTGTGGAAATAGAAATACCATGTGTATCGTAATGTCAGCGCTCTCACACACACAATTTTTTCAAATTTTTCATGAGATATATATCAATGGATTTTATGACAGCAATGTCTTAGACTAGTTTGAAATTCAGCACTAATCAATTTTCTTTAAAAGGAGTTATGTCCCTTGAAAATATGAATTATAAGGAAAATTACATTTTAAACATATTCATGACTACGTTTTTTGTTAGATTTTTTAAAAACTTTTTGATTAAAGGAAAGATTTATGTTAGTAATGTCTTGTACCAAATTGAAAATCAGTGTTAATCATTTTTTTCACAGCAATAAGTACTTTGAAGTTATTGCCCCATGGTAATATAAATTGTATGACCTTGGAAGAAATTCATGAAAAAGTTTATAAATGAATAAATTTCAGTTATCGCTCTTAGACAAGTAAAAGATGTGCACCAGTAGGGGACATTAGAATGCTGTTCGTTTATTTTTCATTTAAAAGATTTAAAGGTGATTTAATGAAACTAAATATATATTTTGTATTGATTTAAAGTTTTTAAAAGTATTTATAAATTAATGTATTTGATGTGAATGAAACGTGATATTGTTTACATCAATAAAATAACAACAGAACTACATAAAAAACAAGTCATCTGAAGTTCAACATTATGGTCTTAAACAATAGACGATTGTCTATACTATATGTCAGACATGAAATTGTCCTCAGTCTTTTAAAACTGTGAATGGATTGAACAGTATATCAGATATCTGCTACAAACACAAAATTACCATAAAAACAAAATAAAAATTTATATATATCTAAAAACAATCTCTGACAAAGTTCATGACCTTGGACAGTCATATTAAATATTTTGGGTGAAACTAGTTTTTTTAAGCACATGTTACCCTAACTCTTTCATTCTTCATTAGTGAATATCAAAATGTTTAAGAAGAACTTAAAAAATTCTGTAAAGAAAAAGACACTTCAATCGATAACACAATACTTATAATAAATATCAAATCCTAGATGCTTGCAATTGCTGAAAGCAAGCTCTAAGTACCTGCTGATAAAGGAACCATTGCTTCCTTCACTCTAATATTAACACTCAGTACTTCGCAGTATCTTTCATACAACAAAGATTATGAACAGTGCAAAGAGACCCTATCCTGTGTTATGTCCTTGATTTAACTTGTTGACTATGGTATCAGACATTTTCAGTGTAACTTAATACATTTTCTACCCATAAGCATTTGATTTGACCTACGGGTAAATATATTACTTCATCAAAAGTGTCACATGAGGAGCAAGATCTGCTTACCCTTCCAGAACACCTGATATCTCTTTTATGACCATAATTATTTCATTTAAAAATTAGTTAAGAAAATAATTTTATTGTTTTTGGGGGCTTACTTGGTTGTGGGTTATACATGGAGGAATTGTCAACATGATATCTGGTTATAAGATGCCATTGTTTCATGTGGGAAAGTGATTTGTATCTCATCAAGACACAATAAAAATGAAGATTCTTAACTGTAAATTCAGATATTATTGCAAGGTTTTTGTGAATGCAAGTAATGTGATTAGGTGATTATTGTAATTTCTGGTAACATTTTTCAACAATAGCAATAATAAATGCACACAATAATTCCTTAATTTTCAGTGCTTTGTATCATCAATAAAAATTGAAAAAATAAAGGGCAAATATTAAAATCATGGAAATTTGAGTTCTGCATCTATGTAAAATGAAACTTAAGCATTTTTTTTTAACAATTTTTAAATTTAGTTTTGGAGTGTATGACCATATGAATTTTTTTTAATTAACACAATAAATTTAATGATTTTTAATTGCATTTTACTGGTAAAATATATTGACAATCACAGAATGCTAGATACATGTACATATTACAAATAATTTATCATGTAGTAGTTGATTGATCTATTGCATATGATGTCCTGCATGGTCTTGTAACACTATTTTCAGACTGTCTTTTGCGCATTATGAGTTGGAAAGCTCTTCTGAAATCTCGTCTAAATATCCCATAGATCATTGGATTTACAACACTAGAAGCGAAGGCAAACAAACTAGCAGTTGAATTAACTGTGCCTGATATAATATCTCTTGTAGATGATACTTTGATAAGTTTTGTAACACTGAATGGAGTCATACATATGAAATATGCACAGACAACAATTAATAAACTCCTTACTGTTTTAGCACTAGCACTTTCTTTCTTAACTTTCTTCTTCACGGAGTTGTTTTTTGAAGTTTGTAATGTGACGGCCCATATTTTCATTTTCTTTTTGGCTTCTCTTAATATTTTTATATAATTAAATCCAAGTACGAGACCTGGTCCTAAAAAACACAGAATGAATGCCACGACAACGTAATAAATTGCATCATCTCCCTTTTTGTGCCACTGTATGGCACACGTTATTTCATGGTAGTCATACTCTATCCAATCTTCTATTATTGGTACCATTGAGAATATTATTCCTTGTATCCAAGATTCGGCTATAAGTATCGCTAAAGTCTTGCTGGTTATAAGATCTATATATTTTAATGGAAAAACAACAGCATATAATCGGTCTACACTGATGAAACACAATGTCATCATCGATGAAATGATAAAACAATAGTTAGCAGCACACATCAGATTACATAACCCATAAGGAACAGTACGAGTATCTGTTGTTAGAGCAACAAACGTGGACAGCATGACGGTGGCTCCATTTAACATGTCAGTTACTGCCAGATTGATCACTAAATAGTTTGACTTTTCTTCTCTTAAAGATGGTGTTTTTATCACTGCCAAAACAACCAGAACATTACCAAAAACAGAAAAGAATATGAATAATACCATAATAATAGCCAGGAAAATAATAGTAGGAAGATGTCTATATTCCTCTTCCGTATCACAGTTTGTTATCGACGTACAGTTAATCATTTCGTCAAAGTCTTACATTGAAATATTCAGATTCCGTTGTGTGACAATATTCCATTTTGTTTTTTGCTTTGATTAGAATCCATCGTCTTTGGTGTAGCTGGATATTGTGGTATTTTATTTATCGTGTTTCCTCAGCTGTGGATAATCTGTCATGACATCCTGCACAATTTTTTTTTAAGTGAAATAGATAAGTATTTTTTCCAATTTATTTCACTTTCACAAAAAAATGTGTGTACATTATTTTTTCACTCCTAGATATACATTAAGATAACTCAGGTGTAAAGTAAAGTTCCTGTTTCACTTTAATATCTCGCTTCCTGTCTCTGTATTAAAAATTATCTATAAATTGCACTTTAATAATAACTGAAATCATCCTGATTTCCTTTTAAAAGTTTTTCTCTATATTTTGTCATCCAAATACATAGAATTTAGGCATATAAAATCTGTTTAGAAGTTATCAGAAAATCCAATTGTAATTTTTCTGGAAAAAAAAATAAAAAAAATTGTTTTGTATTTCTTAGAAATATTCCAAGTAATAAATAACTTCATGCAAGTAATGTAAATCAGATTAAGATAAATCTTTTTTACCAAATCAATTTATGCAATTAGTTCTGATAAACCGATCTGAGCTTTAGTCGACTGAATTAAGATGTGTTGTATCTGTCGATTTGCTGTTATTGTACGTCACACCTTTTGTCTTGTAGATGTTTTGTTGGGAATCTATATTGACAAATCACAATAGAGGACTGATAGTTTATGATAATTCCTAAATAGATATATTACATTACTAATAAAGGTCCTGTTGACTTGTGAAACAAATAGATTCTCTCAAGTTGTAAATAATAGATATTGATTATTGTGAAATATATGGTGATTTTTTGTGAAAGACCTTGTTTTTAACGGAAATATCTGAAATTATTTTCAATTACAACATACTCAGAAATTGTTCATTTGGAACAAGAAGCTGTTTAAAAGTAATTCAAATAAATTGTTTTTTTTATTTTATTTTAATGCATAATATTTCTAGTTGATTTACTATCATCATGAAATATGCATGAACATTTTAGGGAAAAGGGTTGAATGAAATAAAATTGATGGTGAAGAATTATATTCTTTAAATTCAAAGTAAAGGTTTAGTGTTTATGACACTGACACAATTGAGTTAAACATTTATTCATTGTAGTGAAAATCTTGTCTTTTTTCTACAGCAAGTGGTATTAAATGTTTTAAAAAGATAGTAGAGAAATAATAAACGATATATTATTATAAACAAAGAGTAAGTTTTACCTTAAATGGAGATGTCCCCTGTATAAAATAAGGAAATATTTTTTTAATCTATTGATTTCTTCTCAAGGTGTCAAAACATGAACTGGGATAAACCAAACATTTTGTAAAAGTTCCTTCCAAATCAAAAATTCTAAAAATAGTAAATATTTAATTAAAGTGTTTTATTAAACATGACATGACATGATTAGTTTTCAGGGAAAACTTCTAAAAATAGAACTGGTAATCATTTCTAATTACAATGTATGTGAAAATGGGTACTAATTATACTTTTGTCAGATTTTTTTATAGATAGATAGATAGTTTATTAACGTCTCACCTTTGATATACACAATATACAATATTTTCATTTATCATAAAAACATAAATAGATATTAATGCCACTTTTAAAAGAATTAAAAGAGACAAAAAGTAAAATTTTATCAAACAATTAAAGGACTTTATAAAACTATGTATTCCCCATTTCCATTCTCAATTTTACATGTACTTATATTAATTATTAAACTTTCAAAAACAAATTACGAAAACTTTACAGTCAAAAAATTATCGATATAAAAAACGTCTCCTTCTGTCTAAAATTGATTTGCAGGTTTTAGCACATTTATAAATAACATTTATAATATTAATAACGTTTTGGCATCCCAACACAAAAGGCAGTTTCTCACGGTTCGTAAACATGTTAAAGTTTTCATCTACACTGTTTATATATTCATAAAGTTTGTTCCTTAAATCGTCATAAAGCAGACATTCATTTAATACATGTTCCTCAGTTTCAGTTTTATTATCACACATAAAGCAAGTTCGTTCATGCATTGGTAAATTTTTTTTAAAGAGGAAAATGTTTAGAATTATTTTTTAGTTTTTAGAACATTATTAACTTATCACGCCAGGCATGAATCGGTCATTTTCTGATATCGTTAGCCCAAAATTGGTAAAAATTTTATAGTGATATATGAAAATATCCTTATTGTGATTTGTCAGAATGTTAAGACTTTCAGAATATGCACTAGTGGAATAAATTTACAGGAAATTGACTGTACCACTCTGTTTTATGTTTGGATTACTGGAAAGGTTTTTCACACATTTTGTTTTATTTTTCAATGTGTCAATTTCAATGACCATGAAGCTGTTATAAAACCTGAATCTATTTTGTTTAATTCCAATAATTGCAATAATTGTTACAAATACTAATTAATTTTATTTCATGATTTATAGTGATAAGTACGTCATCTGGTGGATGCTGTAAAAATCAGTAATAAATATCTCTCACAAGAAAAATAACATTGATATTAAAACAAATGAAAAAAATATTGATCAAATTTTTGTGAAAAACTTTTTCAGATGAAATTCAATACTTTTTTTGTAAACATGTTCGTATAATTTCAACATTAACGAATAAAAGTAGGTGTTAGCATCAATAAGACGGTAACACAGCTACAAAAAACCCATATGTGTATGCTTTTTAATGTAGGGGCTGAACTGTAAAAAATGGAGTATGTAATAGAATGGGAATCATAATTGCTTGTATTACTTGTCATTTCCAGTCTTCACGACGAGTGGCAGCCCAGGCAGCCCAGGCTGGTAAAATTGCTCTCGGGCCTGTAAAAATCAGACCTACAGGCCAACAGAATCTAACTAAAAAATTTCAAAAATTGAGCTGCGGGCCTGTAGATTTAGCAGTTCAGCGTGAAGACTGCATTTCACAGTTTATTGCACAATTTTGAAAGATGAAAATTGAAGTTATTTCATTTCACAGTTTATTGCACAATTTTGAAAGATGAAAATTGAAATCATTTCATTTTGCAGTTTATTGCACCATTTTGAAAGATGAAAATTGAAGTCATTTCATTTCACAGTTTATTGCACAATTTTGAAAGATGAAAATTGAAGTCATTTCATTTCGCAGTTTATTGCACCATTTTGAAAGATGAAAATTGAAGTCATTTCATTTCGCAGTTTATTGCACCATTTTGAAAGATGAAAATTGAAATCATTTCATTTCACATTTTATTGCACCATTTTGAAAGATGAAAATTGAAGTGATTTCATTTCACAGTTTATTGCACCATTTTGAAAGATAATAATTAGTCTTTTTTAGATTATACTAACGAGAAGGAAACAGTTTTGTAATTTTCAAAAGTGTACCAAAAAAATTTGTGATGTCTGATACAATAGATATATATTTATCACTATTTTACAAAACTTTCCTTTGATCTTACTGACTGATAATTTCCTTTGTCAGCACAGTAGGGTGATATGAAAACTTATCGCTAGAGACTAAGGGCGCATGTACCGTTGTCAATGAAATGTACAATGTCGTCATAGGTAAAATAGCGATATAATTTCAACTCGATTGCTTTTCTCACTTTCAATCCTGGGTCAAGTGAGAAAATCAATCTCTTTGAAATGACCAAAGATAATCTTTAAAAAATCCAAACAATTTCATACATTTATTTTCATTCTACTTTACAAACAATGCAAACATACTTCAAGGCTTTATATTTTGAAGCAGAAATATTCAGTTAACTTCACACAATGTTTAATATTTTTAACAAACCCAAAAAGAGACTTGTTTCACACTTAATTGTTTTGTACCCTGTTTCCAGCTTTGATTACAGGTAATCCTATTAATGTTAATGAGTTATGATGACTTAAACAGCTTTAAAATTCTGAAAAGCTTTAATGAAATTAACAATCAGCTAAGCATAAAATTTTGAGCTTGCTTGGCCCCCCAATTTTTTTTTTGAAAAATTATTTTGCAGATGTTTACTGATTGATGATATATTTTTGGAATTGAATTTTGAAACTGATATTTGGAAAAAACTTGGTTTCTGTTAAAAACAATCGCAAAGTTTGAGAATAATCTTATTGATCTTTGATTGTACCTTTTCCTAGTACAAATGTATCAAATTTGTAATACACACATGTATGTTTATAAATGTAAGTTTTTTTATAAGAAAAATCCCAAATTTTGAGAAACATCTTTTTATTCTTGGAATTCAATGAGAATTGAAATATAGGTTTAGTATGCTATTCAAAAATGTTTCCCTGTTAAAAAAATTACGATCAGATGACTTGTTAAAAAATTATAGAGCTCAATTTTCAGTGAAATGCTATATATTTACATAGAACATATCATGAATTTTTCCTGATATCAATTTTATATAAGTTGATACTTTTTTAACCTTGAAAGCTTTAAGAAAATTGACATATAGGTATAGTATCCTGTTCAAAATTGTTTCCCTGTTAAAAAAATATCTATCATATGACTTGTTATAAATTTATAGACTCAGATTTCAACTTAACACTATTTATGTAGAACATATCCTGATTTTTTAAAATGTTAAGTTGTATGACAATTGATGCTTCTTTAACTTTGAAAGTGTATTGCTTAAAATGTTTTATCAAAATTAATTGTTTGTTTCTGCTCTGACATTTCAGTTTTCTATGGGTTTTTGGGGAAGACGGCTTCAAGCCGTCAATCCCCAATGGGGTTGACCAGAGTGACATTACCTCACATCATTCATTTTGTTTTTATAGTGTGGAAAACCCCCCAACAAATCTTACTAAGAATGATGAGATGGGGAGACACAAATGAATAAATTGACTTTAAACACTTTTTTACACATTTCCCTTCTGTTTCTCTCGAAATTATCGTATATCGAGCTCTCCTTTACACTATTTACGTTGCTTTTACAATCCGGAAAAATCAGTATGACGAGATATTCTAAATATATCCAACCTACATTATACTTTATAGTGACGTCATTGTTGGAATGCCACACTACGCATAAGCAGGGATATCCTTCACTGGTTATTTAAATCATTCTCAAAGATTGTGCACTTATTAAAAAATAGTATTTGTTGAATTTAAACATAATGATGTTTGCTGTAGATGATTTAAACCTCAACATGCAATACTTTAATTTGTAGGTCAACAACTTTCAAAGTAAACAGGAAGTCCAAGGGGCTACATGAGATCGGGGAGAGAAACGATCTTTTTCATTTTTTTCTGTAAACTCTGTTTTGAGAATCTTCCTCCAATTCAGGAGCACCTCAATTTATGAGCTAATTATCCACTAAAATAAACACTTAAAATGTGACATTTAGTATATGATAATTCTTTCATTAAAACTAAATTTTGTGTACCAACATAATCATTGTAATAGTTACAAAAAAATTACAAATGTTGCATTTTGTAGTTTAAACCTTTTTATTCATGAAATTTTACAAATATTTCAAAATGTAGGATTTGGAAACAAGCTTCACACAGTTTACATCAATCATATTGTTATTTTTATTAGTACCTGTATCCCTGTGATGACGATATAACTGGGAACTTTATCAATGGAAATTTAAAACTGAATAGATTTTTCAGTCCTAACTTTCTTAAGAAAAAAATTAAAAATTTTAAGAGTACTGTCACAAAAAATGGAAAATGGCCCTAGCCTACAGTTCAGTCGTACACTATTAAGATTTAAAAAATAGTTGTAGTTGTTGTTAAATGACAGAATTCAACTAGTTGAATTTTAGATAATTAACTATCAACGTTAATTGAATGTTTAGATTTAGAAGATGCAGATCTCTTCCATTGGTCTAAATTGAATCCTAAACTAAAGAAACTAAATTACATTAAACAACAATTGATTCCAATAGTGTCAACCTTCCACATGTTCTAGCTGTTCTTTTTTTCATTCTTAATATGAAGACTATCAAAAGATAACCCCCCCCCCCCCCAAACCCCCACCCCAAAAAAATGAAATAGAAACAAGGGCCGTCTTTCCCCTCAGAGCTATTCAGCTCTTTGATTTTTTGTTGTTTTTTATGCAGTTGGGCTGCTTTATGCGAGCACCCTAGATTTATGTTCAACCCAATAAATACTGAAATATGTGCCACTTTTATTATCTGGCTGGCTATCATGTTATTTATAACTAATTGGACACTTTTTTCATACTTTTTATTCTGGAATATATAAAAATATTACCATAAAAATGTTAAATGGACGTCGATTTTCCCAAAAGTTTTGAAGTTGCACATAGGAAGTAGTGCTCGATAGAAATCCTTCTATAGTTAATTATTCCCTGTGCTGTTGGTTAAGATGTCAAAGAACAATTGTATGAAATATTTGATCGCCGAAAATCTATAAAGATGAGTCGTTTACATTTCCCAAATGGCAAAAGTCGTAGGAATATTGTTTGTCATCGATGCATATTTTTTTGTCTGAAATGATTGAGATTATTTAAATCATCTAAATTCAGTAATCTTAAATGTATGCTCATTTGTATTCTTGTTAATATTATTCCGTTATCTCGCAAATGGCAAATGACTTCCTTCATGCTTGTCAAATAAAGTTGTTGTTATTGTAGTTTTCTGATTGGTCGATGTCAAGGTCATTTTAAGATTGTTTCGCTTTGGTGTTACAATGTAACATAATGCTACACATGCTTTGATTTAGCTCAATGTGCTTTAATAAATATTGAGATTAAAACTTTGACAACTGTTTTCTAAAGGACGGCATTATTCAACTTCCAAAGTCGCATATATTCTGTAAAATATTAAGTCCGAATCTGTGACGCGTATTACACTGTAATTGTTTTTGATTTACAAGGACTTTTCGATTTCCGGTACAGAAAAAATAAAAATACGACTTTTTTGTTATAATGTTTCTTTTTAAAATTTTTCACATTTAAACACAAGTGTTCTTGAATCAATTCTATGCGGTTCCTTCAGCAACTTTATGCTGGTTAATGATTTTCCCATGAAAGAAATGTGAAAAGAAATCGCATGATACGATAAAAAGGTAACGACTAACGAGGCTCGAGAAACGTTCATTTTCAACAAGTTGAAGTTACAAACAAGTTTTTCTTAATTCCTACTATTACAGTTATTTAAAGTTTAAATAAATGTTTTTTTTCTATTATGATATTAGTAATGGAAGACAGTTAAACCGTAATCAAGATATTTTAATTCAGTTATAACTTGAGACGTTAATAAAATACACCTTATCACTAATCCCGGCTGACCCGATCGCTTGAACTTTTGACGCATACAACAATCACTTTTCCATTGTGGCGTCAGATATTTTGTTTAATGACGTCAAAATTTTACGAGAACCTGTGTGATTTTCAGTAATGGCGGACTAATAGCGATAAGGTGTATGGAACTGGCTACGGTTACATGGGAACGAAAAAAAGTCCTCCACTGATACATGTACATACAGAAGTTCTTAGTATTTAAGTGACAGTTAGCAAACTTTGCTTTTGATGTATCAATTTGCGTCAAATTGTATAGCTGTATGAAATTTATGTCTTGATATTGTTTTAGTTTCCTTTAAAACGCATCCCAAGTTTTAACGTTTCTCAATCTAAACAAATTGGTTCAAAGTATAATGACAGTAATAAGAGAAGGTGTGCAGTTTAATACTTTAGAAAAGTGAAACCATTGAACTATATTTTTCGCCTTTGGCACTCCTAATCTTGAGTAGTATCTTTAGGAACACAAAACCATTAATACGTAAAACTATTCAAGTTATGCAGCATTTGTTGAATAATAATATTTATTTTTTATCAGTATCAGGGGTGTATCCAGCCATTTGATAAAGGGGAGGATCCAACTATATGCTCCCATTCAAATGCATTGATCGGCAAATCCCCCCCCCCCCCTGGATCCGCCAATGAGTATTATACAAGTATTGTTTTGTATATACAAAATGTATGAAAGAATTAAGCAATACAACTATAGAAGATTTAAGTTTAATAAATCTAGCGTACATTGCTGTTTTTCATGTCCCCTCCCCCCCCCCCCTCCCGGTAACAATAACGTAATGCTGAGATTACCATTAATCTCAGCGTAATGTAACCGTAGCCTCAGTTATTATTGTTACATTCATAATAAATCAGTTCCTCGCCCAACTTTGCATTCCAGCAATTAGTCTCCAGTGTACAATAATATTTTTATTGTTGTTACATTTCCATGTAACCGTAGCCAGTGTCTAATAAAATTGAGAATGAAAATGGGGAATGTGTCATATAGACAATAACCTGATCTAAGAGCAGACAACAGTCGAAGGTTACCAATGGATCTTTAATGCAGGGAGAAACTCCTACACCCAAAGGATTGCTTTTGCTGGCCCCTTTACATAATAACGAAAATGTAGACTATTTCAACTAGTCACTTTGTTTCGGTGGAACTTTTAAATCAGAGGAAGAACAAAGTAACACATAATAATAAGTTCCTCTGGAACTTTTCGGCTAGTGAGTTCTTTCCGCCCGGAACTTTCCAACGTTGGAACAAAAGAGCATTTACAATAACTTGGACATACACTAAAATCAGAAGTATACACAAGAAATTAAAATTAAAAAAAATTTACAAAACAAATATGAAAAATAAATATGATATACAGCAACAATCACCACATTAGTGGGTCCTCACTATGGACAGGTGCATACAGAATGTGGCGACTTAAACATCTTAAGTGGCACAAAACTCTCCCCTAGGACAGTGTATGTGTATAATCTCAGACATTGAATCTTTATAAATATAAATTGGAAATAACTTTTGAAAGTGGTAGGATTGCATAACATAAACATTACTGTACAAGCATTATTCATGTTATTTGATACTTTAGAAATAGCTGAGAACAATGCCTGAGATAAATATTTTGACTAATTCTTTACACTATTCATCTGAACTTGGCCAAGTTTGCCTTTGGGTTTTTGATTAACTGCCTATAGCACCCTTTGGTGCTTTGATTTTAATTCTGCAATTGTATCATGCTTTGCAAGGGGTGACTTTTATTTAGTTCAGTTCTGTTGTGGTAATTGATCATTCACCCTTTAAAACTGTAATTTATAACTATTTACGATATAGTTAGTGACCGTAGTGCCTTAATTAGTGATACTAATAAGGATATGATGGTTTAGGCTGTATCCTGATTTACTGTTCTTTAGAGCATTGACCATTATAATAATGTATATTATTAAAATCTTCATGAATGTAACCATATTGAATTATTGACTTCCCAGACACTAATTTGCCAATTATTATACCACACAATTTATTATTATATTATTTATGAAACTTTGTAGATAATAAGGGCATTACTATTTAGATGTGCATATCGACAGAAAATTAGGATTGAAATTTTGTTCTAGGAGTAATGCCCCTATATGAACTTAAAATTTTGGCCAAAATAATTACTACTAAACCGGTTTGTCATCCTTCAACTCCTCTTAAACCATTGTGCACACAAGAGAATTTCATGAAATTTTGTAGACAATAAGGACATACTGTGTAGATGTGTATATCGACAGAATATTAAGATGTGAACATTTTTTTTCTAGGAGTATAAATGCCCCTATGAACTTAAAATTTTGGCCAAAATGTACTTTTGCAACAGTTTGTCAATGCAATTCCTCTGGCCAGTTTGTTTGTCCAGTGACAATGTAGGGGCGTGGGGAATATGAGCGCACTCACAAAGGTTCTTTAATTCCTGTTTGCAATGACCTTTAGTACGAGATCTCTAGTTAAAACTTCAGCTGTTGCACAGGAGAAAAGTGTGATGAAAGAATGCAAACAAACATGTTCTGGATGGTAAATAGTAATAACACATTCTTAAAGAACAAATGTAAAACAACAAATTATTTAACAACTGTTAAGGAAAAGTGTAATAAACAAATAGGAATGCATGGAAAATTATTAATTGTTAAAACAATCTATGCTAATTATAAGCTTCATTTAATAAACCTTATTGTGTTTACAAATAGATTTAAAGAGTTATTTATATTTTATGTCACATTGGTAATTTTATTGTTTTCAAAGATTTTGGACTCCTGTTGTGTTAAATTTAGACTCATTAGAACATGTTGTGATTTACTTGGTAATCAGATAATTCACACCTATTTAATATGCCACATGGTTATAGATATTTACAGACAGTCTGGGATTATATTTTTTGACATGATAAATTAGTAAACTTTCATGGATTGATATGAAACTAGGACAGAAGCTAATTTTCAAGACAATTAAAGAAATAGCATGTAATGATGTGTTCACAATGCATTTAATTTGAATTCAATTCAAATAAAATGCAAATCAAATTCACTTATCTCGTTCACACAGTCTTCTTTTTTAATTGTTTATTCTTATTATCCAATTCATATTAGAAATGCCTTTTTCTTTAAAACAAATCATTTAATTTAAATTAAACTGTGGTGTGGACAATTTCTAAATTGCAATTTGAATAAAATTATAATCAATTAATTAATAATGGGTATTAAAAGTTAACATTGTTCAGACACTAAAGCCAATTTGAAGTACGCGCATTGCAACTTGTATTAGAATTTCAGTTCAGATGTTTTTTGATGCAAAATAAACTAATTCCAATTAGTTAATGAGAATTGAATTTGAATAGCCTGTGAACACAGCATAAAGAAAAGCTTGAATTTTAAAAATCTGTATTTAACTGATGTTCTCACTGTTTAAGCCAACATTACACTCATGGGCTGATTTAGGGGGTAGGGATGGCAGGGGACCAAGCCCATTTTTTGAACTCGCATTTAGTACCTCTTGTAATTGGTACTATAGGAAACTGGAAATTTTAAAGTGCCACATAATGTTTTCAAAAACATTTGTGCATGTGGCAAATTATATGTCTAGCGCTAATATGAATGTTTGTTACCCCACAAATAAGTAATTAAAGTACATGTAAATAAAAGTCCACCTACCTTTACCTGTATTTCTGAACTCCTGGATATATTATCAGCTAATTGTGCCATTATTGGGTAGATCATTAGTATTGATGTTCTTTCATATGTTTACAAATCTGATAAAAAAACTCATTGATGAAATTATTAGATATTGGTAAACACTTAGCTATTAAGATTAATATTCATGTGCTTATTGCATTTTATCATATATTAAAAATCAATTATTCCTGAAAGAAGTTGCTATGATTTAGCAGAAATATTTGTTTTGTATGCAGGTATATAAAGAATATTTAATAAACTGGGATCTTAGCTATTAGACATTATTTATGGAAATTCATTGGTCTTATTTTTTAGACTAAGGATTGTCAAGGTCTACTTATGGCAATTCTTTCGTCTTCTTACTCTTGGCATTGAGACTAGGATTGTATGAGTCTACTTTCTTTGGTCTTCTCAGCATTGAAGGCTCTAAGGATTGTCAACGTCTACTTATGGAAATTCTTTGGTCTTTTTACTCTTGGCATTAAGACTAAGGATTGTATGAGTCTACTTTCTTTGGTCTTCTAAGCATTGAAGGCTTAGGATTGTCAACGTCTTCTTATGGAAATTATTTGGTGTTCTTTCATATTGAGGCTAAGGATTGTCAGTTTACTTATGGCAATTCTTTGGTCTTTTTAACATTGAGGCTAAGGTTTATCAAATTCTACTCTTTACTCTTATTCATTTTGATGATAAGGATTGTCAAAGTCTTCTTTAAAGATAGCAATTCTTTGGTCTTCTTTCATATTGGGGCTAAGAATTGCAGAGGGGGATTTTTTTTCTGGGAAATTTGGTTGGTTATGTAGGGAATCACTGAAGCATGACAAAAACGAGCCCCCTCTTATGCATTCAGTGGACCCCACTTTTTAAAATTTCTGGATCTGCAATTGGATTGTCAAAGTCTACTTATGGAAATTCTTTGATCTTCTTAACATTAAGGCTAAGGATTATCAAGGTCTACTTATGGTAATTATTTGGTTTTCTTTCATATTGAGGCTAATTAATAAGGATTGTAAAAGTATGATTAGGGTAATTCTTTGGTCTTCTCCACATTGAGGCTATGGATTGTCAATTTAAGTCTACTTATGGCAATCCTTTGATATACCTAACGTTGAGGCTAAAGGTTATGTCAAGTCTACCTATGGCAATTTGTTTAGTCTTCTTTACACAGAAGCTATTTAAAGGAGTGTCAAAATCCACTCTACTAATGGTGATTCTTAAATTTTTAAGAATTAACTAAGGTTTATCAATCAGTAGTATTTTATCTAAAATCAGGTACGAATACTGCTTTGTGACACTAATAGTTTGTAGAACCTCAGCAGGCTACAGGACAGACCATATTAAAAAGATGTACAACTTATCTATGAATGTGATAAAACTCTGTTTGTTTCAAGAAAAATGTCATTGGGAAGAAACCACTATGGATCTTCTCGTGTTTTTTTATTATGATTAAAACTTATTATTGTCCTTTATATTTCTTGGAAAGTGGCCATTGTTTGAATGAAAAATTCATGTGGACTAATTTGTGGAAAGATCATAAAATATAGATTAATGATTATTCCTATTGTAGGCCTACTAACAACCTGAAGGTTGTCAAAGAAAGGAATGATCTTGATTTGATTTACAGACAATAAGTTTGACATCTTTCATTTCACTTATAAGTTCAAAGGCAGGAACAATTTACATGATAGGCTATACAGTGACTAAATTGTTAGTTGTTAAACTCTGTCATTTAGTCTCTGGTGGAGAGTTGTCTCATTGGCAATCATACAACATCTTCTTATTTTTATACTAGCTGTGTTATTGAAATGCAATGACCATAGAGAATGTATTAAAGAAAAAAAATCAATGCAAATGAAATATGACATGCAGGGGTCGGAACAAGTTGTGCCTAGTAAATCTACTGGTATTAAGAGACATTAATAAACATGTAATAAAACTATGTACTGGTAATAAAACAAGTAAATGTACTGGTAATGAAGCAAGTGAATGTACTGGTAATAAACAAGTAAATGTACTGGTAATAAAACAAGTAAATGTACTGGTAATAAACAAGTAAATGTACTGGTAATAAAACGAGTAAATGTACTGGTAATGAAGCAAGTAAATGTACTGGTAATAAAACAAGTAAATGTACAGGTAATAAAACAAGTAAATGTACTGGTAATAAACAAGTAAATGTACCATTATAAGACAAGTAAATGTACCATTATAAGACAAGTAAATGTACTGGTAATAAAACAAGTAAATGTACTGGTAATAAACAAGTAAATGTACTGGTAATAAACAAGTAAATGTACTGGTAATAAACAAGTAAATGTACCATTATAAGACAAGTAAATGTACTGGTAATAAAACAAGTAAATGTACTGGTAATAAACAAGTAAATGTACCATTATAAGACAAGTAAATGTCCTGGTAATAAAACAAGTAAATGTACTGGTAATAAAACAAGTAAATGTACAGGTAATAAAACAAGTTAATGTACTGGTAATAAACAAGTAAATGTACTGGTGATGAAGCAAGTGAATGTACTGGTAATAAAACAAGTAAATGTACTGGTAATAAACAAGTAAATGTACTGGTAATAAACAAGTAAATGTACCATTATAAGACAAGTAAATGTACTGGTAATAAAACAAGTAAATGTACTGGTAATAAAACAAGTAAATGTACAGGTAATAAAACAAGTTAATGTACTGGTAATAAACAAGTAAATGTACTGGTGATGAAGCAAGTGAATGTACTGGTAATAAAACAAGTAAATGTACAGGTAATAAAACAAGTAAATGTACAGGTAATAAAACAAGTAAATGTACTGGTAATAAACAAGTAAATGTACTGGTAATAAACAAGTAAATGTACCATTATAAGACAAGTAAATGTACTGGTAATAAACAAGTAAATGTACTGGTAATAAACAAGTAAATGTACTGGTAATAAACAAGTAAATGTACCATTATAAGACAAGTAAATGTACTGGTAATAAAACAAGTAAATGTACTGGTAATAAACAAGTAAATGTACAGGTAATAAAACAAGTTAATGTACTGGTAATAAACAAGTTAATGTACTGGTAATGAAGCAAGTGAATGTACTGGTAATAAAACAAGTAAATGTACTGGTAATAAAACAAGTAAATGTACTGGTAATAAATAATAAAACAAGTAAATGTACTGGTAATTGAACAAGTAAATGTACTGGTAATAAAACAAGTAAATGTACTGGTAATAAAACAAGTAAATGTACTGGTAATTGAACAAGTAAATGTACTGGTAATAAGACAAGTAAAATGTACTGGTAATAAAACAAGTAAATGTACTGGTAAAAAGACAAGTAAATGTTCTGGTAATTGAACAAGTAAATGTACTGGTAATAAAACAAGTAAATGTACTGGTAAAAAGACAAGTAAATGTACTGGTAATAAGACAAGTAACTGTACTGGTAATAAGACAAGTAAATGTACTGGTAATAAGACAAGTAAAATGTACTGGTAATAAAACAAGTAAATGTACTGGTAAAAAGACAAGTAAATGTACTGGTAAATGAACAAGTAAATGTACTGGTAATAAAACAAGTAAATGTACTGGTAATAAAACAAGTAAATGTACTGGTAATTGAACAAGTAAATGTACTGGTAATAAAACAAGTAAATGTACTGGTAAAAAGACAAGTAAATGTACTGGTAATAAGACAAGTAACTGTACTGGTAATAAGACAAGTAAATGTACTGGTAATAAGACAAGTAACTGTACTGGTAATAAGACAAGTAAATGTACTGGTAATAAGACAAGTAACTGTACTGGTAATAAGACAAGTAAATGTACTGGTAATAAGACAAGTAAAATGTACATGTGATAAGACAAGTAAATGTACTGGTAATAAAACAAATAAAATGTACATGTGATAAGACAAGTAAATGTACTGGTAATAAAACGAATAAAATGTACATGTGATAAGACAAGTCAATTTACTGGTAATAAAACGAATAAAATGTACATGTGATAAGACAAGTAAATGTACTGGTAATAAAACGAATAAAATGTACATGTGATAAAACAAGTAAATGTACATGTGATAAGACAAGTAAATGTACTGGTAATAAGACAAGTAAATGTACTGGTATTAAGACAAGTAAATGTACATGTGATAAGACAAGTAAATGTACTGGTAATAAAACAAATAAAATGTACATGTGATAAGACAAGTAAATGTACTGGTATTAAGACAAGTAAATGTACATGTGATAAGACAAGTAAATGTACTGGTAATAAAACGAATAAAATGTACATGTGATAAGACAAGTCAATGTACTGGTAATAAAACGAATAAAATGTACATGTGATAAGACAAGTAAATGTACTGGTAATAAAACGAATAAAATGTACATGTGATAAGACAAGTAAATGTACTGGTAATAAAACGAATAAAATGTATATGTGATAAGACAAGTAAATGTACTGGTAATAAAACGAATAAAATGTACATGTGATAAGACAAGTAAATGTACTGGTAATAAAACGAATAAAATGTACATGTGATAAGACAAGTCAATGTACTGGTAATAAAACGAATAAAATGTACATGTGATAAGACAAGTAAATGTACTGGTAATAAAACGAATAAAATGTACATGTGATAAGACAAGTCAATGTACTGGTAATAAAACGAATAAAATGTACATGTGATAAGACAAGTAAATGTACATGTGATAAGACAAGTAAATGTACAGATAATAAACCAAGTAAATAGGCTGGTGATAAAACAAGTAATTAGACTGGCAGTGTAGACTTTTAAATAGACTGGTAATGAGACAAGTAAATGTACATGTAATAAGACAAGTAAATGTACATGTGAAAAGACAAGTTAATGTACATGTAATAAGACAAGTAAATGTACTGGTAATAAAACAAGTTAATGTCCTGGCGATAAAAGAAGTATTAAGATTGGCATTGTATGTAAGCAGGAGATTCATTGACACATTCTCTTTTTTATATAAGTATGAAATTTGTTGAGAAAATCCTCATTGGAAAGGTTCAAGCAGAAATTCATGAAATATTAATTTCAAAATTATTTATTATTTTTATTATTTTGATGTTTATCCTGTCATATTCTTTACAATTATAGTAACGATATCCTAATATATCCATGTACAAAGTTAAAAATAAGTTTTTTTAAAACAATTATACTAGTGAAATAATGTTTCTGTATATTTTCAGGCTGAAAATGGGACCATCTCAAAGACGAAACCTACACAAGTGCAGGTGGATCCACTTATTTGTGAAGAAATCCGTCAGGCCAGACTTGAAAGTCAGGCTGCCATAGCAACCATTGTGGAACAGTATAAAGTAAGAAAAACAAAAACATGTTCAGAAATTAAAGATATAGCTAAATAATCTGTCAGTTCTAAGGAAATATAATGGTTTCACAACTTTGAGTTTAACAGGTTCAATCACCGTTTTCTTCATGAGAAAATGCCTGTATCAAGTCATGAGTATGACAAGTGTTATCCATTCATTTGATGTGTTTAAGCTTTTGATTTTGCCATTTGATTAGTGACTTTTCATTTTGAATTTTATTTTTCTCAGAGTTCAGTATTTTTGTGATTTTACTTTTTAGTGAGTGCTACGCTAGGCTCATTTGGGAGGTAGATATTTATCTTCTTGTCTATTTGACTGTTGCTTGTGGCAGCCTGTTTTGTGTTAATTGTAAAAAACTACTTTGAAAAACTTTTAAATGATATTTCGACTCAGATTTCATTTCAAAAGTAGTGATTTACTTTTAGAAAGTAAATACCAGAACAAGATTACAAGTGCTTGATAAATATTATTGACTGAAAAAATTGTACATTGATAGAACGATATTAGAAATGGATTTCATCAATGAAAATGTGAACAGCTATACAAAAACTGAAGCTTTTGGACCTCTTATTTCACATAAGGAAAAATTAGGATTTACTTTTGATAAGAGTTCTGAAAAAATTGAAAATATAGTAATGAAATATTGATTTGTTGATTCTAAATCAATATCCCAGCCTTTAGAAGTTTATCTTGGCTTAAATTATTGCTGCAACTACAAAACTAATTAGGCCACACCCAATTGTAGTGAAATTGTTAATTGCAACTTATAATAGTAAAATTCTGTTTGCCAGTGACTTGCAAACTAATGTTTTGCACTCTAGACTACTAGACCACTAGACCACTTGACCACTAGACCACTTGACCACATCTTCTTTCTAAAAATAACCAATTCAAAAGTCGTAGTGTCACTTTGTCGGGTTACACTAATCGTTTGTTCGTCCAATCATTCGTTCATCCGTTTGTTCTTCGTCTGTCTGTCCAACTTTAGGTTAAAGTTCATAGTCAAGATAGTTTTTGATGAAGTTGAAGTCTGAATAACTAGAAACTGAGTACACATGTTCCCTATGATATGATCTTTTTAATTTTAATGCCAAATAAGTGTTTTTATCTCAATTTCACGGTCCACTGAACATAGAAAATGATAGGGATAGTTGAAGTGACTGGATTAGCACAGTAAATGATAGTTAAATCAGACAAGACATTTCAGAATGTGCACTTTGGTTTTAAATTATAGGGAAAGAATTTGACATTTGTATTATCATTAAAACTCAAACTAAATTATTTGAAAATTTTACAGGAATTGTCAAAGCAATGTATTTCACAACAAGAGGAAGTGCTAAGAGAATGTAAACAAATACTTCAGCAGGAGCAGGAGGTTCAAACTCAGGCATTACATCAGCAGCAGGTAAATAAACAACAGGTTTAATGAAGGAACATGACAAAATTGTTCAGATGCATGCATATGGCAGCAACAAGTAAGTGAACAACAGGTTAAATGAAGAAACGGGACCAAATTGTCCAGACCCATGCATATAGCAGCAACTGATAGTTGAAAACCAGAAGGGGTGATCAAACAGGTTGTGTGACTATTTTTTGCTCCCTGAAAAAAATTCAATGAAATAATAATCACAAGAGTGTATAAGAATTGCCTTATACTGTCATAATGAAAAGGAAGCAATAAGGGATGATAGGAGTTTACCTCAGGAATTACAGCTGATAATTAAAAGAATTAAATGATCCGTCAAATACTACAAAGATAATTATGGAGATTTAGTGTTGACATGTATTTCACTGTATTTACTATGTGAAAACTTGCTTTTTGATGTTATCATTTTGTTATTTTAAACCGATGAAAATCACACACAGAAATCTTTCTACGGTTGGAAAATAAACATTTAATGTTTGTCATATATGCACTGCACTGGTAATGTCAACAAGATATGTATTTAATTTCCTTTACATCGTAGATATTTCTGATCAGATTTCATCAGATTAGCTTTAAATTGATATTGATATTGCTGATTAATTTTTTTAAAACTAATTGATTTTGTAACTTTATTATCATGTAACCGTATTTAATAAAATTCTATGGGGAAAAAAAATCGGGCAGACAAGATTTTTAGTTTTTTTATTTTTGAAATATGATTCACTTTAATGTTAAAGTCAATATTAAAATTTAATTGTTAATTTAAATATTTTAGTAGAATACACAGAGTTGATTTTATGTCATAGAAATATAGTCATTATTGCTGTACAGGGTAGTTCCTGGTTCAGTGTAAATAAATAGAGACTCAATATAAAAATCATTCAAATATCAATACAGAAATACATCTAGTAATTAAGGATGTTAGCTTTTCTGTTTTAAAATAACAAGATTTTTTAAAAATTGTTACAAATTGACAATACATATTTATTGAACTAAAAGGTCTGACCAGACGTTCTTTTTGAGATATGAGCCATTGACATTCTAGAACTGGGAAAGATTTTCTAGAATTTTCATACATTTAACCTGTTTTCTTTCAAAAATTAACAAGGATTTTATAAGATTTTCAAAAATGCTATTTAGATTATATGTTATGAAAGGAAAATTTGGATTGTAGGGCAAACTTTTTAAATAGCACCATCTGAAAAGAGTCGTATATGAGATAAGCTAACTTCAGTAAGTCATTATATTTTCAATGAAAAAACTATACTGTAAATTATTTTACATTTTATCCTTTTGAGACAGTATATTTTGTGATATGTAAATATACATTTAGTTTAGTCTTAGTTCCATGAATTTTTTTATTAGTTGTTAGTGGCTTTGAACTAGCTGTCAGATAACTGCGAGTACTCTCAGATCTGTTCATTGTGACTTTTGGTGTCGGGATGTATAAGTACCGGGCCACGTCCACTTGTATTTTTGTCCATCTGATGAGTTAAGCCTTTTTCAACTGATTTTTATAGTTCGTTCTTATGTTGTACTGTTATACCACTGTCTCAGGTTAGGGGGAGGGTTGGGATCCCGCTAACATGTTTAACCCCGCCACATTATTTGTGTATGAGCCTGTCCCAAGTCAGGAGCCTGTAATTCAGTGGTTGTCGTATGTTTATGTGTTACACATTTGTTTTTCATTCAATTTTTTTTTTGTTTTTTTTGTTTTTACATAAATAAGTCCGTTAGTTTTCTCGTTTGAATTGTTTTACATTGTCTTATCGGGGCCGTTTATAGCTGACTATGCGGTATGGGCTTTGCTCATTGTTGAAGGCCGTACCGTGACCTATAGTTGTTAATGTCTGTGTCATTTTGGTCTTTTGTGGATAGTTGTCTCATTGGCAATCATACCACATCTTCTTTTTTTATATATTTAGAACCTTTGAGTCTGAATAATAAAGGTTTTAATATTTTATCCTATATATAATCTTAGTAATCAACTGACACTGATATCAGAAATAATTCTATCATTTTCTGAGCCATATAGTTATGTCTCATGAGCACTAATGAGTTGGAAGTCACATTCTTTAGAAGCAAAGTAATGTCAATAAGATTTGTCATGTATCCAACTGTGATCATCTTTTGTATGAACACAACCACAATATTAGAAAATCATATAATATAATTGCCATGAAGTTTGCTGGAAAGGACAAAAATGAAAAATTATATGACAGTATGAGGTAGAACTATGGTAATTTTAATTCCAACAGTGTCATAATTTCACAGACAAAAGTTAGATTTAATACTGTCAACAACTAGCCAAACATGACACTTATAAGAATTAGAAAAGCAAGAATATATCCCTGCATGAAAAGCATGCAGTAACCACTGTACTTTAAAAAAAATATTACAGAAAGAAGAGTTTTCAAAAGCCATGGAAGAAGAGAAATTAAGATTAAAGAAGGAATCATCAGAAATGATACAAGAGCTGGTGGCTGAACAAAAGGTTTGCCATTTAACAAATCTGCATTACATCTTGTTATTTTATATTATGAACTTGAGATGGGGTTTTTAAGTCCCTCTCTGGCAGCCATCTTGGATGATGAATTGGCTTCAAAGTAACAACACTTTGTCTGCTACTCATAAGGAAACATTCATACCATGATAAATGATCTCAGTCTGGCCTGATTTTTATGCCCCACCTACAATAATAGAGTGGCATTATGTTTTTTGGTCTGTGGGTCTGTTGTCCGTCCGTTCGTCTGTTGTACCGTTTGTCCGTCTGTCTGTCCCGATTGAAGAGGATGGTATTTCCCTTTTTAGACATATTATTGAATTTCATATAGCCATGGATAAAAGTAAAATGAATGTGTAGTTAAGATATAATTTTGCATTTAAAACCCAATATCAAATATAAAAATGTGCATGCTTCACATTTTACATGATTTTTTGGTCAAGTGGTACTTAAATAATAAAACATTATTTGCCCTATACATATCTTGAAACTTTCGTAAGAAAGAATTGTCTGCTAAAATATGTAAACAGAGATTTTTTTAATTTCAGAAAGAATTTTATTTCCAAATGGAAAAGGAAAAAGAAAATTATGAAAAGAGATTACAAGAAGGTTTAGAGGTATATAAAATCTACAGTCTAGTCAATGTTTCAAATCTTGGCCTCAGTGATCTAAACAATTGATCAGCACTGAGTAACTAGCCTGTCAACACTGAGTTTTATAGTTTTAACATGGCTCTTGACATGGTGTGTTCAACTCCAATCTTCACTGACAGTTTTCCTGCAGAAGATTGATTCTCTATTTAAATTCTATGTTCTTCATTTTTCACTTAAATCCAATATTCTGGAAGACCAAAAGTAAGTTTTTAAGACAAAACTCTGATACATAAGTACATCAAACTGTCTTGTTAACAGCTGAAGGATGTTATTCAATAGATTTATTACATTAAACAATCTGAAATCATGGAGCCAAAAAAGTGGCCTTACCATGTCTTTTCCTTTGACAAATCTTTGTAGACAATTACAAAGAACATTTGCTGCTAAATATGAGGAAATGATACTTCTTTTATACAATAAAGAAAATATTAAGTGAATTAGTTTCCTGATATTTTTACACAACTCAATTTCATGATTAACTTTATGGGATTTCAATCAAATTTTTACATTTTTGAAGAAAAAAATTCTTGAATCTTAACAAGTCTGAGAAAAATTTGTCATAACTTTCAAAGAAAATATATTAAATTTCAACTAGTGATATCAAATATGCTATTTAGCTAGTATTTACCAAATAAAGATGTTGACTAATTTTTATAAGCTCCTAAATTTGCATGCAGAAAAAAATCATGCTAATTTTATCTTCAGATGTAAGCTTAGCATTTATCATAAAAGTGATTAATTAATTGAAGAAGTCAAAATTGGACGTCTAAATGTTTGTTTTCAGTCTTAAGTTAAAAAGTTGTTTTGTCTCAAAGAAGTCCTTGAGGAGGGAATTAGGCCTACTTTTTCCATGGTTGGTGGAGTCAACAAGTGTTATAAGTTTAGTTCAAGGGAACAACATATTGTTAGTCAATGACATTTGTATAACAACAACATCTGATTTCCATGGAGTTTAATAGGCCGCACCCCTTACATTTATTGTCCATGGACTTTGAATTATTTCCAGTTTACATGCAGGTTAAAGTGTTGCCATATATATTTAAGTTACAGCATTTGCATTGGACTATCAAATGTCCATATAGACAAGACAAACCTATGTGACAGATAATAATTTATTACATAAGTTTGTACGTCTCAAGTCCAAGACAGATAACTCATTTTTAACTATAAGAGACAAGTGCTTATTTATCAGATAAAATATTTTGTAGGAAGAAAAAGAAAGATGTAGAAAAGAATTAGAGGAAGCATTAGAAAATGAGAAAACTCAAATGAACAAGAAATTGGAAGAAGGAAAGGTAACTGTTTTACTAGAAAATTGAATTTAGGAGAAAAATGAGCTTATAGAACTTGAAGAAGCCAAATTGACTTTACAATTAATTAGTCTTATATAAATGCTCATATGTATTTTGTACATTGGAAGACAAATAATTTTAAGATGACCTCTGAGGCCAGCTGTTTCTATGCAAGTAAAATTATATTGTTATCAATAATTTGTATAGTAGAAATCGTTGGATTCCAATTTTCTGGGAGTTTCTGGTTATAGGACATAGGTAAACCACAAATTTAAATTTTACACAAATTACAAAATTTCTATAGGCTTTGTAATTAGAGATTTGCAAAAGCACAAAATCAAATATCCACAAAAATGCAAGTTTTCCTCTATCCATGAAATTGATACCCATAAAACTAAATGAATCCACAGTATATCCTTGATGTAACACTGTTAAATGTCAGGTTTAAATTTTATTGAATTTATGATTTGTTATGATTCACTCTCTTATACGTCTTGCTCCCAACACACTCATTTACAACACAGAGCAAATATAAAACATGCAATAAACAAGACAAGTTATTCCTAATGATTAATAGAATTGTGTTCATTTTAATGTCAATTGTTTGTTTCTTTTTTATCATTGTGCACTTTTGTCTTGTTTTGCAGGAGAAATTAAAAGAGGACTTGCAGGAGGAAAGACAGAAATACTTGCTAGAAATGAAAACTGCTTTATTGGACGAAAAAGAAAAAAATAAGGTATGATATTACCGGTATATGTGCAATGAAAAGACAGGACATGAGTACTTTATTGTAAGACTTCATGTCTCTAATTAAGTTTGTAGAATTCAGAGATAATGGAAGTCTTAACTTGGATGGGGTTGGGGTATCTGAGAGGTTTGTGTCTTTCACTGTCTATGTTGTGTTTTCCCCTTACATTGAACTCTTCAAAATACTTGTAATTTCACTCTACTACTATTAGTTTACATGGCAGTTACTTCTCTTTTCACAAGGAATGTATGTTCAACCAAGTTTTTTTTTAAACATTTTAAATGATTTTTGTCGAGCCTGCAACTTTTGTTGCAGAAAGCTCGACATAGGGATAGTAATCCGGTGGCTTCGGCGGCTACGGCTACGGCGGCGGTGTTAGCTCACTTCTTAAAAGCTTTATATTTCAGAAGGTGGAAGACCTGGATACTTCATACTTTGTATATAGATGCTTCATGTTATGAAGTTTCCGTCAGTCACATGTCCAATGTCCTTGACCTCATTTTCATGGTTCAGTGACCACTTGAAAAAAAAGTTCAAATTTTTTGTAATGTTGAATTCTCTCTTATTTTAAGTAATAGGATAACTATATTTGGTATGTGCGTACCTTGCAAGGTCCTCATGTCTGTCAGACAGTTTTCACTTGACCTCGACCTCATTTCATGGATCAGTGATCAAGGTTAAGTTTTGGTGGTCAAGTCCATATCTCAGATACTATAAGCAATAGGGCTAGTATATTCTGTGTATGGAAAGACTGTAAGGTGTACATGTCCAACTGGCAGGTGTCATCTGACCTTGACCTCATTTTCATGGTTCAGTGGTTATAGTTTAATTTTTATTGTGTTTTGGTCTGTTTTTCTCATACTATATGCAATAGGTCTACTATATTTGTTGTATGGAAATATTTTATGATCTTTATGTCAGTTGTGCATGTTTTATTTGACGGTGACCTCATTTTCACGGTTCATTTCACAGTGTTAAGTTTTTGTGTTTTGGTCTATTTTTCTTAAATTATAAGTAATGGGTCAACTATATATGTTGTATAGAAGCATTGTTAGCTGTACATGTCTGCCTGGCATGGTTCATCTGACCTTGACCTCATTTTCAAGGTTCATTGGTCTTTGTAAAGTTATCTTGGTTAATGTTAAGTTTATGAGACAGTTGTAATAAAACTAAGCTTTATACTTAGGACTATCAACATAATAATAATGATTAGTATAGAAGGCGAGACATTTCAGCGTGTGCACTCTTGTTAACACATTTTAGGTCTTGGTTTAATTAAGATGAGAAATGCTATATATGTATTCTCAATTATTAAGAAATAAATTCTTAATCATTTACTTTTAACAATGCACTTGTTTTTTCATTTTTTCTATTTGAAAATGTTTTGATCTTTGGTCTGGAACTTAATGATAAGTTATACTGTGTAAGCATGTTCCAGACTTGCTAGGCAGTCACATGTTGTTTGTCAACACTTTGATTTTTAATGTATCAACTATGCAGGGTATTTTTGACATGTTTATGTATTTATGTTTTATATCACTCTGCCATTGAGTTGTATCAAGTGAGAAATTTTCAGATCTGCAAGGCTGACACTTGTAAAATTCTGTTTTGTTTAATTATGCCTACTAAAAGTGAAATTTTTTCATTACATATTTCTCAGATGCTATATTAAGAAATGATTTGACATTTTATCCAGATATTCATTGCAATGAGTTTTCTGATCTTTAGTTTCTTGTTATGCCTACTGAGCATGGAATTTTCATTACACATTTTCTCAGCTTCTGTGTAAAGGAATGATTTGATATTTGATCTATAACTTTCTTATGATGATTTGTACTGTGTAGATGATTCTCAGATCGACTTACCAGTCATGTTCTATATTTGTGTTTGAAGATTCTTTGAATTTGATATTGTAGTGACTGAGCATGGAATTTGTCACCACTGTCTTATAACAAGATTATTTGTAAACATGTGAAACATTTTGCATCTTGTTTCTATTACAAAAAGTCACTATGAAATTACATAACTATACTTGTAGATGCTAATTTTTATACGACCGCAAATTTTGAAAAAATTTTCGTCGTATATTGCTATCACGTTGGCGTCTGCGTCGTCGTCGTCGTCGTCGTCGTCGTCGTCGTCGTCGTCGTCCGGCGTCCGAATACTTTTAGTTTTCGCACTCTAACTTTAGTAAAAGTGAATAGAAATCTATGAAATTTTAACACAAGGTTTATGACCATAAAAGGAAGGTTGGTATTGATTTTGGGAGTTTTGGTCCCAACATTTTAGGAATAAGGGGCCAAAAAGGGCCCAAATAAGCATTTTCTTGGTTTTCGCACCATAACTTTAGTTTAAGTTAATAGAAATCTATGAAATTTTGACACAAGGTTTATGACCACAAAAGAAAGATTGGGATTGATTTTGGGAGTTTTGGTTTCAATAGTTTAGGAATAAGGGGCCAATAAAGGGCCCAAATAAGCATTTTTCTTGGTTTTTGCACAATAACCTTAGGTTAAGTAAATGGAAATCTATGAAATTTAAACACAATGTTTATGACCACAAAAGGAAGGTTGGTATTTATTTTGGGAGTTTAGGACCCAACAGATTAGGAATTAGGGGCCAAAAAGGGACCCAAATAAGCATTTTTCTTGGTTTTCGCACTATAATGTTAGTATAAGTAAATACAAATCTATGAAATTTAAACACAAGGCTTATGACCATAAAAGGAAGGTTGGTATTGATTTTGGGAGTTTTGGTCCCAACAGTTTAGGAAAAAGGGGCCCAAAGGGTCCAAAATTAAACTTTGTTTGAATTCATCAAAATTGAATAATTGGGGTTCTTTGATATGCCGAATCTAACTGTATATGTAGATTCTCAACTTTTGGTCCCGTTTTCAAATTGGTCTACATTAAGGTCCGAAGGGTCCAAAATTAAACTTCGTTTGATTTTGACAAAAAATGAATGGGTTGGGTTCTTTGATATGTTGAATCTAAAAATGTACTTAGATTCTTGATTATTGAAGTTTTTTTGGTCCAGTTTTCAAATTGGTCTACATTAAGGTCCAAAGGGTCCAAAATTAAACTTTGTTTGATTTCATCAAAAATTGAATCCTTGGGGTTCTTTGATATCCCAAATCTAACTGTGTATGTAGATTCTTCATTTTTGGTCCTGTTTTCAAATTTCAAATTCTACATTAAAGTCCAAAGGGTCCAAAATTAAACTAAGTTTGATTTTAACAAAAATTGAATTCTTGGGCCTCTTTGATATGCTGAATCTAAACATGTACTTAGATTTTTGATTATGGGCCCAGTTTTCAAGTTGGTCCAAATCAGGATCTAAAATTATTATATTAAGTATTGTGCAATAGCAAGTCTTTTCAATTGCACAGTATTGTGCAATGGCAAGAAATATCTAATTGCACAATATTGTGAAATAGCAAATTTTTTTTTAATTAGAGTTATCTTTCTTTGTCCAGAATAGTAAGCAAGAAATATCCTATTTGTGCAATAGCAAGAATTTTTTTTAATTGGAGTTATCTTTCTTTGTCCAGAATCAACTAAAATCTTTGTTATATACAATATACAATGTATATACACTTTTTACTACCAACTGATAAATTTAAATAATCTTTACCATTCAGTGATAACAAGCAGTTTTTTTACATCTTAATATTTTATGATGTATTTAAATGAGTAGTTATTGTTGCAAACTCCATTAGAAATTTGAATTGATATCAGTTTTGAAAAAGGGAAACGGGGATGTGAAAAAAAAGGGGGGGGGGGTTAAATTTTAATCATTTCAGATTTCATAAATAAAAAGAAAATTTCTTCAAACATTTTTTTGAGAGGATTAATATTCAACAGCATAGTGATTTGCTCAAAGGCAAAACAAACCTTTTAAGTTCATTAGACCACATTCATTCTGTGTCAGAAACCTATGCTGTGTCAACTATTTAATTTTAGATTTAAAAAGTTTGAAGAAGAAATCTTTAATTGATTTGTAAAATCTTGGCATTTGTTTTGTGTAAAAAAAAACCATGTAATGTCAAAAATTTGATCACAATCCAAATTCAGAGCTGTATCATGCTTGAATGTTTTGTCCATACTTGCCCCAACTGTTCAGGGTTCGACCTCTGCGGTCGTATAAAGCTGCGCCCTGCGGAGCACCTGGTTTTATTGTAGAATGTTAACAATTATTATTAGTTTTTAAATTTGTGAATTCATATTGTAACAAGTCATTGGAAACATATGTTTTTTATTTAAATCTCATGTTTTATTATGCCCTACCTAGAGACATTATGTTTTTTGGTCATTGCATCTTGTCCTTCCTTCCGTCCCTCCCTTAGTCAGTCCTTCCAACTGTTTGTCTATCTGTCCTGTTTCAGGTTAAAGTTTTTGGTTAAGGTAGTTTTTGGGTAAAAATTGCATGAAATGCAATCAAAACCCTATGGTATTGGCTTGATTTTAAATATTTCAAGGTTTATCATTCCTTTTGAGAGTATAGTGCAATGATTATTACATAATAAACATCCTATCTCATTTTTGTATCTATAAACATTTTAAGAAACATATCAATGAAATATATGCTTGGATATTCAAATTGAAAAATGATGTTATACTTGTTTAAAAGAAATTGCATAACTTGTGCAAGGTGCAGTAATCTAATATCTGTTCTAAAAATTGTGTCATTGTTAAAGTAATCTGTAAAATTTTAGTGATATTCCTTTGTCTATATACAATTGTAGTTGAATCAACTACAACCAATGATTTTACAATGCCATGTTTATTTTTACTCCCCACTGACAAATTAAAGCCATTTTTACCCTTCAGTGCTTACAAGCACATTGAATGATGAAGGTGGAAGTCCAATCAACTTAATACTTTGTACACATGTTCCTTATGATATGATCTTTCTAATTTTAATGCCAAACTAGAGTTTTGAACCCAATTTCACTGTTCACTGAACATAGAAAGGGATTGTGCGAGAGGGGCATTCCATGAACTTTGGACACATTCTTGTTTATGCACTAGTTGGGGAATATTTTTAATGGTAAATAAAACAATTATGATTTTACAGGAATCAATAAGGGAGTTACTGGACCAAGAGAAGAACCATTGTAGAGAATGTGTAAAGGCTGCTGTGGAGTCTGTCAAGGGAGACTTTCAAAGTTATATTGAGCAGCAAAAACAGGTAAGGGCTGCTGTAGACACATTCAAGGGAGACTTTCAAAGTTATAATGATCAGCAAAAACAGGTGAGGGCTGCTGTGGAGTCGGTCAAGGGATAGTTTCAAAGTTATAATGATCAGCAAAAACAGGTGAGGGCTGCTGTGGAGTCGGTCAAGGGATAGTTTCAAAGTTATATTGAGCAGCAAAAACAGGTGAGGGCTGCTGTGGAGTCGGTCAAGGGAGGGTTTCAAAGTTATATTGAGCAGCAAAAACAGGTGAGGGCTGCTGTGGAGTCGGTCAAGGGAGAGTTTCAAAGTTATATTGATCAGCAAAAACAGGTAAGGGCTGCTGTGGAGTCCGTCAAGGGAGAGTTTCAAAGTTATATTGATCAGTCAAAACAGGTGAAGGCTGCTGTGGAGTTGGTCAAGGGAGAGTTTCAAAGTTATATTGATCAGCAAAAACAGGTAAGGGCTGCTGTGGAGTCCGTCATGGGAGAGTTTTAAAGTTATATTGATCAGCAAAAATAGGTGAGGGCTGCTGTGGAGTTGGTCAAGGGAGAGTTTCAAAGTTATATTGATCAGCAAAAACAGGTAAGGGCTGCAGTGGAGTCCGTCATGGGAGAGTTTTAAAGTTATATTGATCATCAAAAATAGGTAAGGGCTGCTGTGGAATCAGTCAAGGGAGACTTTCAAAGTTATATTGAGCAGCAAAAACAGGTAAGGGCTGCTGTAGACACATTCAAGGGAGAGTTTCAAAGTTATAATGAGCAGCAAAAACAGGTGAGGGCTGCTGTGGAGTCCATCAAGGGATATTTCTAAATTGTTCTTGTCCTGATTATGCATGAAATATTTGCCACTGTACATTTAACAAACTCCAATCATTTAATCCTTTCTTTCAAGTATACACACATCACAGAGTTAACTTTTTACTTTTCATTTCATGATATCATTATGAAATTTGATATTTTTTCCAAAATTTCATTTTCCCTCAAATAATGTAGTTTTAGCTATTATATTGAAAACAAATGATAGATAGACAGAAACTATTAACAGCGAAATTACCTGCATCGAATTCAAATGTACATAACATCGAATTGTATACAAATATTCGGCATTTATGCCTTATGTCTTGACTTTTTAGTAGACCGATAGTACTTTTAATTAGCGAAAATGATCAGCAATGTAAATCTGCATTATGAGAGAGACTTAATACATCACTTGAGTCCTTATCGGTATGACAAATGATGTTCTTAAGGTAAACAGAAATTGTTAGCAGTAAAAGTTAAAGAATAAAAAAATAAGTCCAATTTCCATTCCCAGGAGTATTCAGGGACGAGGGAAAAGTTATTAACTGAAAATAAAGAAATCTATTCACTGTATTGTTTTGTTTCTCTATTACAGAAGGACAAGGTTGTGAGGCACAGACAGTTGTCCAGTTTAGATGTGTTCTTACAGACAGCAAAACAACAGTTAACTATGATAATGGAAGATAATCAAAATGATACAGGGGCTTCAAAACTACAGGAAGAAAAAAAAGATGAGACATGATAGACAGGAGCTAAACAGAATAAAATCTCTTGTTAAACATTTGCAATCTCAATATTATTTATTATGTAACCTGATTATTTTATTAATTTAAAGTTAGTGCTCTAGTATATGTATACAACTCCTAGCAGCAAAGTACTGGGAACAGAGATCAATACTATAAATTGGATGTCCGCTAATCCAATTATTTGAAATGTTGAAAGTCCAATCTGCTTCCAAACAATTCTTGTGATTTGAAGTCTTCTTATTTTGTGTGTACAAAGTGCAAAAAAAAATATAATGTTAAAATATCAAAATACTTTTGAAAGACCCAAAGATTCATAAGAAATTTTTCTGAAAAATATTTTCATACAAAAATAGTTATATAAGGATGTTTGCTTCTCTAGACCTTGTTTTTAAAGCAATTGCTTTTATGTCGTCGCGTATGGCCATCTTTGTGACCCAGATCAGAGACTCCGCCCAGATCAAGCCATAGTATTTTGTTAAACAGGCTCCTGGTCAGTCATTCTTTAACACCTATGTATGTTTTCTAATGCAATACATAGCTTGAAACTTTAAAAAAAAGTTAGTGGATTTAAGAAGTTTCAGAATATGTTCATGTAGATGTATTTTTGTATTTAAAGGGTCAACCGTTTGACTATCAAATAACATAGAAGTCCGAGTGAAAAAAGGTACATTTTTATAAATGCGATTCCGTTTTCCGCCGTTCGTACGATGTGTCAACAAAATATGGATTCATTTCAGTTGTTGATTTAACATTGAAAATTTAACTGAATTATCTCCTAATAAATACGTTTTTTTATGTTTAATTTGTGTTTCTTTAAGAGGTCAGGTGCTCTTGTTCATTCATAAAATTATCGTTCATTCATACATTTATCGTAAAATCAAAATCACTACACAGGTTAATGCGTAGTGTCAAATTATTACCTGTAATCTAAAAATAGACAAACTTTATTTGCGCAAATAATTTAGCGGAACGAAACCCTTGTTGAAAACACATAACAATAAGTTCGTTTTCCTTTTCTGTCAAAACTCCGTAATATTTATCGATCACCTTACTAATGAAATGGACCCGTCCAAACGTAGTAGATGCCAAGTCGGTCCAGATGAAGAGATATTTACAATTTGGAATTTTCTAGTTTATTAATACATAGATTGAAAAAAAGTACGTCTTTTTAAATATCATGATCAAAACTGGGTTTGCATTTGTTTTTGTCAGATGACGTCTTCCTCGTCTTTTCAGTGAACAAGTCTACTACGTTTGTTGACACTCGACGGTACACCGTGTTAGCAATTTTATTTCACATGTTTTCGAAATATTGAAGATCATTTTTTCGCAATGTTTCCTGAAAATTGATAAATATCAAAGCAACTTAGAGCTGTTTGTTCTTGTTCGTATAATAAAATTGTGAATGGAAATGGGGAATTTGTCAAAGAGACAACAACCCGACCATAGAAAAATATACAACAGCAGAATTAAGGTCACCAACAGGTCTTCAATGCAGCGAAAAATTCCCGCACCCGGAGGCGTCCTTCAGCTGGCCCCTATACAATATATATACTAGTTCAGTGATAACGATTGTGATAACGATTTAATGTCATGTTTGTCTGTGATGACCCCCCTTTTCGGGATTGCATGAGAATTGTAGTTATCTCGTACCCACATGCACTTGTTTCTATCCATAGGAAGGTCGACTATCCATATAAAACTATTTATATGGATAATCGACCTTCCTATGGATAGAAACAAGTGCCTGTGCTCGTACCGCATCAGAAGGACACATATCAACTGAGCAATAATGTTTGGAACTTAGTTTTAAAAATGATGACAAAGTAACATTATGAAAATATTTTTATTAAGCTGAAATATACATTTATTCTTTACATGTTTATGTCTTGTAAGATATTTTATTTCTTTCCCGTTTTTTAACATTTGCGTCTGGAAAGTTGAAATGTTTTAACTTAATCATTTGTGTTAATGGTTAAATATAAATTAATAATGAAAATTGTTAAAATTAAATCAATAAAGGAAATTATTTCCAAGGAAGTTACAAACACTACCAGGGGATAATCCATGATGATTTCTTTTTGAGTTATATGTTTCAGCACATGTATATTTGACCCCAACTTTAGCCTGGTAAACGTGTTGTCTCCTTGTGAAATATAAAACATATTAAAAATGACTTTCTGCTAAAGTCTTTTATTTATATAAAGTTAAAACCTTCTTACTTTTAACTAGACAACACTCATGTCAGGTTTAATTCTTGTATATATGTGGATGAAAAATAAAAGTCCCCAAACATTAACATGGCAGCAATTGCTTTTACAGCCTTTAAGGCTTTGATTGAATTTTTGCCAGATTTTCAATCCTCTGGATTTAACCATGTATTGCCCGCTAAATCATAATTCGTGTTTCATAGTTTTATTACATATAGTTTAAAAAGCCATATTAGAAAATCTTAATAGATCCTTCCTTGATATTTTTTCATAGCTTTTATAACAAAAAAGTGGCCATTGATAATAGTATAAAAAATCTAGAGAGATTAATTTTCTGCCAAATTTTCAATGGGTTTTATCTTGAAAACAAGCACAGAGTAAAACTTATAAATTGCACAATATGTCTCTTCAAAGGGTTCATGTTCTGCCCCTTTTATATGATTTTTATGTTTTTAACCTATTATGATAACATATAGATATACATGATATACACTGCCTATAATATAAAGATTAAAGAGAATGCATATTTAAACTTTTAATTTGTTTTCACTGCCTGTGTTAAGAAGAATTCATTAAGATGGAAAATAATGCATAATGTTGTATTTTTATATATTTGGGATATAGATATTGGTATGTATATTTAAAATATTGTTTATTGTTGCAAGATATTTTTGAATTCAGTATGTTGTAAACTTTTTTTTATTGAAAATCTGTGGTTTAAGAAATACCGTTGATTAATCATTCTAATAAAATATAAGAAAATATTCATGTGAATTTCCTCCATGCACTTGACACATATTCTGATTATAACAAATAAAAAGTTTTTGCCATTATATTCACTGCTACATTCAGGGTTCTCTCCATGGATGAAAATTGAACGATGGAGGAACTTTCAGCATCACAACTTTGTCTTTGCTGTACAATGTAGCGTGATCAAAAGTATTTCATCCCTCCATGTAAGGAATGGTGAACATGCTAATTCATTGCTTATTTAAATTATATTTTTTTGAATTTTCATTGTAGAAGTATAATATTTTCATTAATTGCCGTTTGTAACCGGATGTATCAATTGGATTGTAAACTACGAAATGAATTCGGACGGAATAACGATAAGATATTTCTTCACAATAAATATTTAAGTTTTTAACTTTTAAAGTAATTCTATGTTATCATTACAGTACTAGAGTTATTTGCGATGAAATAATATTAATGTTTTATGTCTTATTTTGTACTTCTTAAAAAAGGGGGATGCAGATTGCGTAAGTCAAAATCTCAGGTCAAAATAAAAGCACATGTTCGACTTGTTAAACTGTTTTCTTTGTAACTGGATTATTAATTTATTTATTTAATCTAAATTATCATAAGCATTTGCTGAAACTTAGTCGAATAATTCAATAAAGGAATTGTCTATCTTCAGATAGTATTCTGTCTGGTTTGTTTATCTACCTGTACAAGCTCAGGTACAAGTGATTAGCGATCTTAATCCGGATATCCCTGAGGCGTTAGAACTGTATTGGATTATAACATAAAAAAGCCTTAGGGTTATGCAATAACATGAATTTGATTATAATTGCTAATACAATGGCGCAAGATATTTGAAATGGCGGGCGCTATCCTTAAACAGGCCATGGAGATCCCTATATATTATAATGAGGGGGTACCACCATTTTGTTTTAATGCATTGAAACTAAACTAAATTTGCTACGCTCAATATAAATTTGATGCAGAAACTCAATAAGATACAATGCAATTATATTTTAAATCTTGACTACCTAGCAGAATACTAGCCCATTGAAAAATGTGATTAAAGAAAAATGAAAGACCATAAAATCAGTTTCCTTACTTATAACACCGACCATTCATTTAAATGGGAAAATGGTACCCACAGAAAATTATGTTCTACATAACTGAAATATGTTCTACATAACTTCATTGTTTTCTCTTTTTTTTTTAATATGAGCAACATTATTATAATAAATTGATTTTAGAAAATGTAAAAATACAATACTTTTCCCTTGCACTAGTTCATGTATTTTGAAAGTTTGAATTTCAAGTGAAGCAGTGTTGGTTGCACCAATATACAAATTTTCAATTTGATTCCACAAATTCTGTTTTAGTTGCCATAGAAGAGGTATTAAGTGAAAATTTGCAAAGGCATGTTAGGGTGAAAGTCCATGAGTTGTAGAATGTATGTATGAGGTCTGATGTTAATGTAATGCCTGTTAGGGTTGTGTTATTTAGTGGGTTGTATGTTATTATATGCTTTGTCATTCCAAGCATTGTGTCATAGTTTGCAATCTTTTAATTTTTACAGATTTTAAGCATAACTCATAAACAAATGGCTTTGATTTAAAGATCGAAGAATTTATATTAACTTGTCCATGAACAATCTTGTAGATTCATCAAAGTTTTGTAATTTTTAGTGTTTATACCATGAAGAATAACATCTATATTATGAGGATATTTTTGAACAAATTTTATTTTATAATGACTACAAGGAGATTTGGAGTATAAATAATTGAGATAGTAGAGCAATAACAAAAAATACACAAAAGCACCACAAAAAGACATCTTGGATGAAACAATAGACATGTGTCTTTCCATTTTGTCAAAGTCAAAATGGTCATCAGTCTACAATTTCTCCAGATATTAAAATATGACATAAAAGATCATAAAACAAACTTTCTTTTTGTTGAGGCTTCGACTTTAGTCGTAAAAGCGACACAAACCGATCCTATATTCAGCGTCAGCATTGTTGTCATCAGTAGCGTCGACTACGTCCACAAATATTCACTCTCTGGTTAAAGTTTTTGAAATTTTAATAACTTTCTTTATAAACTATCCTAGATTTCTACCAAACTTGGCCTGATTATGATGATAAGGTAGTATCCATAGGTAAATTTTGTAGAAAAAAACCATTTTTTTTGTATTTTATGTTTAAGTGGACTTAGTTTTTCTGCCAGGAAACAATACATTCACTCTGAAGTTAAAGTTTTTAAAATTTCAAATACTATTATCATATACATGTTTCTGTTTGATGTTAAAAGTTACCTATATTTATACAAACAAGATTGTTTAATGATTATTTAGTTTTGTATTATTTTTAAAGTTTGTTGAGTATTGTTCTTTGATGAGTTCAGTAATAAATTATTCAGTGTTCATGACATCCATTTCTATCCATTATTTTAATTGTAGTTACACATTGCAAATAAGTCAGGGGCCTCGGTGGCAGAGTGGTCTAAGTAGTTACTACTGTAATCACTCGCCAGTCAACACTCAGGTTGTGAGTTTGAACCTCTCTCGTGCACAAGACTCTAATCTTAATTGACTAAGATTGTCAGTTTTCCTATCGAAGGTTGTGGTTTTCTCCAGACACTGTCTTTCTGGCTTCCTCCACCAATAAAAGAGGGACAAAAAGTACCAGAGGGACAGTCAAACTCATAAATCAAAAATAAATTGACACAACATAGAAAACTAAAGAATAAGCAACACGAACCCCACCAAAAACTAGTGGTAACGCCTAAATGCGTTCCTATAAAGCAGCGGTAAAACACCAAAAATAACAAAAACAAAACTGAAATAAATCAAAAGAGGTCAGATTTTATTCACTAGTTCCTGTCATACATTTTATCCAATAAGTAAAGTGTTGCATATATACGACATACTGCTATCATCTTCACACAATTTAATTAAATCGTTTACTTTGTTTGATAGAAAGATAAATTAAATACCAACATTTCTGTGGTTTGTTTTAAAGTGTAGATGAAAGTAATTTGAGCTTGGACATTGTATTGCTTTGTGACGTTCTTGATTATACAAAACTAACTGCTGAGCTCCTTTTCAATACAGTGACACCTACTGATTTCAAGTAACATACAGGAAGGATAAATGTATTGATAAAATGGCTAATAATGAATTTTATTTATTGTGCTAAACGTAACTTTTGATAACTTTGATAACTACCTCAGGAATATATTACCTAAGTTGTACTTGGCAAAATTTTTAGGAATTTTGGTCCTCAATGCTCTTCAAATTCGTACTTTATTTAGCCTTTTTAACTTTTTTTTATTCGAGCGTCACTGATAAGTCTTTTGTAGACGAAACACACGTCTGGCATAAATACAAAATTTAATCTTGCATGGTACATGTATCTATGATGAGTTTATTTACATGTTAAATGAACATTTCCAAGCACAGTTCCCTTATAACAATATTTGAGAAAGAATTTCTGCGTGTGACCAGAAATCGACCAGTAGAGCGATATACTGCTGTTACCTTTATTCATATGACAAATATATATAATATCCTAAGTAGTAGTTAGATTCCTGTTCTTTATAAATAAAGATGTGAATAGCCTCCACCAATGTGTCAGTAATATGTACATGTCAGGTATATGGATTTGATAATGAGATAGTGGTCACAATTATTAGTGATGTTATGTAAACAACAACACATAGCATAAATTAGTCTAAAAAGACCAATATTGTATCTTATTTAGATTGTTTTAAGCTAAACTGTAAAATCTTCATTTTGCTAATTTATTCGACTGCAATTTTTCTTTTTGCTGCTTCTTCACGTTTCTCGTCGATATTAATTGACTCCATCCTGACACAAAGGGTCAAGTTAGTTATCCTTAACACTTGACATTGTCATCTGTCGCCGTTAAAGTTTAAAAAATATCTTCTCCTCTGAAACTACTAGAACAATTAAAAACACAATCAGGATTGGGTCATCTAGTTTAAAATGTATGCCCGGTTCTCATAATAGTAAGTATGATTGTCAATCCTATTATAAAATATGATGGCCTCTATTTTATTTCAAGGTCAATAGTAATACTGTTTAAGCAACATACTACTAGCAAATAACAGTATGAATCATGTAAAATTTTGAGGAGAAGATGTCAATTTCATCTTAAGTTTATATGAACCGGATGAAGAGAAGTACAGCAACATCTGTTAGGCCTAATTAACTATATGTATTAGTGTAGAAAACAGTCAAATATTGTTAACCTCGTCAGTAATTATCTCATGTCTAAATCGTGTTCGTTATTATGAGAATTTGCATCATTGATGGTTAATGATGAGTTATTCAAGACTTAGAGGATAACATAATAACGTACCGGTTATCATAATGGAAAATACGTTTTTCTTTTAAATTATGTACATCTGAACGCTTTTCTGGATGTATCTTCATCAGGATCGCTTAAACCCAACCAGTTGAAATTCATCAATGGTATTTTGTTAAACACTTTGGGTTATTTTTGTTATTGAGTTGTTGTATTCTCGATGTTGACCCACGCCTATATGCAGCTATACCTTCTCCAGTATGTAAAATTAACTTATTAAAGATTAAACAATTTTGGGTACTCAAAATTGTATTTTGTTATTCTGTGCTCAAACATCGTTTTCCTTTAATAATACTAATTACTTCTATCCCAATCTCACAAATTACCTCATGTTACTACGTTGCAGTGTTTCGATGAGAATCTTTGAATGATATAGGTATCACAATGTTTTCCCCCTGTTATCAGTCGTTCATACGAAAAATAAAATTAAAATGTTATTGTTTAATTTGATTTAGCTATAGGGACCATTAATTCAATTGCTGAAGTCAGGCAATTCAAAAGTGATCTTCGTAACAACTCTGGCACATGAAAAGCATTTGAAAAATATTTGCATGTGCAATTCCATACATATGGTCATGGACCAAAACAGTTTTTCCCAAATATACATATGATAGAAACAATAGAAAAAAACCAAATTCGATTGAAACCATTTAATGTCCTGTACCAAAGCAGGAAACGGGCAGTTGTTATCTTAAAGTTCGTATCTATGTGTGTTGCATTGTGTTTTTTGTTGTTGTTGCACTTCAGTGTTTCTGTTGTGCCCGTTGTTTTCCTCTTACAGTTGATGTGTTTCCCTCGGTTTTAGTTTGTAACCCAGATTTGTTTTTTCTCAATCGATTCCTGACTTTAAAACAGCGGTATACTACTATTGCCTTTATTTATATGACAACACAAACTCAAAACTTATCTTTCAAGTTGATTGAATCACGACATTGTAATAACAACAAAGGTTAAGTCCTGGTTTGGCTCTAGACATTCCATTTTAAAACTAGTGATGATAATTCTTAAATTCAGTAAAACCAAGCAGTTTGAATTATATAGAATATGCTTCCTCTTCTAGAGCACCCCAGTTTTTTTACGGAGTTAATAAATAGTGTTTAGTTCTTTGTAAAGGGATTTGTGGAGTGATGTTTGCCTTTATGTCGTTTTTCTTTTTAACGATGGTGCTGCCAGTTTTTCTTTGGATTATTATTTTTGATTGTTTCTTCGATATTTTCTGTCTTCTAATAGTCCTATAATGACTCCTGCTACAAGCCTTTCTGTTTGGATAAGTTATAATGTTTCAATGAAATATGACTTCCTGTGGTTTAATAAGAGAGGTGTATATGACATTCAAATACGGGACAAATAATGAAATAACTGAAAATAGACTTTCTTAAAGCGTATTTTAAGCGTAACTTTGGCCTATGGTCAATAATTAAAGGCAACAGTAGTATAACGCTGTTCAAAAGTCATAAATCGACTGAGAGAAAACAAATCCGAGTTACAAACTGAAATCAGGGGAAACACATCAACTATAGGAGGAAAACAACTACACAATAGAAGACTGAAGTGCAACAAAAAACTGAAAGTTGAATATGATATTCCTGTGTTGCTTAAATGTCATTTATGTGTATGCATAGTAATTCAAACAAACACACATGTATGTAGGTATATGTATTGGTAAGTTCACAGAATTTAGTACAACACATTTCCAGAATATAAATTTTAATCGTGAAGCTAACTATTGGTCGTCTTATATCTAATGCAAACTACATTAGCTAAAGTTATTTTTTTCATATCATCTTCTATGAACTCATTTAAAACATTCAATCAATTTGGACAAAGGCAGGACTAATAACATACTATTATCTATATAAACAAATCATAGGGGACTCTCAGTTTTAAGCAATTGAGAATGACCAAAATAATTGTATGCAAATTTCTTAACACAAACAACATTTTAACTATGTTACAAACATGTTTTGAATAAAAAAAAAGTGATATACTTATTAAATACCATTTTTTTAATCAGAAATAGTTGTACCAATATCAATGTTGTTGAGCGTCACTGAGATATATAGTATAACATAATTAAAGGATGCTTGATCCCTAGATCTCTATCTAAAATGACAAAGGCAAGGTATAAATATAACCACATTTTTACAATGAAATCTTTTTGCGATGGCTAAATCAAATACATAATATCAAACAGTAACTGGCATGAATATGTGATAGAGGAAAATCCAGAAACAAAGAAAAATGAAGGGAGTTAGTACAGGAAAGGAGTTTCTGGTTTATAAATTCCTTACCTCTATAAATACAAAGCGTAACTAAAACTGCAAATATGGTAACTCCCTTTCTAAAATGATTCTGAGATGAATACCTCCATGTCTTAAAAAGACGAAATAGGTGCAGAATTGTAGCAACTTGAGTAAAACACAAGTGGATGGAGATCAATCCATTTCGGTTGAGACTATATAGTTTCAAGGACAAGATCACCGTTCCTTATCATTGTCTGAAATTTTAATTCAATTTCTTTCCGTCGTGAAATGGGCTTACATTCATTGTAGGACTATGTTACTATCTATATCAATGAACTATTCTTCAAACAAACACATTTGTTATTTATAAAGTACGTTTGCATAATTTTAATGCACAGGAAAATAAGATATTTCAAAAGGAAAATCAATGTCTAGTTTGTTATTTTGTAGGAAATACGGTTTTACAATTTGTTATTTTGTAGGAAATAACGTTTAAGAAGCACCTGTCTCTGATATTTTATACCTATATACTTAATATATCAAACAGGTAATGTGTTCAGAGACACGTGCCTGTGGCGAAAGCCGACACCAAAAAGGGCCACCAAACTGACAGATTGATTTAAACATGGAGTAATCATGCAAAACAACCCGAATAAACCGAGGCCGTAATGTGCAATTATCATCTTTTGTTAGCATCAATTTTCTTCCAAAGGCCCCCTCCTTTGTTTTCTCTACAAGCTATACTGGCATATTTTTCTTCTTCAAAATAAGTCTATAAAAAACTCCGTATTACTTCGAATCTCCAAAATGATATAGAGACGTTTACATATAAAAACAAACTTGATGTAATAACGTATTGCTTTCAACACGCTTATTTTTATCGATATTTATTTGCGCTGTTTTGCGTCAAACATCTGCATATCCAATTGTTGGTCAATTCATGGAGAGTTTATATACAACATATAGTATCACAAACCTCCAAACATCTATTTTATTAAAATTAATTAATCAGAATAAGGTGATTATAACACTGGAAGACTATTAGCCCAAGTAAATATTATAGGCAGGGGCTATAGATAAATTTACGGCATGGATTTAGGTTCGCACGACTCGTGTTTCTAGTACTAGTATTGATTTTGTCAAGCACACTAAAGACTATGAGTTTGGGGATATAATCTACTCATTGATAACAGTTTCGCATAGGAAGAGGCACAGTTTCTGATGCAGCAGAAAAAAAAGATTATTGTCATCGGTTCAATGTTGCAAAACAAAATTTAATATCGCTTCACCACAATTGTATTTTGATTCAGTCATATACAGCATTTTTAGCAATAGGTTCCATTTCATCTTCAAAAATATCGTCTTTCCGTCGTTTTTTAAGATATGTATAAATGACACCGATCACTATTATTAATCCAATTGCTATACCTACTCCTATACCTATCATAAGAGGTTTTATAGGAGTATTGTCTGACCTCTTAGCGGGTTCAACTATATCAACAGAACCTTGTGTTGTAGTCAAATTTGATACTGACGATGCTGTAGTATTTTTAGAATCAATATCTGATTTCCTGTCAGAAGATACCACTTCTTGTGTAGTTAACACAGTTGAAACACTTTTTGATGGTATATATACATGTTTCGTCGTTTTTAAAACAGGAACATTTGTCGTTTGTTTCGCTGTCGCAGTTGACAAAACAGCTGCAGTTGATGTTTTTACTGTTGATTGTTTAGTCTTTTTATTTGTTGGTTTAGTCCTTTTAGTTGTTTTTGGTAATGCCTTCGTTGTAGTTGTTGTAGGTTTTATCGTAGTTACAACAAAAGACGTTTCCGGTTTTCGTGTTGTTGAAATAGTCACTGTTGTAGGTTTCGAAGTTATTTTTGTTTTTCTTATCGTACTTGTTGTAATGGTAGTTGTAGTTTCTTTTGTCGTAGAGGCAGATGTTGAAGAAACAGTAGTTTCCCTTGTGGTTGGCATTGTTTGCTTGATTGTAGTTTTCTTCATAGTCGTAATTGCCTTTGTTATTACTTCTTTTGACGTCATCGATTCAGAAGTCATGCCAGTTGTTGATTGTTTCACTGGTGAAGTCGTTATATGATTTTTGATCGTTGTTTCTGCTACTGTGGAAGTAATTGGTAGCATGGGTGTTGTAGTTAGTGGTGATACTTTTATTGCTTTTGTTTTGAGTTCAGTTGAGCTCTCGGTATTCTGTTCAACGGAACTACTAGAAAACACATTTGTAGACAAATCTATAAATTCGTCTGTTGTTGTTACTGGTTGAGTTGTCATGCTTTCTTGAAGTGGTGTCGTTCTGATTAACGGGGCTGTGGTTTGTAGAACGGCTTCTGTGGTCTCAGCTGCAGTTCTTTCTTGATAACTTATTGTTGTATCCTCATAATCTACAATAAAAATATCTTTTTAAATTTGCTTTTTAGACTTACCGCACACATTACATTGACTGGCTCACGAACAAAATTCCTTAAGGAGCAGGAATTTTTTGTAAGCCCCCTGGTCCACATGAGTTCACCTCTAGTGTTTTATGAATAGGTTCATGTTCGTATTCTGTGTTGATTTTTTTTCTTCAGTTGTCCATGTATGTGTTGCCTCTCACAGTAGAAGTAAAAGTAAATATCCATTCTCAAGATTTTTTACATTACATTATGTTTATTTGTGATAGAATTCAAATGCATTAGTGATGTCATTTAAGTAATTTCTTACACAAGAGACCATTCCTAAACCGCCATTTTCTACATAAAAATAGATGTACCAAATCCAATAATGGCAGTTGTTTATTCATTCGTGAGATGTGTTTGAGCTTTTGATTTTGCCATTTGATAAGAGACTTCCCGTTTTGAATTTCTCTTGTAGCTCTGTATTTATGTTATTTTACTTTTTTGAATGATGCGACTAGTGAAACAAAAATTATAGTCCCTTCTGATGCCTCTGCAATCAATTTGTTCTTGATGTTGTTCGTGACCTTTAATTTATGTATCGTATATATTTTATTTGTTTACTGTTGACAGTAAGCATATACAAATATGATAATGGTTTTTAAAAGATTTCTCATGTTTAATATGAATCAATGTAAAAATTAAAAAATATATAAAAAAATCATAACAGTACAATGCTAAGTATTACAGTAAGTACTTAGACGCGAAAGGAACCATCTTATGTTTCAACACCATGCCAAAAGAAAAAACAATTTAACATCGTTATGACAATTACGGGTTGGAAGTGATAATTTCAAAAGGGGTTTTCTTTGTAATTAAGTTGGAGTTGTCTCTCTTTTTTTGCACACAATGAAAGTAATGAGGTAGGTCATTGACCTAATACGTCACCGGAAGTCTAGAATCGCCTGCTTTGTATAACGCTGATATAAAAGGACCTGACATTGCAATGGCAAATAGGGCATCCACTTCCAACTATTTATGGGGTGACAATTGCATATACCAAGATGACAATGCCCCGATTCAAAGAGCAAAAGTTGTGAACACGTTGAACAAAATCAACTTCATGGTATGGAATGGTCAGCACAAAGTTCAGACCTTAATATTTTTGAGAGTATGTGGCGTAAAATTAAACTTGAACTGCAAAAACAGGCACATAACATAATTACGACGGAGATAATTTTGAACATATGGACAAATATAACCCTTTGAATTCATAAGAAAACTTTATGATTCGATTCCAGGTTGTTTGAAGCAAGTGATAAGGGCAAAAGGAAACATCACAAATTATTAGGTGAGTTCAGATTATTTTATTGATATACATATGATTAAAAAGGTTGAAAAGTGAAAGATACTTCATAACTGTATGTGGCAGCCATCTTGGAATTATCTTAATTTGTGGCACACACTTAGTTTGAAGTAATTAAAATGTAAATTTTGTTTAAATTTAGTCATTATTTTCTGTACTCTAAGCAAAATCACTTAGAAGTATAAATCTTAAATCCTGAATTTTTGTTTATTATATTGATGAGCGATTCAAGTGAAATATGTTAGAAATAGTTATAAATAGATTACCGTTTGCCATCTCAACGAGATATATTTTCTCACTTGAGCCGGTACGGCGAAAGTCAGAAAAGCAATCGAATTGAAATGACCAATGATAATCTGTTTATCGCTATTTTTCCTATGACGACGTTGTTAATTTCATTGAAAACTGCCACGTGTGCCCTTATTTTCTAGTGATACTTTTTCATATCACTCGAATCCGTTGCGAATGGAAATTATCCGTCAGTAAGATCATAGGAAAATTTCGTAAAATAGAGATAATGTGTTTTAATGAATTGTATTTATAGGTTGTTGTTTTTGGCAAGTTTAGAAGTTTGATAATTATACCCGTCATAGCCTGGCTAAAGTACTAAGAACACGAATGCTCGAATCAATTTGTGCGTGTACTTTGTGTAAAATGTTTCGTCCTTTCAGCGTATTTCATCGTTTTGCTTCATCATCATGAAAAAGTAAAAATAATAAAAAATAATTTACTCCATGGAAAATTTAAATCAGAAAGTCCCTTATCAAATGGCAAAATCAAAACTTCAATCATCAAACGAATGGAAACAACTGTCATATTACTGACATTGTATATAGACATTTCCTTATGTAGAAATAGTGATTTACAAAACATATATACGCTGACATTTTTGTGTTTTTAATTAATTGATATATTGTCAGTATATCTAATAAATTGTTATTTCTTGTGCAATGATCGGAAGTAGGAGGATCGATCCGTGCAATAAAAATCCTTACCGTCCGAACAGTTGTACAGTTTAGGATCATCTACAGAAATATCACTCAAGTAACTTTTCAACTTCGTACCTTCTATTATAAACTGAAAATACAAAGAAAATACAAAAATTCTGTAGTTTCTGATAAAACATACATTTACATAAATTTTAAAGAAACAGAAAAGTAATTAAAATATGCAAAAACTGAAAACCGAGAGTCTAAAGATATCATAGAAACAATCAAAATCATAACTTGAAAACAAACTGACCATTCCATTGCAATTACAAATTAGTCAAAGGTACTTACTTAACTATATCTTTGTAAATTTGACTTACGATGAAGATGAATAGTCCTTTTCGGATGTAGCTCTTCAACTGGTTCGGTTCGCCTTTTAAATATTGGATTTTGGTTGTTTCAAATGAAGATTCATCAAGAAAAACATTTAATTTTTTCTGTGCGTATGATGCCCATGGGAACATGAAGCTTGGTACCAACCCGGTATCAATATATCAAAGCACAACCTACAGTTTATGATGTGGTCCGCCGAGCATGTGAATAAATGTATTGAGAGCTATCTATGGTGTACAAAGTTTGTTTCAACTATTAGTATTGCGAACTTTCCGAGTTCTGTATTTTTGTTATTCTTGTTGTTTTGCAAAATAGATAGAACAATTTTTTTAAGAAACCAAGGATTATGCTGCAAGCTCTGTGACTCATAATTTTGTAAATAACAACGCTATCTTGAGTACCAGGAAAACGATTTATTTTCTTCAATGTCAAATAAACTAGAAATGGAGATCTATGGGTGTTTTCTCTGTTGTAAAAATAAAGAAAACTCTAATTGTTTATCAAGAGGGGCGTAACACCCTTTTTTTAAATCTATTTTGTAATCTTGAATAATAAGAAACAGTGGACTACATGTGAAGTCTTCTATACAAAATTATGCATCAGAAAATGTACTTAATTTCAACATATAGTTCAAAAGTCAATGTGCACATACACTGGAGAAATTTCTAAAAATAACTTCAGGAACACATTTAGATATTCCATACTTCTTATAGCAAAACTTTAGAATTTTATTTCAGTTGAAATCTCCTTATCACCTAAAAGTAATGAGGGAATATAAAAAGATAAGTCTATTTTCAATTTATATTGCCTCTGAAATAAAATTGTAAATTTCGTGACTCTGAAAGACTTACGTTGTTTTGATTTTCACAAGCATAATTACCCTGAAAGACTTTTTTTGTTCTCCGATTGGAAATTGTGCTTTTATCCATTCGTCACCTTGATTCCCAGAAACGTCGAACTTTGCTTTTTGTGATAACGTATCCGTTTGTCCCATTTCTCCAATGTATATTTTCAATCTTCCAACTTCTGTTTAGAAAAAATATGATTTTCTTGCTTTCTTTTACGAATATCAGTAATATCATATGTAAATTAAAGGAAATTTCCTGATATTTCAAACTTTTGCACAGAAGGTTGTCTGTTGGGTCATTCGCATCAATAAATTTCCCTCACTTTTAATTTATTTTATATCATATAAAAGTATGTTTATCTACATAATGTGATTAAAATACTAATAATAATCATTGTTTTTCTTATAATGTATTGTGCATATTGTTGATTGTTTTAAATTTTTATTTAATACCGGAAAAGTGCCAAAAAACAATGAAATGTACAATAGACGTTTAACAAGTGAAACTGCGAGCTACTGCTCACAGATGATACCCCCGCCGCAAGTGGATAATATTAATAGTGTAAAAATATGCAAGTGTTCGATAAACAGGAAGTTGTCGAGTGATGAATCTGAAAACGCATCACACGGTATAGCTGACTTATATAAATCCTGAAACCAAATTTCAGAAATCCTTGTATTGTAGTTCCTGAGAAAAATGTGACGAAAATTTTCAACTTGGCTATCATGTGTAAACTCATACAAGTGTTCGGTAAACAGGAAGTTGTCGAGTGATCAATCTGAAAACGCATCACACGGTATAGCTGACTTAGATAAACCCTGAAACCAAATTTCAGAAATCCTTGTATTGTAGTTCCTGAGAAAAATGCGACGAAAAATATTCATGGGACGGACGGACGGACTGACGCACTGACGGACTGACGGAAGGACAGACAGAGGTAAAACAGTATACCCCCCTTTTTAAAGCGGGGGTATAATAACACAAAAGGACTGAAACATTAAATAGAGATTATCATGTGGTGTTTAACAACAGACTACGCTGTATATACAATGTGTCAAGATGTTTATAAAGTCCATACTTTTATATGATATAAAATAAATTAAGTGCCCAGTTCAATGTTGTACCAGGAATATTGTTTCTCGCAGAGTGGACTACACATGCATAAACAATTCAGTTTATTTTAATCTGCAATCTTTTTTTTTCTTTATTAAAAATTATATAAACCCTTTCCATGCTAAAGATTGGAAATAGCACAATGAGAAAAGGACAGTTTTTATAAATCCATGAAAAAATTTCTACAAACATTGCCAAATGTGGAACAGGATCTGCCTACCCTGAGCACCTGAGCACCCTCCCCCCTCCCCCCTCCCCCGTTTTTGATGGAGTTCGTGTTGCTTAGTCTTTCTATGTTGTATTGTGAGTACTTTTTGTCTGTTTGTCTGTTTGTCTTTATCTTTTTTCGTTATGTCAGTATACATTCGGTGACCGAATACAAGAGGATGTGATTGTGTTTATGACAACTGGAACATATACGTGTTCATCAGTGGCACAAATGTTTTATAATGAAGTATATAAACTGTGACTACTGTACATAAACAGCTATATCTACCAATAAGAACATGTGGTATCAATAAAACCCATGAAGTACAACAAAGTTGTGATCAATTGGAATTAAATGGTAATTATAATTTGTCGACCAATGCTTACGGTTGTTTCCTACAACTCCCCACATATGATACCAGATCTCAAAACACAGACCGCCTGTTGTAGCGGGAAAGTACGGAGATAGTAGTCTGGCTTTGTCGTTTATTTTTATAGGAGATGATGATTCCATAAACATATAATGCCCTGTAATAAACAAGAAATTCGATTCACATGTCTGTCATACAAGGCAATGATCAACTCAAATAACATATAACTTTATATTTTATAATATGTATATTTTCTGTTTACTACTAGTGCACAAAGAAATAATTCTTTGACACATTAGAACCAATCATTGTTTAATTATAAAATCATTGTTTAGTTACACATATGTTTCCCCCTTCAAACGTTTATTATTCTTTTTCCGACTTTTTTCCGTAAAAAAAGAACTCCCATAATTGTATGTTTATTTTCCTACCGTTTCTACCTTTACCCAAGGTATGGTCATATTTCGGACCTGTGCGTCGAGTAGGTGTGGTACCAGAATTCCATTTCCATTCAAAGTTTGCTAGTTTATCATGTTGCCAGCCACATATATTTTCATCTTCAAAATCACAATAATTTCCTGGTTCTACATCTGCAAACAAAATTAGTTATAAAACTATGTATTAATAAGTTAACTTAAAAAACAATAACATATGAAACTTTATATCAATTGTGTAGAATGTTAAAGCATATGTCTTTTTGAATAACAACTAAGCAGATCAAGAAAGATACAAAATTGCGTCATACATGTATCAAATATGCATAGAAGACAATGTTTCAACATAGTAAACAATATTTTCTATATAAACAATATATAACAGATCCTGCTCCACATGTGGATACCGTAATGTTGCTCATGTTATTACAAACCCGATAAAAATTTTAATTCGGTAGGTCACATTCATGAAAAGGGAAGGGGATTGTAGTTACGACGTAAGAAACATATCCGATATCATCTGTGAAACGGATATTTCATAACTGTCAACCAACTCGTGATGGCTTCCGTAAAATTTACGAAGGGATGATTTCAACTTCACCATTTGGAACTCTTGGTTTAATAGCTTCCTAGTGAGCAGCAACCCTCTATCAAGGAACTCACGATAGGAAATACAAGCCCGGGAAATATCATATCGATTGGGAAATAAAAACTCCGTATGCAGGCGCTGCTGGAATGTTGCTACATAGAAATGGAAAGTTCACAGTTGGGAAAGCTGAAATCATCTCGTTTGTCGTAAAGTTTTGTTTTCAATATATAAGAAGATGTGGTATGAGTTCCAATGAGACAACTCTCCATTTAAGTCACATGTTGTAAAAGTAAACCGTTATAGATCAAAGTACGGTCTTCAACACGGAGCCTTGGCTCACACCTAACAACAAGCTATAAAGGGCCCCAAATGACTGGTATAAAACAATTCAAACGGGAAACCCAACGGTCTAATCTATATAAAAAAAAACGAGTCACTTATGAACCACATCAACAAACGAAAACTACTGAACATCAAGTTCCTGACTTAGGATAGGTGCAAACCAATGCAGCGGGTTGAAATGTTTTAATAGATAACTTTTATAAAACAAATCTCTACTGACATTATTTCGGGCGACCCAGAGTTGCGCTTGCTAAACGAGCTGCTAATTATCATTGTCAAACAGTTCTATGTAAAACTTAAAATTAAAATTCTTATTAAATCTTTCTTGAAATCTAAAATTTGTTTTGTTGCATGGCTCAATTAATTTGTTTTATTGTATTTGTGCATATTCCCTTGTTTTATTTGTTTTATTTGTTTTGTATATGTTTTTTTTTTATTTCTTTATTTGGATAAAAGCTTATCACAACTTATTTTATAATTTTTATACTATGCCGAATAAGAATACAGTTGTCTATGCTTGTATGTTGATCAATGCCAAACAAGTAACGTCTCAGTGAACGGTTGGTTTAGGGTAAAGGCAATGAAAATAAACTCATCATAGATACCAGGACTAAATTTTGTATATACGCCAGACGCGCGTTTCGTCTACAAAATAAATCCATCTGACATTGCAGTCTTTTCATCTACTCTCAAGAAAAGGAAGAACAATAAAAACTATGTCCTTTATATCGTTTATTTCTATAGCAAGTGAAGAAAAGTTTTGATTGAGAGTGAGAGATTTAGCTAGCTATAAAACCAGGTTTAATCCACCATTTTCTACATAAGAAAATGCCTGTACCAAGTCAGTAATATGAAAGTTGTTATCCATTGATTTAATGTGTTTGAGCTTATGTTTTGCCATTTGATTAGGGACTTTCCGTTTTGAAATTTTCTCGGAGTTCAGTATGTTTGTGTTTTTTTTTTATGCAAGTACACCTTCCATTTTGTCTGTCCCAAGATAAACTTAACGCCTTTTGATGAAAAACATGATTTAGCTTAGTTTTGTTTTGAATGAACACTTCTGCAGGAAAGATTGAAATATGATTTACACTAAACATACTTACATTCACATAAAGGGACAGGAGCACTCCAAGTTGTACCATCACAAGTGATCAATTTCTCGCCTGTTAATTTGAGTGGTGGAGCACATTTGAATTCTAATACAGCACCACCTTGATCTTTAGTGACTGTAAGATTTCCTGAAGATGGAATTTCATCACAACCTTTTCCTGAAAAAAATAGTTTTCGGGTAATATTTGTTAAATTGATGATATTTCGGTTGAATTCACAGATTATCATATTCCTTAAAACAAAGTACGTTCTTTGTCTATTCTAAAACAATGTTTTCGGTATTGCATGTTTGTTTCTAGGTCTGATTGGTTTTTGTCTTGCCTATGACGGAATTCGTTTGGGCTGGATATTGAGGGCGTATAATCTGTAGTAATCAAATTTGTCAAACAGTTGGTTGAATCTGTTTATAAAGGTGTTTTAGTAGAATAAGTTAACACAACTTTGTACATAATTTCAGATATCAGGATACAAGTTACTTATGTTAAATGTAATTCAGCTATGTTGAACGCATCTATTCAATCGCACTTCAGATAAATGACACAATATATAAAATATATCTTGATTTACATCTAGAAATTGACAGTCAGGGTCGATTGAAAACAAAACTTTACCACAAAAATGATGAGTTCAGCTGATCTAGTGTGAATTTTCAATTTCTTTATAACAACATTCCAGCAATGCCTGTATACGAAGTATATATCACCAAGTTGAAACGTTATTCCAGGGCTTGTATTTCCTATCATGATTTTCTTGATAAAATTTGCTGCTCAAAAGGATTCTACTAAACCAAGAGTTACAATTATTGAAGTTGAGACTATCCCTTCCTTTTTACAGACTTAATCAAGAGTTAATAGAAGTTATGGAACATATGGATCCCAGATGATAAAGGATAGGTTCTTATTGTCGTTAATACAATCCTGTCCTCTCTTCTCCAAATGTAACGTACCAAATCAGAGTTACCACCGGTTTTGTACTTACGGTTGCCACATGTGGAGCTGATTCTGCTAACCTTTCCGAATTACCTTAGATTACCTCTAGTTTTGGTGTGGTTTGTGTTGCTCACTCTTTAGTTTTCTATGTTGTGTTTTGTGTTTTGCAAATGCAGTTGTTGCCTTACATGTATATCTCAAAAATAATGCATTTAGAGAAAATCTGACACGGATACAAATGTTCAAAAGGTCAAGATCTACCACCCCTGAAATTTTCAGACAAGGTAAAAAAAAAAACATTGTTTGGTTGCTGCCACTAAATTGGTGATTAAATGAAATTTAGCATTTTTTGGTTATTATCTTGAATACTATTGAAGATGAAGCTAAACTGTCAACAGCAAAGTAAGAAATACAATATAGTAAAATTGACCAAAATTGTCAAGTGACCACTTTTAAAAGACTTATTGCCCTTTCAAGAAAGTTTACACAATATGTTCATCATGTTTGTTAAATTTTTAACTCTTCTCCTTTGAAACTAAACTTTCAGTACTAGTAACTGTAAATTCATAAATTGTATCTGAAGTTTTGATTCATTAAAAAACATGACCACTATGGCTAAAAATAAAACATATGGATCAAATGCAGAAATACAGAAAAACTGTAGCACCTAGAACACAAGTGACAGTAGTACGAGTGTTGAATTGGATCTACAAATGAGTCCTTAAAGAGTTATTTCCCTTGAAACGTTTAATTTGTTTTTAATTTTTCGTGCAAGTCTTTATTTATTTTCAAAGTTCTTCTCCTCTGAAACTACAGGACCAAATACTTTTGAACTTTAATTGAATCTTCCTAAGGTTGTTTAGTTTTTTGAATTGCATCCGAACTTTTGATCCAGCAACCATCATGGCCGCCATGGCTAAACATAGAACAGAAGGGACAAAGGCAGTTTTTGGCCTATATCACAAATACTACAACAGTTAGAGCAAATGGGAAAGAAGTTAAAGTGGTAAATGTGTCATGTTTATATATGTTATGAAATTTTCAGACAAGTTCGACAAACAATTGTTGGGTTACTGTAGGAATTTATAGTATATATTTTATTTTAATTTTACTGTTTTGGTCACTTGTTTTATTACTATTATAATACTAGTAGATAGAGAGAAAGTATAGAAACAGAAATGTTCAGCTAAGTAAGATCTACAGTTAGGTCAATATGATCAAAATAGTCAATTTAACCCTTGGTGTTATTGCCCCTTTTTTTAACATTTTTTTGAAAGTCGATATACTTTTTCATAAACCTCTTCTCTGAAACTACTTGGCCAAATACGTTAAACTTTTAATTGAATATTCCTTAGGGCATCTAGTTTATAGATTGTATTCGGGAATTTGATCCATTTACAAACATGGCGGCAGTTTCTGAAAAAAAAAAGAACATTTATGGATCAAATGAAGTTTTTTGCCTTCAATTCAAAAACCAAAGCATTAAGAGCAAAACTAACATATGTGAAAGTCTTAAACAGGTTTAGACCTACCTTCTAGGTAACCTGCAGACAAACAGGACAATTTATTGTTGGGTAACAGTCCAGAAATAGTTAATTTTCAGGAAAATTTACGGTTTTGGGTCACGGATTATCTTTTAATATTATTATAGAAAGAGAGAAGTGTAAATGACAAAGTCGTTCAGCAAAGTAAGATCTACAAGGTGTAATACCACCAAATAATGGTACGTCACATCCGGCTGTATACGAAAACAGGTCGAGAAAAATTATTTCCTTGAATTTGACAGTTGTAGGTAATTAGGTAATTTTTTCTATTGTACTGGTCAGGATAAAACTTCACTCATGCCAAGTATATCTTTATTTGAAACAAAGATAAATTCTGCACAATTTTTTGAAAAGTGCAAGTTTAACAAAGACTAATAGGGGGAAATCAATGATTGTATTACACCTAATATGGGAAGCTGTACATGCACCTTTGACCTTGTGAGTACTCTCATGTGTTAACATTTCTTGCTATTTAAGTGAAATATTACAAAAACTTAAATATTCTGAGTGGATTGAGTCTCCAAAACACATGAGAAAATGTCTTTGAAATAGGGCTCTATCATGAATATTCAGTTGACAGAAGAGAGAACAAGCCATACTTAGTGTTTTTTGGAGCTTTTTTACCTTATGTCTTATATTCTGCTCTGATAGAACATTTTCCTAAGAAATAATTAAATAAAAAAATAGTGATAAGTAAATGAAATTTAAAAATGAAAGTTAATGCTGTAACAACAAATTATTCACTAAAAGAGATTAAGCCTCAGCTGGAACGCTACGTAAATTTGATTTTTACGTAAGGACTTATTGAAACCTCCTTGGAGACAGTAAACTTTTATATGGATTGACATAACATTCGTTCAATTCAATTACTAATTTTTTTATAACATTTCTATGATAAATGAGTGAAAGTTACCCCATTTTTTTAATTATTGGCCTGAAAAGTTGAAATTTTTAGGAAATGAGAGGTATATATTTACATAACGAGACTTTATCAGGAAGACAAAGAAGTCTATTAGTGGGATTTATCTTCCTAAAATCATCTTGTGACTCAACGTATTCAACTGTTTGTAGGCAGGTGATCTGAATATTTGATCATTTATTGGTCATCACTATATTCTATCTTGATGCGGCTTGGTTTGGATTTGTCGAAGACATTTTGCTGGAATCGCTGTAGATGTCGTCTTTCATTATACTAGATTTTTCTCAAACTATTGAACTGATTATGACAAAACTTGACAGGAATGCTTGAAATAACCAGTATTACAAAGGAAATAAGTCACATTCAGTTTATTAAACAATAATGTCTTCTTTACAAATACGTTAAATGCCTGAAACTGCAAGTGAGCGATATCAGGCTCTCGTGAGCCTCTTGTTTTCCATCGCCATATTTTTGCTATGGTCACTTGGAACAATTAAATATCCGAATTTACCCGGCTACGTCCACTCTGTGTTTTTGTTAGGTGTATTTTTATTTGTATCCATTTGATAAGTTGAGCCTTTTTCAACTGATTTTTGTATAGTTTGTTCTCATGTTGTACTATTACACCAACTCCAGGGTTAGGGCAGGGTTGGGATCCCGCTAGCATGTTTCACCCTGCCACATTATGTATGTATGTGTCTGCCGTAAGTCAGGAGCTACATGTAAGTAAGCTCACGAGGATTCTATTAAATCAAGAGTTCCAATTATTGAAGTTGAAATCAGTCCTTCCTTTTTTTAAAGATGGAAAGTGTATTGTGTTCATGTTTGTAGTTACTTGATGCACATAAATCAATATATGATATGCTGTAAATTCCGTCTCTTGCACAACGAAATTATTGATGATTTTTACATTGCACAAGTATTAGAAGTTTTTTAAAACTTGCTATTTTGAATCTTCCTTTCGAAATACATAACGTTCGCAAATTTTGTAGGATGTTTTCAAATTATTTTGTATTTCGTCTGGATTGCCTTGTTGATGAATATTGGTCATTCAAACATCTATGCTTATTAATAGTAACCGGCACAAGAAGCTACCTGGTGTTAGACAGTTTATTCTGCACAAGCAGATTCATCAGACTTTCATTGCTATCTCACGTCTATCAAAGGAGGTTCGGGAAGATCTTAGAAAGTGTGGAACATATATCTACCATACTCACGTATACATATAGGTGGTGGGAGACTCCACTTGTCGTTTGAACAGATGATAATTTTTGCTCCAAATAACTTGTATTTACGATAGCATCTGAACTTTGCAATTCTGTTTCTAGCTCGCATTCTTACTCGACCATGTGCCGGACTTTTTAAGGTTGTGCATTTTTGGCCAAAAACTAAAACAAAAATATGAGTATCAGTAAACGGAGATTGGTCAAATATAAAAACTGTCGATCCAATAGGACAAACAAAAACATACTGTTACATTTTGTGAGAGCAAACTAACATTGAAATAGCCCAGAAGACAAATATGCTGTCATAAGTAATGACAAAGAAAAAACATGAAATACCAGCTTATTTAATTTATTCGCATTTAAATAAGCTATAAATTACATAAGAATCAACGTATATATATATGAATTAAAAACACAAAACGTCACTCATACTACTACGGAAGGAGTATATATATATATATCTAGCTTTCACAAATACGGCCCTACTTTTTTTTATTCGAGATTCCCAGTATTTGGTTTGACAGAAAGACCTTTTTGTTTCGTTCATTATTCTTTAAAGATGTTTTGCACATTTTGCAAAATCATACTTAATATGGCTATTTTCATGTCCTTGACGATTAAGGAGCACAACTTGTTGAATAGGCTTATCTCATCAAATCGATAAAAAGCAAAAGAAAAAGTCACAATATCACAGACCGGACGTGGCAGGTTATTTATACACCCCTAACAAAAAAACCCAACCCAGTTACATACTGCTAGTTATTGCTTTAAAATACCGTTTTTACTATTATTTGTATCCAATGGCACGTAATAATGAATTAGGCGTTCAAAAAATCAAATTATTAGGTATCGGCAACTCTATGTATTTCATTGATTTCAAATAAAGGTTATATGCAAAACGCAGCATAGCCGAAACATAAGACCTCGATGCTAGGAAATTCACGATGCAAAGGAATCCACTCACTATAAATCTAGACAAATACTTAATGTTAGGAATAATAGATTTCTTAACTAGTAATTTAAACACTCTTGTAAAATTATTGTACATTTTAAGTACCACTAATATAATACATAGTTAAGAGGCTTACAATGTAATATAATATGTAGCTTCTTTAACTTGTTAACATTTGAGATAATTTAAGTGACTCAAGTGCTGACATCAAACACGCCGACGCATGCTTAAAATACATATATAATATAATTCGCAATAACTTAAATGTGTTGTCTTTATATCTTTATAGGTTGTTTGACTTATGTAAGCATACAAATATTTATATCTATTTATGTTATAAGTAAAATAACAAAAATACCGAAGTTCCTAAACAAATGGCACACTAAAAAGCCCAAACACGTCAAACGAATGGATAACAACTGTCAGCTTGTTTCCGAATCCTATTCTTGATACGTATTTTGTATGATGATATATTTGTAATGATGACGAATACATATGTTTAAACTAACAACTGGTATGGGCATTTATGTAAAAAATAAATGGTGAATTAAACCTGGTTTTATAGCTACATTTGAAGCTAAATCTCTTTCCAGTCGCATAAAATTCTATTTTATTTTAAAGTTGTCCTTGACACTTCACTTAATTGAAAGAGAGAAAAAAATATGACGAAATTGACATGGATCAATACTAAAGAGTTGCCAAAATCTGTCAAATTGCTGTTATGATATATCTTTAGGCGTTCATAGATAAATAGTTTTTTTACAAATTGGCTGTAATTTTGTTAGAACCTCAAAAAACATGTAAGTGCTGTAATACTGTGAATTCGTGCAAAGTTTGGAAGACTTTATATAAAAAAAAGCACCGGTAGAAACAAATTCAGGGGGAACATTTCGATTTTTTTTGTAACAGATAGATAACAACTTTGGCAGATATATTTCAAAAAAAGAGGGGCGAAATATACCAGAGGAACAGTCAAACTCATTAATCCAAAAATAAACTGACAACGCCATGGCTAAAAATGAAAAAAAGACAAACAGACCAATAATAGTACGCAAGAAACAACATAGAAAAGTAAAGACTTCACTTCAATAAAATATGTTACTGATAGTAATTAGCTGATCATGTTTAAATATGTCTTTTGTTAATCACGCACTAGGGTGAAAGGTCAAGTTTTCAAGTGAAATACAGTGGAATATCCTGTACATATAGACCGATTATTGCTTATTGTTTGCATGTATTGATGTCCATTTGAAGTCTTTTGTGTTTGTTTTTGTTGTTGTTATTGTGTATTTATATATTCTATTTTTATATTTTTATAGTTCGTTCTTATGTTGTACTGTTATACCACTGTCCCAGATTAGGGGGAGGGTTGGGATCCCGCTAACATGTTTAACCCCGCCACATTATTTATGTATGTGTCTGTCCCAAGTCAGGAGTCTGTAATTCAGTGGTTGTCGTTTGTTTATGTGTTACATATTTGTTTTTAGTTCATCTTTTTATATAAATAAGGCCGTTAGTTTTCTCGTTTGAATTGTTTTACATTGTCATATCGGGGCCTTTTATAGCTGACTATGCGGTATTGGCTTTGCTCATTGTTGAAGGCCGTACGGTGACCTATAGTTGTTAATGTCTGTGTCATTTTGGTCTCTTGTGGACAGTTGTCTCATTGGCAATCATACCACATCTTCTTTTTTATATATTATTCATTTATATAGTTAATTGCAATTTCATTTTAACATAATAATACATGTACATATGGAATCAGAATGTCAAGTATGAGGAGAAAGGTGCGGTATGGCTCAACTAATAATCAGTATATCTATACTCTTATTCTCCGTTTCCGGAGTTTTCATGTTACATCACAACCAGTAACAATGCATTCAGGATATTAAAAGAGACAAGTGCACATCAGAATATAAGTCTTGTAAACGTCGAAAAACGTAGACGCCGCTGATGCAGAAAAAATACCTATAATAAAATTGAGATTGGAAATGGGGAATGTATCAAAGAGACAACAACCCAACAAAGAGCAGATAACAGCCAAATTTCACCAATGGCTCTTCAATACAGCGATAAAATCCCACACCCGGTGGTCTAGCTTCAGCTGGCCCCCAAACAAAAATGTGTACCGGTTTAGTGCCAATGAACGTCAAAAGCTATATTTTTAATACTATAAACGGAATATATGTAGTATGTGATACATGCGCACACTCTTAAAAATGATAAATTATTAAAAAACTAAATGAACACTTTTATGACTTTATTCAACTCAATAGTTTTCCATTACATTATCTCATGGGCGTTTCTAACTTCCGACTAGAACCGTATGATTTTATTTAGATTAGAAATTTTAAATACATGAAATATTCCAAATATTCCAAATATACAATAAATAATGTCTTCTTTTTTCTTTTTTTTTTTATATTAATCACAATTCAGCTCTGAAAATATGAACCTATTGACTTCTGAACCGGTATAATATTTAAATATATATAATATTTATATATATATATATATATATATATATATATATATATATATATATATATATATATATATATATATATATATATATACATAAGTACGTTACATTAATTTGTAGGATCCTTTACTCTAGATAATTTAGCTGATCTGTAGACGTACTTATGAATATAATTATTTTCTGTGACTGTATCTTACATTAATTTGTAGGATCCTTTACTCTAGATAATTTAGCTGATCTGTAACAATAACATCTTCATGCCTTATATATCATGTACTGTAGTACGCCGCTAGATTAAAACTGACGTGGAAAGGTAACACATGCCCACCGAAAGCTCTTTTTTTGAGAGCCCAGGTGGTCGTGTGGTCTAGCGGGACGGCTGCAGTGCAGGCGATTTGGTGTCACGATATCACAGTAGCATGGGTTCGAATCCCGGCGAGGGAAGAACCAAAAATATGCGAAAGCAAATTTACAGATCTAACATTGTTGGGTTGATGTTTAGACGAGTTGTATATATATATATATATATATTATATATAAAATGATGGTTTGCTTTGAGCATTTGGTATTGTCAGTTTATATGATCTTTACCTCTCTTTTTTTATAATTTTTCTTGCAAAGCATAGAACAAATACATTTAGTCTTAGATGAAAGATTTTTTTAATGGTTGTTTTTTTACTTTGACCTAGCTGTCAGTAGCTGCGAGTACTGTCAAATCTGTATTTAGTATCATTTGTTGTTTGGATGTACAAGAACCCGGCCACGTCCACTCTGTATTTTGTTAGATATATTTCTATTTGTATCCATCTGATGAGTTAAAAATCTTTAAACTGATTTTTACAGTTCGTTCTTTATCAGTACTGTTACAACACTGTCTTAGGTTAGGAGACGGTTGGAATCCTGCATGTATCATGTATGTATGTGCCGGTCCTATGTCAGAAGCCTTTAATTTAGTGGTTGTCGTTTGTTGCTGTCTTGCATATGTTTTTCGTTCAATTTTGTACATTAATCCCGTTAGTTTTCTCGTTTAAATTGTGTTACATTTAACATTTCCAGGCCTTTTATAGCTGACAATACGGTATGAGCTGTTCTCATTGTTGAAGGTCGTACGGTGACATATAGTTGCTGATTTCTGTGTCATTTGGTTTCTTGTGATGAGTTGTCTCAATTAAAATCATATCACATCTATTTATTATACATGCATACCAAACGATTACCGTCTATACACAGATGCACTCAGAATGTCTTACCTTGCAAAGTTTCCAACATTAAAAATGATAACATAAATTGCAAAACTATATTCCTCATATTCTTAAATAAATTTGGAAGTTTCCATTCAAATAATGACCACAAAAGTCCTTTTAAACCGCCACAGTCAAAAGTCACAAGTACTTGAAGGCAGGATGTTAGTATATATTGAATTATAGTACTAATTGGTTATATGATACATGTATATACTATCTGTATACAATCCGTTATAAGCAGTAGTTTCCTCTTTCAACACCACAACATGCTTAATAGTAAAAAAAGTTAATAATAATCTTTTTTTCAAAATGAATGAATCTTTTAGAAATAAAGTTTATATATCATAAATTGTCGTATGTATAAACCTGCATACTTTCCGTTCATTAACAATTCAATTGCATCCAAGTCGAGTGTTTAATATGGAGTGTCAGACATGCAACTTAATGTTCAAATAAATTAACAAATATATCTAAATCTGACATCTTTAAAACTGACATCTTTTGTCTTTTGCATTAGTCTTTGTTATACTATTGGTTATGCTTTCTGTTCGTTTGCTGTATCACTTCGAATGGTAGGAGAGGGTCTAGATATCTCAAATATGTTAAACATTGTCACACTAGTATGTCTGTCTAAATGCAGGAACCTAAAATTTAGTGGATGTCGTTAGTTGCTGTTTCTCGTTTATTATTTTTTAGTTTAAAACTCTACGTTTGTTTTTTTGTTTAAATTGTTTCTCGTGTTCTCATTATGGTGCATTCAGTTGGCAATAGCTTTATAAGGTATTAGTTTTGCTCAATGTTAAAGGTCATACATTGACCCTATAAAGTTGTTAACATGTTCGTTCTTTAGTCACTGGTGGATAGAAGTCTCCTTTGCAAACATTCCTCTTCTCGTTATTTAGTATTGGTGTTCGACAAGAAGACCATTTCAGTCCCAATCTATTTAAGATTTTTGTAAACGATTTACCTAGTATTTAACTTTGAAATATCACTTATGCACCAGAACTATCTGAAAAAGGTTAAATAAAAATTTGCCCAATAATAAATAATATTTTTTTTTATATCAGGATTGAGTAGATGGTTACATATAAATCTAGAAGAATATTACATTGTTATAACATTAACAGTAACAATGTTACTGCACCAGATGTTCAATTCGTCAAAAAATGAGTGCAACATCCACATTTTAAATTTCTTATAAAAATATAAATCAATTCTCTGAAAGAGAGTTGGATTAGATTTCTATGATCGCCAGCATTTACATGAACACAACTACAGTATCCCCTATCTATCTAATGTGTTTTCATAAATATGTGATTTTGGACAAAAAAGGTAGCAGTTTTATATGTCTTGTTTTTATAGTCCAGTAATTTGTGAAACAATTGCTCAGATTGTGGTAAAAGCATACAATTTAGCAGAGTGTTAGTTGAGGTCATAACTAACATTTATAGCTATGGACCCAATTCAGAAAATCAAAATGGCGGCTCTGGGCGGCAATTTTGAAATCATGTCCCAAAAATTAATTAAAATTATTAAAATATATATATATATATATAATATTATATAAAAAAAATATAAAAAATATATTACTTTACCAATTTTGATAAATTTTCGTATACCTTATGACAAAGGATATCAACTGGGGACTATTGAAGTAGTATGTGGCCATCTTGAATGGTGGCCATTTTGGAAACGTAAATTTCAAATATATCATTATTTGCTATCCTAAATTGTTTTTGGAATTAATACTAAGTTTTTTATGCATTTACAACTAGTTTTTCTTATCATTTATTTATATGACTGTTGCTATCCATATTGGATATATTCACCAAGTGCTGAAATAAGGCATGCATATGTTAACTAATAAATGTATTTGAAAAATATGCGTAAATTCTTTTAATTGCAGTTTAGCATGTAGGGCTTAGTTACTTTTTTACCACCAAAAATGGGTACATACAATATAAGTTATGACCACTGTATGTTGAAAAGGAATAATACGTAGGTATTAAGTCAATGGAGCTGAAAAAATAATAAATAGACTGGAAAGAATTCCGTAACGCCAAGAGAGGACACAATGTCAATCAAATACAAAAAGAGCAGACATAGACATTTGAGGTGGTAATCAGTCCTTTTCTGTAAGCATACAACTGTTCCAAGTTGATGAAGGCAATGTAATGGGAGAATCACAAGGCAAAAGGTACTTATCCTGTCAAAGCAAATCTTAAGATCAACATATATTTTGTCAGGAAAGTCTAAGATGAGTCATGGATTGAAAATAACAGTAAAATGATAACCAGCCACGGTTGTGATGAATTAATAAGAACAATATGATTGCAGGATTTTTTTCTTTCATTGTGATGAGGTATCTGACTATCATCATGAAGCCTCGACAATTATGATCGACAATAGAGTATGTGACTGTCACTTGAACTACTAACCATTGTTATTTTAGCAAGACTCAGTGCTGTAGATTAATATTTCAGGAGCAGATGTCATGCTAAATGTTTGTTAAAACTGCACGACAGGGCAATTAGACAGAATTTGAGACACAAAATTCAAGAATCTGTTATCCATGGAATGAGGCTCGCCAAATTGATAGACGGCTTACACTATGGAACATATATTGTTTTAATATTTGAAATTGATGATATTGGTAAATTGTACAGGAATGATTAACACAACACTTCTGAAAAATTGAATAAAAGCTGCCATAGATATGTTAGGGAAATTTAAAACAGGGCATATCTTTTAGTCGTGATGATGAAGGCCTCTTCATAGTTAAAGTAACTAGAAAAGTTTGAAGAAATAAGCTTGTTACTATAAAAAGGTTTACAGGGACATTCAATGTAGGCTTTCCAAATGAATCAGTTCCACAATCTTTGAGACATCTTACTCTCTATCTGAGGACTGATAAGTTGCAGTTGTATCCTTTCATCGACGAGTTGCACAATTGAACTATTATAGCTGAGAAATGGTAAGTCTTGTCTGCCACTCAACGATATTTCTGGATTGTGTCTTGATGTTTGGCCATCCTGTATCATTTTTACTAAGAAAACTTATGTCTGTTGAACTGATTCGTGTCAACAGCTGTTATTGAGTGTCCCTGTAAAGTTATTCTTATTATCAAGCATATCGATTTTGCCTGCAATTGCTATGGTGATGCCTTCATTTTTACCCCTTTTCTATAAGTTCTGTTTCAGAGCTTCACGATTACATTTGTTGAAAATCAAGAGCACTAATTTATCTTGCTTTTATGCTTATAGATATCCTATAGCAGATACATACCAATTTTGCTAACTGCGTTGTATCAGTTCTTCCTTCCATGATAACTTCAAGATCTTCCAGGCATTTACTGTACAATTTAGCGTGATCTGCAAGCTTGGAGATTGGTACAATACTTCTTCCAGACCGTGTGCCATCAATGTATTACATTATTTAGGAAAGCACAACTCCAAGGATAAAAGATTCCTGGCTTTCTTTCTGTGTCTTTTATTCTGCCTATTTGCTATGTTGTCAAGTTTCATCAATCATCAAGCATGATACTAGTAATTTGACATCTCTAGCTCTTATTTTGGCAAAGGGAATATGTTTTGTAGAACAAGTGCACAGTCATGTCCTATTTTTGTCGATTTGAAAATGTCGATGTATCATGGAGATCTTCAGATACATCACCACAGAAAAAAATACATTGCAGTCATTGTTATTTTTGATCCAGTTCCACTTTACAGTGTCTGGTTACTTTTTGTTTCCTTTCAATTGGCAACTTATCTTCAACATCAGAAGTATGTTTTCCCTTATGCTGATGAAATATTTTGAGGTCTGAAAATTTGTTTGACATGGTTTGTGCCATTTTGCCTTGTGGTTCTGGAGGGTTTCTGCAGTTCCATAGTCCTCATTCAACTGTTTCGAATTGAGCGAAAGGAAAACCAATTCAAGACCCAACATCTTCGCATGCTTGCATCAAAAAAGTGATTGCCAGCTCAAATGTTTATGACTGTTCTGTTTGTATCTGCTTGGCATTGCAAACCCTTACATATCCTCTCTTGCCGTTTCACACATTCCTTCCAGTCTTATTGCCCGTTATGTTTTTCTTATATCTAGTTCCAGTGTTTTCGAAATCTACAATTTTGATCTTTTCCCCAAAAAAAATAACTTTCGGTCAAAAATTATATCATATATACGTAATTTCTGTTTTAAAAAGTTACTAAGGCAAACGTGTAAGTAACAGAAATTTTGAAACTGATATCTTAATTTTGTAAACATGTGCATGCCTTATCTGACCTCTTTGTGAATATCCAATATAAATCAAGTAAAAAAAAGTAATTAATAAGATTAGCGAATAATGATATATTGGAAATTCATGTTAACAAAATAGCCATCATTCAAGATGGCTACCAAACAATCAATATATATGAAGTCCTCAGATGACAGTCCTTGTCAATTGTGATGAATATACCATATGACTATATAATAATTTCCTGCAGCAAGCGCTTAACCTATCAGTCAAAGTGAACACGGTTACTAAGGAATTGCAAATGTGTATAGGCAGTATAAAGTTATACTTCTCTATGTTAATGTGGAGAACAATGTGATAGAATATGATAAACAGAGTGTGGTTTGACAAAACATGTACATGTACATTTCATTTATTGTTAGATATTGTTAACGTCAATTGAGAACATTTGAGCAGTTGATGTTCTTATAACAGTACTTGTATGATATAAAATTCATTATGTCTGCAATCAAGGTTTTTGAAAGCTGTTTCAAATGAACAATATCAACAAAACGAATTATCCAATAATCAGCCAACTATTACAAACGACAGGTACTAGTATACACATATTTTCTGGCTTTATTTCTACGTATAAAATAACACTCTCCTGTTATTCTATGTTGAACAAGCGGTTGCACGAATATTGCTTTCAGAGTAATAGTTCATGTTATGATCCTCTTCGTGTCCGCGTTTTAATGCTTTTATACCTGCTACAAAACAGAAGAATAACTCGGGGGAGGGGGATAGGCTAGTTTTTTGTCCTCTTTATATAGCTCAAACAAATACATTTGTATACATCTTCCACAATGCATTTGTTTTATTATATCGAATAATGACTACATATTTTGGCTTAAAAAAAAAGAAGATTTTTCAAGATGGCCGCCATTCAATATGGGTAATATTTCCAAAACTTTTGTTCTTCAAGACAATTGGATTCAGCACTGTTATTCTATCAACCAGATTTCATGTCAATATCTTCTCTAATATCATTTTCATGATTTTCTATTTTTAATCTATTGAGATCAAACGGCCGCCATTTTAAAATGGCCGCCTCTTCCGCCAATTTCGATTTTCAGATTGGGTCCATAGCTTAAAATGTTGTCTATGACATATACTACTACTATGCCAAATTTCATGCTTTTACCACAATCTTAGCAATTTTGTCAAAAATCTGCACAAATCGACTGGACTATTCGGCATTTTCAGGGGAGATAATGTTCTTTTTACGGGTGTGATTGATTAGGTTTGTTACACTGTAACATTATATAAAACACGCCCATAAAGTCGCTTTAAAGCGGTCATCACACAAATGAACTCGATGGTAATTATTCTGTTTACCGGATAAATGGTTCTTTATCATAAATAAATGTTTGTGTGGTGTATATTTAAAAAAGGAGGTACTTTAAAAACAAACACCGGAATACCTTAATACTCCTACAATACCTGCAAAAATAAGAGGGATGCTTCGTATCCTTAATCTAATTTTTCTTACACATTCGTTAGATATGTTGAAAATATAAGCCAAATATCAATATATCCATCCCCCTTTTTTCATTTCATTATTTAAACAAACAGCTCTAAATAATATGCAATAACCTAACATTGATGATTTAGTTAACAATTAATCCAGTACCATATATTATTCATAGTGATTTAGAGATAAATATCTTCCCACCTAACGTACCCATTATTCTGAGAACATGCTGTGTGTATGCATTTAAATTTTACAAGTAGAGGCCGAAATATTTCTTAGGACACCACTGAATTTTCTTTAAAGAGATCAAATAACTGTGATGAAACTCAGATGCATGCTTATACGCTGAAAGCCACATACATTATTTCAGTTATGTTTAATAAAAATTAATAATCTATATGTATACCAAAAACCAAATGACAACAAAATGAGAAATACGCATACCACATAGTTAGCTATACAAGGCATCAAAATGACAAATGTTAAATTATTCAAACGTGATAACTTATGTTCTGATTTATGCACAAAACAATAAAAGAAAAACAAATATAATATATAGCAAATCACGAATATCACTGAATTATAGGCTCCTGACTTGGGACAGACACAGGTAATTAATATATACAAAGACAAGGAAAGTACGAGTAACTTTAGATGTTATTTTACGGAGGTAATACAAATCAATATGTAGAAATGTATATGTCAATGGGTCATACTTGTTACGATGTCTGTAAAAACTGCATGAACAACAAATTTTTTTATTTGGTCCTCTTTTTAGAGTTTAATATGATGTGGTTTCCTTCAATTGTTCATATTTTCTGTTACATTTGGTAAACAGTGTATATGTCAGAAGTGGCAAACAAATCAAGGAAGTTTTTAAATATACAGGATTCATTTTCGGTTGCCCTTTTAACACTATGTATTTTAGATTTTATCATATCATAAGTCTTTTCCTATATATATATGTTTTAATCTGATTCAAAGTTTGAGTCAAAATAAAAGCCTTACTCGTTCTTACTATCAAACTGTTTTTAATTAAATGGTATCATTAGAGGTTCTAAAAAGCCTATGTCGCTCACCTGCATCTTCAAAATTGGCACATTGTTTTTCTTTCCTTTTATTCTATATTTTTTTTCTTGATGAATTTACAGGTAAAATCCTATATTTATCTTGTTTCACAATAATCAAGTAAGTGCAATTACTGAGCATAATAAGTATTTTATGGACTAACACTATGAAATCTATGGATTAAGTATAGTAATGACATTTTTATTAATATAGGATTAATAGTAATAGCAATAGCAGTACAAGATATACATAAGCATGCATATGGTTTAACAGTTTACAAATTCTTTCAAATACCCATACTCAAAAAGTACCAATGATAGGTATAGGAGTAGGAATAGTAATTGTGTTGATGATAATGACTAGCGCAATTTATGCTCTTTATAAAAAGAAATGTTTAGGACAGAGGGGAACCGAAAGCTTAAACTTACTTGCTCGAAATGTATAATGGTAAACACAGCGACGTAGGCTATCATTTTGAATAATAAAAGCTTATTACTACTGCAAAATGAAGACAAGTATTCTCTTTCATTACAATACGTATCTGCTGTGCCTAAACGTGTGTCTCCTTACATGCCAAGATTGTTGTTAATGATCTAGTATTAATCGAAAACATTCTGCCTCAAGCGTTTCTGATAAAATTTATTTGAAAAACATGCGGTCTGAATTCGACATCATACATTATGTGAACCTGGGCTGTGTGCTCTGATAGTCATAGTCACTTAGTAGGGTCGTGTTTCGTATTAAAAACCCTTTAATTCATCTCAATCAAATGGCCAGTGTCACTTGGCGTGTGCCGTCTGCCATCTGTTTTCCGTTAACTTTTACCAAGATCGTCTCCTCTGATACAACTTCCCTAAATTAAACAAAACTTGCCAACAATCATCAATTGGGTGACAAAAAGATGGTAGAATGCAGCCTGCCAACAAAAAATTGCGACATATCTGAAAATAGAACATATGAATCAACTACAAATTTTGTATATCATCTTGACCACCGTTGAGATCGACCGAATATCTGTTTACATTAAAGCTGTCAGACGATTACTTATAGGAGTCATGTCCTTAAACGACGTATTTAACCAAAAGAAAATTCATGTTTGCTCAGAATCATGAAATTTATAAGATGAATTAAATTTTCAAATAAAGGCAACAGTAGCATTCCGCTGTTTGAAGGAGTAAAAGCAATAATGATAAGCAAGAAAAGGTCTACAAATAAGTACATTTTGTCCAAAATTGTTAGTCGACTTCTAGTGATTGTCCTCTTATTACGATTTTCTCACTTTTTTAGTTGTGCCTTATCTTAAAACTTATTAAATCCCTAATTAAATTTAAATAGCAAACTGATTATAGGAGTGGATCTACAAGTAAGCCATATTAGCCAAAATCTTCATTGGATGAGTTAATGGAGTTATTGCCCTTTTAATGTTATTTTTTCAATTTATTTGATGGATTTTTTTTTATCTTTTTCTATAAAATAAAACTATAATAGATAAAGAGAAACTTTAAAAGGAAATAAAGGTAAATATAAACTTTAAAAGAAAAAAAGGATCAGCATTATAAGATTTACACACATGTCAACATGATTTAAATTTTCAGTTAACTCTTGATAGAGTTATTTCCCATTACTTAAGTGAGGCAATTTGATTAAACAGGCTGTATTCTGGGTAGATTTATTGGGGAGAACTGTAAACTTAATATGAAATTTTACACTTCACAGAAGAAAATGATATCCCTGATATATTATTACTCATTAATTTTGAGAAGGCCTTTGTCTATATAGCAAGGGCCTATCTCTTTGAAACACTGAAGTATTTTAATTTTGGAGATTCTATTATGAACCGGATATTATAACTTTTCAATGATATTGCACCAACTGTCAACCAGAACGGTGTCTGTCAGACTTTTTCTGTGTGGTGAGAGGCTGTAGACAGGTGAATACTTTGTCTCCTTACATTTTCTTGCTATGTGCTGAAATTTTAGGCATTTAATTAAGAAATAGTGATGAGAGAAAGGGTATTACGATAGATGATTCAGAGCATAGTATCTTGTCTCAATATGTAGACGACACATCACTTATTCTAGATGGATCGCCTCCCTCATTTGATGCATTTCTCCGTGTATTACAATTCTATGCGGAGATATCAAGACTGAAAATCAATTTAGACAAAATAAAAGTTATAAGGATAGGTAGTAAAACACAGAGTCAGGACTTAGTGAAAAGTTGGGACTGAAATGGGGTTTCAGTAGCTTTAAATTATTAAGTATCACTTTCTGTGTTGATTTAGATAGAATGTTAAATCTAAATTATGCCATTTCGAATACAAGAAATAGATAAAAAATATTACAAAAATGGTCAAAACAGATACTTATCCCGTTTGGTTATTTTGGAATTATTAAAAATTTTAAAAACAAATTTGGGGACGATGTTTTTCATGCTTTGAAAATTTTGTCTAAACTGAAACATCCATTTCGTTTTGAGGAAGTCATTTCGACATGTATATGGCATGACGGACATATTTAAATTGCTAACGCCAGTGTTTACTATAAAAATTAGGCACATCATGACTGTAAATGACCTGTTAGACAAAACATGGAAATATATTATCATAAGAAAATTTTTAAATAATGTATAATTTCAAACCCATGTTTCTACAGTTTTAAGGGTTCATATTATCACTTTAAAAGTGGCCATAAGCCATTGGAATCAACACTGAAAAAGAGAAAAAAAAACCAGGCTTTTATATCTTTTAATATTAATATTTTTTCAAGTCCGAAAAGTGCGCAAAGGACATATATACTATTTTAAATCAAGGTACTGTGCATGTAGATTTTAAAGCAGAAAGAAATGGGAAGGTATTCTTAATAAAGTTATGGAAAAATGGAAAAAAAAACTTGTGTGTTACCAACGTTTCAAAAACATTAGGTTATGTTGGTTTCAATACAGAATTATTCATTGGGGACAAATGCTCTAGTCTTAATTGTAATTTGTGTATATTATGCAAGGAAGGTCCAGAAATAGAACATTTACTCTTGGGTTGTCAACTTGTAACCAACATTTGGCACAATATAAATTCTTAAATTTTCGATATAATCCATATCGGAATTCAACTAAATTTGAATATTGTCAATTTTGGCCTCTATGACAATTATGAATTGAAATATAAAGTTATCTTACTGACAAAGGACTTCATTTGCAGATGTAACATGCAAGATATAAACCTCATATAAAAGGTCTTAACAATAATATAAAAGAAAACCTGATTTAAGAAAAACATATTTCTTCAAAACTTGTACTAGAACCCCTGGGCTAAGGTCACTTATTTAATTTAAATTAGGTAAATGTATACACATGTTTGTATATGGGTTTGTACGACAGCTAGTTGTATTGATTGCAGTTGTTTCTTGATTACCACGTGTACTGTCCATATACTTCCAGCAGCACCTGCATAAGGGGTATATATCTCCCAATTGATACGATATTCCCGTGCTTGCATTTCCTATCATGATTTTCTTGATAGAGGGTTGCTGCTCACATGGAAGCTATTAAAACAAGAGTTCCAAATAGTGAAGTTGAAATCATCCCTTCGTAAATTGTACGGACGCCATCACGAGTTGGCTGACCGTTATCGAATAACCGTTTCACAAATGATATCGGATATTTTCCTAACGTCGTAATTACAACCCCCTTCCCTTTCATGAATGGGACCTACCGAATTAGACTATTTACCTGATTTGTTATCATATAAACAACACGACGGGTGCAACATGTGGAGCAGGATCTGCTCACCCTTCCGGAGCAACTGAGATCACCCCTAGTTTTTGGTGGGGTTCTTGTTGTTTATTCTGTAGTTTTCTATGTTGTGTCGTGTGTGCTGTTGTTTGTTTGTCCTTTTCATTTTTAGCCATGGTGTTGTCAGTTTGTTTTAGATTTATGAGTTTGACTGTCCCTTTGGTATCTTTCGTCCCTTTTTTCTTCTACAAAGACAAATATTCATTATAGCTTAAGCGACTCTTTTAAAACATTTCCATATTTTAACTGAATGCCACAAATCAACAAAATTTAACTTGTCATGAATACAATGATGAATGCGACTAGTAGAGAAACAAACTGTTTACCCTTTCCGTCCACCGGTTTTAAACACTTTAAAATAGGTTCGTGTTAATGTTTGTGTCACTTAAAATTTTTACATTGATTCATGCATTACTGTAGATTATTTGTACGGTTTGATAGTGTATTTTTATTTTGGTACTGTCGTAGTGTTACATATAATGACGTTCTATCAGAATGCAAATGCGATAAGACATTAAATTAACTTTTGATAGTTTATAATAATAATATTTCAATTCATTGAATCGGTGGCAAATTTGCATCAATAAATAGATTCTAAACATTGCTTTAGAATCCAGAAGAAACTGAGGTGACGATGAGATTTATTAAATTCTATTTTGTAACCTATGAGTCTTGACATCGGTTAAATGATAAAAATGTAATCCGGCGTTCGATTTTCTCGCTCTGTTGTAGACCCATTAGTAGTCATGGACTGATTAGTGCCCATTGGTCGGGATGTTGCTCCTTTGACCCATTCCCTGTTTCCATTCTCCTTTCTTTTAATTGTTTAAATCTTGTTGTTTACGTTTTGTATTGAAATAAAAATCCTTATGCAGTAAAAGATACTTGTATAAAGAAATAATTTTGAAATTTGAGTCTTTTAAGAATTTAGCAGAATTGAGGAATAACAGTACTATAGCGATAGAAATTTTTAGATTTGACGTTTGAATGGGCAGTTTCACTAGAAAATGAAAAAAACCCAGTGAAATGAATGTTTGAGACCACCAAACAATTCAATTATGTGTGTATAATTTAATACTTTGGGAGCAATATGACCAAAGGAAAAATTAAAATAATAGCCTAATTCATCTAAGGTTAACATTCCTTGATAAAAATTGAAAATCTAATTTCTTATTTCTTTCTCGATTCATCTAAGGAGAAATGTTTAAAGACTAGTGATGTCCTTTATCCGGAAGTAATTTTTTATGCTATATATGATTGTATTTTTTAAAGTAAAACTTTCAGTCGTTTTTACAAAGTGACCAGTATAAATAAGACCTGTAGGGTAAGTTGTGGTATGTAAATCTGACTTGTTTGTATCTATTGCAGTTGTTTCTAGATAACAAAGAGAACTGTCCATATAATCTACAAATAAGATTTGTTTAAAGTAAAGAAATTCTGTACTTAAAAAGTTTTTTCGACTGCGATTTATCAACATAATTTAACTAGTGATGATCAAAACGGCTGTTGCAACTGAACTGCTAACCCTTCGTGTCTATCGGATTTTACCCTACGTTTGACCAGATTCATGTTAATTTATGTGTTATTTAAAGCTTCCCAAGCACTAATTATTGAGATGATATAATGGTATTGTGATACATATTTTAATGTAATACTCGAAATAATTCGCAATAAAACATTTCCATTCTCAATTTCATAATATCTTCAAAACGTCACCATTTGTTATCGTTTAATGTGTTTGAACTTTTGATTTTGCCATTTCGTTAGAAACTTTCTGTTTTGAGTTCGGTATTTTTGTTATTTTACTTTGTACAACAAAAAGTTGCTGCAAGTGACTCCGACTGTCGTCCAACGAATTATCAGGAGGCGTCATTCAATCAAAAAGGGCGTTACATGTCACAGGAAATCCAAATAAATACTGAAGTCACTTATTTACACAACTTTTGCCTAGAAACTAGAAAAACAGTAGCCTATATTTTTTTAATAAATCAAACAAATATGTGATAAATGTGATGATAAATAAATAACTCATTAACCAAAAATAGCCTTCACTAAGATGCTGACTAAGGTTTTGTTTTCTACAGAAATATATGTTTTAGGATATGTGATGTTCATGTACTTGATATTTTATCAGTACGAAAACCAATTCCAATAACATATGAATCTAGCCTCTAATTGATAAAAATATCTACTCAACTTAACATGAATGCCATAATTTGATGTTGTAAGAAGTAAAAAAGAAGGTATATTTAATAAATCAAACACAATCGATGATTTCATTAAGCGAAGACGTCACTCGTTAAATCATAACAACTCTGCACTTATTTGTCGTAATTCGATAAAAAAAAACACAAAAAAAAACGAACATTTTTACATGTGCGTTTGATACTGTACAAAATGAAAAGTGGTGTTAATAGTGGTCCACTAGTATCAAAAATGTTTCACAAGACATCTAATAAAGACAATTGTCATTTTTTGTGAAACGACTGTAAAAAAAGATTTTTAATAGTAAAACTCACAATCCGAACAGTTGTACAGTTTAGGATCATCCACAGCAATATCACCCGAGAAGCTTTTTAACTTCGTTCCTTCAACTATGAACTGATAATAAAAAAAATGAAAATGCATTTATCTTTAAAGATTTGAAAGAAAAGGATTTTCAAGAAACCTTACAATCTATATGGGGAATACAATATTTCAGAGGATGCTTTCGACATTTCCGGCTTAAAATATCAAAAGGAACGTAATAAATTATGTCTACATCGACCTCATTTGGTACTTACACAATGTTAAATTAAAACAAAGTGCAATGCGAACGATTTCTTTGCTGAATTGTTTGTTTACTCGGATGCACCTGATAGGGTTTAGGGAACTGTTTGATAAGGTTAGAAAAATTTACAATAATGAATCGAGGGATACATTTAACCAGAAGCTACTTCAAATTTAACACAACTATCTAATGTCAACTTGTACCCTTATCTTCTCTATTATGTAGAAATTTTTTAAGTCAAGTACTTACATAAAAACGTATATGAGAAACCAATGTCTAAGACAAAACATTGGCTACTCTGTCGTTTTCTACATTTGAAAATGACTGTACCAAGTTAGGAATATGACAGTTGTTTTCCTTTCGTTTGATTTGTTTTATCATTTGAATTTGCCATTTAATTAGGGACTTTCCGTTTTGAGTTTTCCTCAGAGTTCTGAATTTCTGTAGTTTTACTTTTTTCGTTTATTTTAACAATTTCAACTTTATTGCAATCAAATGTCTCATAAAATTGAAATATGCAATAAAACTTTTTTGTTAAAATCGTTTCTTTCACTAGAACAAGCAACAGGGAAATTTTTCTTTTTTATTTTGGAGAATTCAAGATTTGTGGATGAGGTGTTTGAGTGTTATTTGTGAAACTATTTTATACCACGAGGGCGTAACACAGATGTTTATCTTTGTGTTGTGTTGATTTTGAATAAGGAAAAATAACGGATCTGGTATGGAGCCGGGTAGACAAGAATAACTAATAACAAATGTATTATTCTTTAATGTACCATTTAAAAATTAATGTCCACATACTCTGTGTCGTTTTGAAGAGGTCTGTAAAATCATTTTCAGGGAACTTTCGATCACGTTAAATCTAACACTTGTATGGACAAGAATCGTGAATTTACCTGCTGTATCATATTTTACATTGTGACATTTTGAGTAAGTTTGAATAAGCACTACCGGTAATGCATGTACAGCAGAGGTATCATTGTTTTGAGGCGGAAAACAAGACATTCTCATTTAATGAAACGTATGATTTCAAAGTAAGTTGCCTATCACATGCATAGTTACCCCAAATTCCGTCTTCCGTTCTCCAACTGGAAATTGTGTTTTTATCCATTCGTCTCAGAAACGTTGAACTCTGCATTTTGTGATAACGTATCCGATTGTTCCATTTCTTTAATATATATTTTTAATCTTCCAACTTCTGTTTAGAAAATGAATAACTATTATTGTCTTGCTTTCTTTTGTGATTATCAGTTATTCCATATGTCATTGTGAGAGAAAGGTAATTTCAATGCTAAACCACAGATGGTCTTGGGTCATTTGCACAAATAAATTGTTTCACTAAAATTCTTTTTTCATATAGTATTAAATGTAGTATAAATGCCAATAAGTCAACTCTCTCATCCAAGGCACAATTTGTAAAAGTAAACCATTATAGGTCAAAGTACGGTCTTCAACACGAATCCTTGGCTCACACCAAACAGCAAGCTATAAAGGGCTCTAAAAATGACATGTGGCAAACTATCCAAACGCGAAAATCAACGGTCAAATCTATATAAAAAACGAGAAACGAGAAACACGTATGGACCACATCAACAAACGACAACTACTGAACATCAAATTAAAAAAAGCGTATTTTATAAATATATGATATTATTGAAATACATGTTCTAATATAAAAAAGAAACTCTATTTTTTTTCTAAAAATGTATTCCAGATTTTGTACATTATTTTGAAAAAATAGTAGGTTTCCGTTAACAAATGGTTAAGAGAGCTAAAAATAACAGTCTTTAACACAAAAACGCTGAAAAGTGTCTTTGATTTTATCATGCAGAAAAATCTCTATATGCATGTTAAGATGTAAATGCAGTTAAAACCGTCTTTGTTCTTTTACAATATTACACATGTTCATGACATTGATCTAACAAGAGGTTTTAAAATTAAAATCATATGCATTTCAATTGATATTTTAATAAATTTGAATAAAAAAATAGAGCGAAATATTTTTGGGCTGTTTTCTGCTCTTTCGTCGGTTTGTTTTCTCTTCAACACATTCCTCGATTCTATTCTCGGTTTTTATGTTGGATAACAATATAATAATATCTGGACTTATGGGTGGGCAAATGTGAAAACATGGACATTCAAAGAGAAAAAGGTCGACAAAGCTAAAACATGTGGTATCAATAAAACACATGTATAACAAGCTATACAAGCTATGACTTGTTCAATGTGAAACCGCAAATCTTTATGAAATTGTAATTATAGTTTGTTGACCAATGCTTACGGTTATCCTACTACTCCCTACATATGATATCATATCTCAAAACACAGACCACCTGTTGTAGCGGGAGAAAGTAGTCTCGCTTGGTCGTTTATTTTCTATAGGAGATGATGATTCCATAAACATATAGTGCCCTGCAAAAACAAGAAATTCAATTCACATACTAGTATCTGTCTTACGAAGCAATTATAAATTCAAATAATATATCACTTTATATTTTGAAATATGTATATTTTCTGTCTTAAAATTACTTCTAGTGCATAACGAAATAGTTCTTTGACACATTAGATCGACTCATTGTTAAATTATAAAATCATTTTTTAGTTACACATATCCCCCCCCCCCCTTTCAAACGTTTATGTTTCTTTTTCGAGTTTTTCCCGACAAAAAAATGGAACTCCCATAAGTTTATGTTAATTTTCCTACCGTTTCCACCTTTACCCAAGATATGGTCATATTTCGGACCTGTGCGTCTAGTAGGTGTGATACCAGAATTCCATTTCCATTCAAACTTTGCTAGTTTATCATGTTGCCAGCCACAAATATTTTCATCTTCAACATCACAATAACTTTCTGGTTCTACATCTGCATACAAAATAAAGCAAAACATTACTTAAGATATCTTAAAAATAACATCGGAATGCTTTACCCCTAATGTGTCATACAAACAAATCTTTAACCTTAGTATATCAGCTCTTTTTCTTTTATTGATTTCTTGATTTATCATTTAACTAATAGGTTTCTTTTTATATGAACGGTATTTAAGTGCATATTGAAAACTTTTTAATATTTACAGCTGACAACCTGCTGTCGAATGTTCAGAGAGGCGCTTGTAACATGAACCGCTTGTAACATGAGATACATATTGTTATTGTCAAACATTTCTTTCTTAAGTTTTATATTTGAATATCATTCTACTCGAAATCGTTTTTTTTTTATTTGTCTTTTTGATTTGTTTTGTTTCATTTTTATATTCAGTAAAAAGCTCAGTAGAGCTTATTTTTCGAATATGTTTTTCTATAAAGAATAAATAGAAGTTTTCTATGTCTATTTATTAAGAAATCTCAAACAATAACGACTCCGTCACCACATGCTGTAAGGTGGAGGCATTTGACAACTGAATACCGAATACCTGCTGTCAAGATGTAGGAAGATGTAATACAACCGATATCCTTTAAGTATTTTTGTTTTATTTCATTAGTAATTTTAAAAAGGGAAGTTTTGTCACATGAACAACGCTTTGTCGCTAACGATTAGACTAACCCGTAGAAATTAAGAAAACTTTTCATTTTGAAAGAATATATTTTACGGAAAGTTTAAATTAGGATGATCATAAAAAAATACGTATATTCACATGATAGGACTGGAGAACTCCAATTTTTACCATCGCATGTGATCAATTTCTCGCCTGCTAATTTGAGTGGTGGATTACATTTGAATTCTAATACAGCACCATCCTGAACTTTAGTGACTGTAAGATTTCCTGTAGATTGAATTTCATCACAACTTTTCCCTGAAAATATTAAGTAGTTCTCTCGTGTTAATTTATACTTGTAAATTTTTATGATATTTTGCCTGATTTTATAGATGATTTTTTTTTTTATTAAAACAGATTTTCTTTTTTCATTCAATTTTGTATTTATATTTACACAGAGTTTTGGATATAACAATTTATTGTTAAGGCTTGGCTTTTTTATCTTGCGTATGGCGGAATTCAAGACAAAGCAAGTGTTTATTGTGTACTTGTCGGATTTGTCACAAAGTTGGGTAGTCTTTATAATAAATTGTTTTAGTTTGAAATCATAACTTTTTTTACAGAATTTCACGAAACAGTTTTAATGTAAGATATATCATAAATTATTTTATATCTCCATATGTGTTAATTATGATGAACTGAACAGTGTGTGGATAACAGTCACTTGGTACTGTTAAATATCTGAAAGAATACTTGTTTATTATAACGTCCATTTTTACTGAACTAGAACTGAGCATATTTTCATTTAGGGGCCGGTTGAGGCCTACATCCTGATGCTGTATTTTCTCGCTGAGTTGAAGACCCATTGGTGGTCTTCGGCTGCATGTTATCTGCTCTTTGGTCGGGTTGTTGTCTCTTTGACAAATTCGCCATGTCCATTTCAATTTTAGTACACACACATTTCAGTTAACATTAATTTAAATTTTTTGTACTAATAAATAAATTGATAGAATTTGCATTTTTAGAACTGCATGTAAACTTGATAGAGAAAAACCATCTTTATTAATGAAGGAAAGTGTATTGAATGGAATTTATTTTTATTCTTCAAAGGTTATTTTCTTTGGAATCATCATAAACCATGTTCACAATAGGACATTTAGATCGATTTAATCTAGATAGGTTCTTTTTTTGTGGGGTTAAGGGTTAATGTGAACGCGTTGAATAGATCTTTAACTTGTCTAAACTACAACACAATAGGAGGTACTAGTAATTTAGTTTGTCTATCTGAAATGAACCGATCTTACTTTAAATGTAAACGCACAGATCTGTTCAAACTAGAACGGTTGAATTGAAAGTAATTTATGCGCATGTGTAGCGACAAAACTACAAAAGAGGGACGAAAGATACTAGAGGGACATTCGAGTGTAATAACATAACTTACCGTCCTTCCCTACGCCTATATCACCCTGCTAAGTCGCTCCGTAGTTTTCATATCACAGCCTTGTGACGAGATCAGACACGACGTCACAATATGACAGGAGACGTTATCAAGCTTGCTTTCGTCAAGCGTAAAACTCTCTTCCGGAGGGGAAAAGGACAAGTTACATTTTTGTACGATAAACAGATATTCGGATATTCTTCTTATAGATATCGTAAAATATCAGTCGCTTGACACAATGTGAAGCTTGTAAGGTAATTCGCCAAAAAAAGTTCAAATTGTGGCTCGCAGCTTATATTTTACGATATCATTGTGTAGATAACCCAATAATCTATACATCCTTGTAGATGTCGTCGGTTTATTGTTTGCTGTTCAACCAATATGTCTCTGTTTAAAAACAGACCTTTGTGTTCATGCAAGTAAGAGCAAACGGAAAAAAGTTGTCTTCGCCGTACCATAAATTTGTGCGCCTTCTTTTCTTATGTTCTTTTGTTTTTGTTTTCTTTTTAGGAACCGCAACATTTCTATATGTTGTAAATTCCTTGCTACAGTTTTTTGTATCAAAATTGATGAAAACTACAACAACATCAGTATCTAAATTTGAACATGTGATTCAAGAGAAACAATAACTTCATCCATTTATTTTTAAGTGTGTGTATGAGTGTACCAACACATAAATCTATTTATGCACACCGTTTGCAGTTTAACGGTTAATTTAATTGTAGTGTGAACGCAGTGGTTCAGATTAGAGCGATAGAGATCGTTATGATTAGAGATAATGTTTTTTTTTAATGTTTTTATTTAGATCGATTCGAATTAGATCGATTAAAACAAAATGCTACAGTGGGCATAGAAAGAAAAATCTGTAAACTGCTAAATTGTCAGCGAAATCGGATGTACAAATTCAGTCAACATAACCAAAATTGTTAATCGAGAGTTGCCGTTAATATCAATTTAGCGCTTTTGACAGTTGCCGTTAATTCAGATTTTGCACTTTTGACTAGTAACCATAAAACAATGGTAACCAATGAGAAACTAATTACCAAATGATGAAAGATTGATACAATTATTGTTACTTCTTTTTATGAATGTTTGGATATGCAAGACATACTTACGTTTACATATAGGTGGTGGAAGACTACATTTGTCGCCTGAACAGATGATAATTTTTGCTCCAAATAACTTGTATTTACGATAGCATCTGAACTTTTCCTCTTGCTCGCAGTCTTACTTGACCATGTGCTGGATTTTCTAATATTTGCACATTTTTTACCAAAAACTGAAACAAAATATGAATATTAATAAAAGAGAATGGGTCAAATGTAAAGTTCAATACTATCACATTTGTGACAACAGATTTATACATTTTGAATGAATCTGTCTGAAGTATTTTTGTATTGTTCCGTCATTTTCGGGACTACGTGTTTATGATTACATACTACATTTTGTAGTAGTCCGTCACATTTATTTCCATCTATGTACATATCTAAACTAATGTCTAAATAAAAGTCAATCATCTTTGTTTGAAGGGTCTTAGATTTTTATATAAAACAATACAGTACACAATTAATACAATGTATAAACCCATAAAATGTACACAACACCACCCACAGTAAATAAAAAAGGGAAAACGTATATCAAAGTATCAATAAATATTCTGGATAACAGCTATTTCCTTCATCTGTACGATTTAAAACGAATCTCAACAATATACGCTGATTTCCGAAAACAATCTTGAAAGTATTACAATTTCAACAATAGTTCAACCATATATAATTGTTAAGACCAAAGCACCTCTCGCAATGTGAAGACCAATTGGTGGCCTTCGGCTGTTATCTGCTCCTTGGTCGGGTAATTGTCTTCTTCACATTTCACCCATTTATATTATCAATTGTAGTGAGGTTCAGAGGGCAGATGAATAGGGTAAGTTGTTTTCTTTGGTAAAATGTATACCAGTAGACAATATATAATATTCATTACAGCAAAATAATGATCAATGAAATAATTACTAGAACATCGTGCGGTAGATGTTAACTTCGGTCAGAGTTTATTACGGAGATATGATCGGACCAATAAACGGTATCAATTTAACTGCACAAGAATCAAGTATAATGTGAATTTGATTGTTTGTTTACGATTTTACCTGGAACTCAAAAATACCCCAGTGCACTTTTTATATATATTTTAAGTTTTCCTATCGCGTACTTGATTTAGGTTATATGAAATATTAATCATAAGTGAGTCGATTTCCAAAATAAAGTTTCTCTTTGGTGCAATAGTGTTCATGAATTTTTTAATAAAAATGCAAAAAAAACCTTCAACACGCTGATAAATCGTAGATATAAAAATTAGCGTTCTGCACTCCAAAAGCAGATTTCGTCTGCAAAAGACTCATCAGTGACGTTCGAATCCAAAGGTAAAGTAAAGGCAAAATAAAGAATGATTTCTAGCATAGGAAAGTCTTTTCAAATTTGTTGAGAAACACCAAACAAAAAAAAAAAACAAGATATTTATGACTCAGAATTTTTTTACTGCAATGAAATGTAATATAATTATGAATATTGTTTTTGACCCTATTTCGTATAAACCGGAGGTGACGTAGTATGATTGGTGGTATAACACCTTTATACCATTTTCTGACACAATTTCGTTGAAGTACGCCTGGTTTTTGTTCGGCATAAATAACTTTTTGACGTCTTCAATGGTTTAAACTTTCATATAATTTTAAGTTTTAGTAATTTTAGGATTCTAAAAGAAGGTGTTGAAATAACGAAAGGTTTAATGCGAAATTATAATATTTCATCTTGCAAAAAATCTCTGCAAAGTTGAACGCAAAAACATGAACCCTCTTTTCAATAATGCAATCCTATTACTCACCTTGCCGAATTTCAAAAACTACTAATAGAAAAATAAATTTCAAAAATACAATCCTCATCTTTTTAAATGAATTAGGAAAACGTCCTTTCCAACATTATCTTTGAATGCCGCTTCTGTTAAAATATATAAGTACTTGAAGGCAGGATGTTGGTTTTCATTGGCCTACTGTATATATACATTTGGTATATTTGGCATACAATTTCCTGTTTACTGCATTCAATTAATTAACGACTGTATATACTATTTACTATCATAAAACAAACCACAGGTACAGATAGGACAATTATTTTCAAAGAAGTCAGCTTTATCTTTTATGTATTGCTTTGTTTCATGAAAAAAAGAATGACCAACGTAGATACAAGTGTCTTGTCTTATATCTTATTTTGTAAAAAAATCACTCTGATTCAAACAAAAATATGTCTGAAACTGACATTATCAAGTTGCTTGATTTTATGATTGACAACATTCTTGTTACGTCTGGAGGAAGTTTTTTTTTCAACAAACAATCGGAATGTCAGTAGGTACCAGCTGTGTCCCTCTTCTTGTCGACTTGTTTGTTTATTCTTATGAGATTGATTTAATATAAAAACTATGTTGAACGCATCTATCCAATCAACTGGAGATAAAGTATACAACAAATACAATTTAAATCTAACCTAGCTTTTGGTGGGGTTTGTGTTGTTGTTGTTCCCCTATTTCTGACACTTTGTTAACGCATCCGCTTAATATAATGGAATTTGATGAGACTGTCGTACAAGTTTAGCGTTATAAAACCAGGTTCAATTCACCATTTTCTACATTTGAAAATGCATGTACCAAGTCAGGTTTACAACATTTGTTGTCAATTCGTTTAATGTGTTTTATCATTTGATTGTGCCATTTGATTAGGCTTTCCGTTTTGAATTTTAATCGGAGTTCAGTATTTTTGTGATCTGATATTTTTGTGTTTTAATTTTGTTTTACTCACATCTAGAAATTGATTTTGATGGTCGGTTTAAAAAAAACTTTACGACAATAGAGATGATTTCACCTTCCTTATTGTGAACTCTCCATTGCTATGTAGCAAAACTCCAGCAGCGCATGCATACGGAGTATATATCTCCCAATTGATACGATATTGCCGGGCTTGATTTTCTATCATGATTTCTTGATAGAGAGTTCACCTGGAAGATATTAAACTAAGAGTTCCATAATGTGAAGTTGAAATGATTCCTCGTAAATTTTACGGATACCATCACGAGTTGGTTGACCGTAACGGAATATCTGTTTCACAGATAATATCGGATATCTGACCTACCAATTTAGACTATTTACCGGGTTTGTATAACATGAGCAACACTGCTGATGACACATGTGGAGCAGGATCTGCTTACTCTTCTTCAGGGGCATCTGAGATCACCCAGGTTTTGTTGAGGCTAGTGTTGCTTGGTGTTTAGTTTTCTATGTTGAGTTTATCGGCATATAATTCCTTTTTCTCTAAAACAATGTTTGAGCAAAACAAACATGCATAAACCCGATGCATTTGTGTGCACCTGTCCATAGTCAGGAACCTGATGTTCAGTAATTGTCGTTTGTGGGTTCATAAATGTTTCTTGTTTTTTTATAGATTAGACCGTTGGTTTTCCCGTTTGAATGGTTTTATACTAGACCTTTTTGGGGGCCTTAATAGTTTACTGTTCGATGTGAACCACGGCTCCGTGTTGAAGACCGTACTTTGACCTTTAAGAGTTAACATTTCAAATTATGACTTGGAAGATGAGTTTTCTCATTGACACTCAAGCAACATCTACTTATATCAATATAATAAGTAAAATTGTAAAAAAAAAAAGTATAGGGCAGTGTGTTATAATTTTAATTACTTTAATAAAAACTAATATGTCAACAAATAAAAAAAAAAAGATGGCATGTATAAACTCTTTCGACAAAGCACATGAAAAATAAGCGATCAACAATATATATATAAAAAAAAACCATTGAAAAAAAGAGGTTATTTTAAATTATGGATAAACGATGACGAATTTTAATTTTCCATGTTGAAGACCGTACTATGACCTATAATGATTTTTCTTTTACAAGTTGGGGCTTGGATAGAGAGTTGTCTCATTTGCATTCATACCACATCTTCGTATATCTACATAAGCGATAAACGATATATCCAAAAAGCATTGAAATAGAGGTTATTTTAGATTGTGAATAAAATATAACCGAATGAGGAATTTTAATTTTTCACAAAAAAAAATTAAATCAAATAGAATTGGTAAAATTTACAGACAATCATTTGGTTTTTTAAATAATTGTAAATCATGTCAAAATCATGTCTCTTTAAATGAATGCTTTGAAAATGATATTTGTTATCAATCATAATAAAATTAACGGTACCAATTTTCTTGCACCAGATGCGGATTTCGACAATACATGTCTCTTCAGTGATGCTCGTGGCCAAAATATTTGAAATCCAAAGCTTATATAAAAGATGAAGAGCTATAATCCAAAAGGTCCAAAAAGTATAGCCAAATACATGAAAGGAATCAGAGCTTTGCATGAGGGAGATACATTCCTTAATTTATAATAATTTCTATCATTTTGTAACAGCAAATTTTAATAACACAAAAAATCCGTATTTTCATGCCAGTACCGAAGTACTGGCTACTGGGCTGGTGATACCCTCGGGGACTAATAGTCAACCAGCAGAGGCATCGACCCAGTGGTAGTAATAAAATTAACGGTACCAATTTTCTTGCATAACATGAGGTATATGTCATGGATGTTCTCTGGTATATTGTTGAAACTTCCAGTTATTCCATGCATTCAATTTTCTTTTCAACTACTATATTCCTATTTGGAGCCTTAAACATTAAAAAAGTTTTCAATGAAGTTTATTATGAGAATAACAAAACTTGATCTTTGGGCGTCACTAATTTTTCAAAAACTATGAATTATAAACATTTAGGTCATGACATTTATGAATTGGGTCAATTTGTGGCATATAAAAAATCCTTGTACTTTATAGATCTACATTTTATTGTTGTCTAAATACATAAGACATATATTCGGGGTTTTTTTCCAGATTATAAATAAACTGATGTGGAGCAATCTTCCTGTCATCAGATGTTAATCTATTCATATGTACTTGACTTAAAGTATCATTTAGTCCTTCGCGAAGTGAAACTTCTTAACTAAGGTAGAGAAATTTCCTAAAGTATAATATTATTTTTTCCTGGTACTTTGCTATCTTAAATGTACCAAATACTTTAAGAATTAAATCATATAATATCAATGTAATAAAACATAACGTTAACTGAAAAAGATCAAAATTTAATGTAACTGCATTTCTATTAATATCATACGGAAACAAGCTATGATAGAACTATCAGAATCCGTTATAGTGCAGCTGTTTGGGCTTGATATTGATCAGTTGTTGTTGATAGGGAAGAAATTTTCGGAGTAAACTTCTATTCGGAAATAAACTCATCAAAGATACCAGGACTAAATTTTGTATATACGCCAGACGCCCGTTTCGTCTACAAAAGACTCATCTGTGACGCTCAGATCCAAAAAAATTAAAAAGTCCCAATAAAGTACGCAGTTGAAGAGCGTTGAGGACCAACATTCCTGAAAGTTTAGCCAAATACAGCTAAGGCAATCTATGCCTGAGGTAGAAAAGCCTTAGTATTTACAAAAAATTCAAAGTTTTGTTAACAGTTAATTTATAAATATAACCATATCAATGATAATTCTTGTCAGCACAAAAAGTGCTGACTACTGGGCTTGTGATACCCTCGGGGAAATAAATCTCCACCAGCAGTGGCATCGACCCAGTTGTTGTAAATAAACTCATCATAGATACTAGGACTAAAATGAAACTACTAAAATAGTAGATGCCTCTACTTAGTAGGTAATCATCACAAATAATATGTTGATTTATTTGGAAATACCATAAAATATTTCAAAGTTTAATATTAACAACTTCCCCATTTTTTTTATTATAAACATTGCATTTTTTAAATATCAAATTAAATTAAATTAAAAAAAAGTAGGGAAAAGATAGATTACTGAGTAAGGGAATAGATTACATAGATGAATTCATAAAATACCTATATGATCAGATAAAACTTTCAAAAGCTGTTCTAATTTCAAATAGCCAGAATCTGTTCTTGGGTCAAAACCTTTTGAAGGTTATAGTTGTAATAAATTGTTAAATCGTTTTATCGTCTGGTTTGTCAATTTACCGATTTTGTTCTATTCGACTATTTTTACTATGCGTTGATTCGCATATATTGTTAAGCATAAATAGCAGCAGGAAAGTGACACTGACCTTTTTGGAGATCTTGAGATCCATTTAGTTTTTCTTTTTCTTTTATGAGATGTCTCTTAGGGTCGTCAATACAATTTGAATAGAATTGATTTGGTTCGTATAATTTTAATAAAATTTTGAAAAAAATATTTACTTTGACACTTTGACAAAAAAGAAAATTAATCAAAACACTGAAACCACACACTTTCTTCGAAAAATGTCATTGGATATATAACAGCTTGTCAAACACTTATTAAAGCCATGAACTTAGATGAATAAATGTCAGCCTTGTATATGCTACGCGTATATGGTGTGGTAGAAATATTATGGAATAAAACTTGATAAATACATTAAGCCAATTTTAATGGTTAAAATCATATACATTGCATTGAGTTGTTAATTAACAAGCCAGTGATAATGTCGGTTTATCTACACACTAAATCAACAACAGACAACATAATGATATTTGATGGCTGTATTGACCACCTTTATGCATATGAGATCCTCAAATAATACAAAGGGATGCATGAAACGGTGATCGGTTGAAACTTTAATTTATGCATAGTCAAACATACAAATAATTCCAAACGGAAAAATGTACCTCTTTAAACAATCAGAACCAAATTCGATAAAATAGGTTAACAGAATTACATTGGCACCATGATCAAGGGGATCATCAGATATTCGCATATACTAGAAGACCACCATGTGAACATAAACTATATCAAGAGAGAAACAACAAATGTTTTTGCTGAAATCGTTTAGGATGTTAGTAAACAGAAGACCTATTTCAAGATAAAAGAATATCTGGAACAAAGATGCAGACGCATTAAAAGCAAACACGCAAGTATAGAAGAAGATACGGAAGGTCAATGGACGACAAATACATATCGACCATCCTTCAATTTTTGAAAAGAACCTGAACAGGAAAATATTCAGAACCGAAATCAGGAAAAAGAACTAAAAAGAAAATATAACAACTTTAAAAACTCCAATAGTAACGTTGAAATCTATTTTAAAAATAAGTACGAAGGCATAAACAAAAAGCAATATCTTTATAAATGACTTAAACGTCGATGGAGCCACTTTAAACAGAGAAAGTATCTTACCTGGATGGCATATTCATTTTAGCAGTCTAGCAGTGCCAACTGAACATCCAACATTTAACTACCAGCATTTACAAATATGTGTAATGGACTTTAAGTAAACTACTCTAGATGAGGTTGTCCCAAAGTGGACGGAGAAAGATAAGGTAAGATCATTAAGAAGCTTAATGCTTTCTTAACAACAGAACGTGATTAAATCGTTCAGTTGATTCGTATGTACCACCTAAATGGATTTAGGACATTTGAACCATCATTTTCAAATGTAGGATTAAAAGTAAAATAACAAAAATATTGAACTCCCAGGATTACGTCACTCAGTCCGAATTTGTAATAGAGTTGTTAGCATCTATCTCTATACATGTAGCAACACGAATCCACACTTAATAAATCTTTTATATTGAATCGGGAGTAGGACCAAATCAGGAACATTATAGATGCAACAACTTTTTAGCTCACCTGGCCCGAAGGTCCAAGTGACCTTTTCTCATCACTTTGTGTCCGTCGTCGTCCGTCGTCGTCCGTCGTCGTTAACTTTTACATAAAGGAAATTTTGCCGTTTTTGGTTATTATCTTGAATATTATTATAGATAGAGATAAACTGTAAACAGCAATAATGTTCAGCAAAGTATGATCTACAAATATATCAACATGACCAAAATGGTTAGTTGACCCTTTAAGTTGTTATTGCCTTTTATAGTCTTTTTTTACCAAATTTTCGTAAATTTTTGTAATCTTTTACAAAAATCTTCTCCTCTGAACATACTTGGCCAAATTTAACCAAACTTAGCCACAATCATAATTAGGGTATCTAGTTGAAAAAATGTGTGCGGTGACTCAGCCAACCAACCAAGACGGCCGCCATGGCTAAAATAGAATATAGGGGAAATATGTAGATTTTGGCTTATACAGTGTAACTCTAAAACCAAAGCATTTAGAGCAATCTGTCAACGGTTTAAATTGTTAATCAAGTCAATATCTATTTGCTGTGAAATTTTCAGATGAATTGGACCACTGGGTGTTGGGTTGTTGCCCCCAATTGGTAATTTTAAAAGAAATTTTGACATTTTTATGCCCCACCTACGATAGTATATTGAATCGGGAGTAGGACCAAATCAGGAACATTATAGATGCAACAACTACGATAGTAGAGGGCATTACGTTTTCTGGTCTGTGCGTCTGTTCGTTCGTCCTTCCGTCCTTCCGTCCCGCTTCAGGTTAAAGTTTTTGGTCAAGGTAGTTTTTGATGAAGTTGAAGTCCAATCAACTTGAAACTCAGTACACATGTGCCCTATGATATGATCTTTCTAATTTTAATGCCAAATTAGTGTTTTGACCCCAATTTTACGGTTTACTGAACTTGGAAAATGGTAGTGCAAATTTCAGGTTAAAGTTTTTGGTCAAGATAGTTTTTGATGAAGTTAAAGTCAAATCAACTGAAAACTTAGTATATATGTTTCCTGTGATATGATCTTACAAATTTAACTGCCAAATTACAGGTTTTACCCCAATTTCACGGTCAACTAAACACAGAAAATGATAGTGCGAGTTGGGCATCCGTGTACTATGGACACATTCTTATTGGTTATTATCTTGAATACTATTATAGATAGAGATAAACTGTTAGCAGTAATAATGTTCAGCAAAGTAAGATCTACAAATAAGTCAACATGACCAAATTGGTCAGTTGACCCCTTAAGGAGTTATTGCCTTTTATAGTCAATTTTTAACAATTTTCATTTATTTGGTAAATTTTTGAAAATTTTTACAAAATATTTTCCTCTGTAACTAAAGGGCCAAGTTTATTAAAGATAGAGAAAATTGTAAGTAGCAAGATTATTCAGTAAAGTTAGATCTAAGAACACATCACCATCTCCAAAACACAATTTTGTCATGAATCCATCTGTGTCCGTTGTTTAATATGTACATAGACCAAGGTGAGCGACACAGGCTCTTAAGAGTCTCTAGTTTTAGTGTGGGACCATGCATAAGCGTGAAGTATCAATTGTGATATGTAAACGCCATAAGGTTATGCATATGGTTTGTTACTGCTGAGAAATGGAAAGTGGAAATTATCACGTTTCTCATACATTTTAGATTTTGATGTTTATCTGTTTCAATATCGAGGAAGCGGGATACTGAATGGTTCATAAGGTATTTCTATGTCGTGATGTTACACTATTATTCCAGGTAAAGGTGAAGGTTGATATATATCAAGTAGTTTAAACCCGCTGCATTTGTTTGCACCTGTCCTAAGTCAAGAACCTGTTGTTCAGTGGCTGTCGTTTGTTGAAGTGGTTCATGCGGGTTTGTCGTTTTTTTATATGGATTAGGCCGTTGGCTTTCACGTTTGAATGGTTTTACGCTTGTCATTTTACTTCGATGGAGAGGTGTCTCATTGGCATTCATACCACCTCTTTTTATATTTAGGAAATTTAATCAATGAAGAAATTCATATTAAAAAAACAGGCCAATGTTTGATTTAACCGAGTGTCTCAATATATCATTTGTATCTTTGCAGATAGCCTTTCCCTTATATGTCATTAGACTAGTATGAAATAAAAGTTACAATATTAACCTCAGTTATAACAGTATGACAAATCTTATATTTCTTCTTCTATATATTATAATTTTAGATGATGTGTTCTACTTTGTATCATAATGCATGTAAATACGCTATCTAATTATAAAGTATTGGAAATAGGACGTCGGATTAAGTTTCAGGAAGATATCATAAATCTATTATTTAGATACGAATTAGATATTTGAGTTGTACACTTAAGCATGTTTTCTTACGGGCAGATAAGACCTTAAATATCGAAAAGTTTAAATAAACCTAATTATAAAGTATTGGAAATAGGACGTCGGATTAAGTTTCAGGAAGATATCATAAATCAGATATTTAGATACGAATTAGATATTTGAGTTGTACACTTAAGCATGTTTTCTTACGGGCAAATAAGACCTTAAATATCGAAAAGTTTTTATAAACCTAATGTCAAGTAGAAATAACAGGGAATATTTCTTCCCACAAAATATTTTTACTACATTTCTCAGTCACAACATACTTCTTTTTCGGACGTAAAAAAATCCGTATTAAATTTATATATATAAGGTTACAATTGGTTTTTAGAAACGGTTTCACTTTATCGACCTGTTTTATTTCTATTTCTATTTTTGTTTATTTTGTAATTAAGGGATGTCAGTGGTTTCCAGTGAATTCTCCAATTTCATGTTGGAGAGTATGATCTGAGACATTTTGTTTAAAGATATGGGGGTATTCATCAATGACACAAAATCAGTACATGCACAGCAAAAAACTCACAAAAAGCAAAGACGCGTTGTTCAGCTCAGAGTCACAAAGAGGCCTTCAACGCGGAGCAAAAAAAATAAATACCACCTCACTTCCAGTGTATAATGACGACTCTAAGCACCGACTGGAGCGTTACTCTTTGCGACATACAACTGTACTTTTCGTTTAGACTTTGTAAATTGAAAAACCACCAAACAACCCGGTGTCAATAGACATATTTCCCAGGCCATTTTATCTTGGGGAAGTAGATCGATCTAGATTCCCCTGGAAAAATGGGATGGTCCCAGTTTTCCCTTAGCAAGATGGAGCAAAATCAGGATCTTTCTTATATCTTTTCTCTAGAATCATACCCCTGGTTGTTAAAGTCGATAAGAGTTAGTTGGAAAATATTTGTCCATGATCACGCCCATGAACCATGTGGATGTGTAACGGGACTTCTTGTATAAAAATGAGGAGGAATGGTATGATTTCCAATGATACAACTATCCACCAGAATTAATTTAAAGTGGTAGTAACCAATTACAGGCTACCATACTATGTTCAACAACATGAAATACCCATACTGTATAGTCGGCTATTAAAGGTTCGACACGAGTAGGTCATAAGAACCAATAGTCAAACACATTTTCTAGTTGAAGCTCACATAAAGAAAGAATTTTGCAGGATGGTTACAGTTGTTGTTTAAAATATACAATTGTGTATAACCTCATCTTAGAAATGTATTAAGATCTATTTGTTAAACTGTGTTTGCATCGTTTTTATCGTTGATTGATACGGTAATCTCAGTATTTGGTGGAATAGTTTTGTCAACATTTATTAATGTTATACAGCAAACTTGTGTTCACCTTATAATGTAAAGTTTTGTCTTCTGTGAATTTATTGGTCAATAATTCTGGTTTGTTCGAGTGTAAATTCCTTTCAAGATATTTGCATTAATAAGTAATGTCACTTCGAAGTAGCATATGTTGTCGGAAGCAATGATGAATAATTATAAGGACATCTTGTAATCTTGAAGTATCCCTTTCATTTATAATGCTTTCAGATCTGAATAAATTGTTTTGACAGATTTGGTCAATACTTGGGATAACATCAGGCCATTTCTAAACGAAATATCCAACCCTGGAACGGATAAACATTTTCCTCCGTATAGTTAAATATGTTAATAGTTATCAAAGGTACCAGGATTATAATTTTGTACGCCAGACGCGCGTTTCGTCTACATAAGACTCATCAGTGACGCTCATATCAAAATATTTATAAAGCCAAACAAGTACAAAGCTGAAGAGTCCAAAGTTAAAACGCAGTCCATACACGATAGTGTCTATCCTGTAATCAAAATGCGAATATGTCGGATATTTTGACAAATATATGAATGGGAACCTTTTTTAGAATAGTAACACATAGGTAAAAAGTTATAGGCCCTAATATCATTCCTTGATTCTAGACATGTTTGTCGTCAAAACGTTACATATGCTTGAAACAACCCAGGCCGAATAAAACAGATAATTTAATAAGTCAAGAAAACATGGTTATATGTACATGTATATGTGTTGTCAATATTCCAAGGGACAAGAATGACAATGATAAAAAATTTCCACGGGTGCAAAATGAGATCATGCCCGTTTTTCTCTCAGGATACAAACTTGCACATGCGAAAAAAGGCTACATGTATATACCAAGTCATAAAAATAACATACTGCAACAAATATCTTAAACAAAATAGTTCCGCCGCATAGGTGCAATTTCAAACTATGAAGAATATATTTATTTTGAAATTTGGTATAATTCTTAGTGGTTCTTATTCTTGAATAGTACAAACATTTATCCACAATTCTTTAACTACTGCAAAGTTCTGTAATATACAATTAGGTTTTGCTGATAAAAGACATTGATATGTAAAAGGTGCATGTATAAGTATTTTACCATCCTGTACTTTTAAGTTCGTCCTTAACTATCCTACCAAATATTATTTCATAGTAATTTCGAGAAAAATATCTTCCAACCTAACGTGCTTTATATTCTTTATTGTATGCTCTGTGTATACTTTTAACATTTTATAATGTTTTAATGTCTAAGAAATTTTAAGTTAAGACAGAAAGATCTTTTTCGTAGAACACCACGGAAATGAACGTTAAAGAGACACAATAACTCGATAGATCGCGGATGCAAGCGTAACCGTTGAAACCCACAATTTTGTATCATGATCATGTTTAATCTTTGATGAGTAGTATTATATTGACATCTCACTGATGTATTTATATAAAGTTAGTTTCCTTTTCTGGTATTTTATGATATAAATTGGTTGAAATTAACAAGAAATATTACTGCTTGAGGGAAGCTTACTCTATTATTTGCTAATTATCTTTCTAAACAAAGGTTATCTATATATATCTCTAGAGTTATCAGACACTCAGAAACGAAAGACCTATGACTCCTAACTCATGTTTATTTGCTTATTCTAATTTAGGCTATTGTAGATATATAAATCAAAAGATTTCAAAATATGCAGTCTCCTATTGTTTATCGGATATCAAAACTGTTTCAAGTTGAAAAAAAGAGATGTAATCATCAGGGTTTTTTAAAACTTGATTTGTCTTATTAAAATCAATTTATGAAATTTGAACAACGATTCACCACTGGGATACTGTTCAACTTGTCGTTATACTTATCATGTGATTAATTTTAACTAGTCGCTAAATGTTAAAAGTATGATTAGTTAATACAATGATTATATTTTGTTGTTCAATTTTATCTTTTTTTGTATTACTTAATCAATTCATTTTAGGTAACATTGTACTAATAAGCATTAAGGGTTCTCTTGAACTTTGCATGCCACCACCAAAGTTTACAGGTACACAGGGGACCTCAATAGACTAGAAATACTTAGTCGTATAGTTTATATAACAAATTGACACCATAATGTAGAGGACAAATCTCTAAATTGAAAACATACAAACTATCACATAAGCAGTGGAAACGCACGAGACAAAACCAATAGACTATCACAAAAATGGATATCCCTTGATCAGTTACAACAACATTGGTATGCAAGGAGACACACTTTAAAACACAGCAGATAAGTTCTTTGATGAAGCAGTATTTAGCTTTTATGTTTCAAAATGATAGTCTACGTCGCTGTCTTTACCATATTTATATATTTCAAATAAGTATTTTCTAGCTATCGGTTCCTCTTTGTCTTCGAAAACATCTTGTTTTCTGTGCTTTTTACGATGAACATAAATTGCGCTAGTCACTATAATTATTGTTATTACTATTCCAACCCCGATACCAATCAGGAGTACAGTTTGAGTAGGGTTTTGCTCAACAGCTTCGGTTGTATTAATTGCAGTTTTTTCCTGATTACTACGAGTAATGTCCATATAATCTACAAATAGAAATATTCCTTATAGCTTAATCGATCCTTTTACATCATTTCCATATTTTACTGAAATCCCAAAATTAACAGAAACTTTACAATGGAAACAATGACGGATGCGACTTGTGGTACCAGAACTGTTTAACTTTCCCGTCCACCGGTGTTCTCCTTATAAAACTGATAAACAGCATTTTACTGAAAATATTTAAACAGTAATGGGTGTCCTAGTTCTTGAAGTTATTATGTATACTATATGCTATTGTTATAGTTTTTTTTATACAAAAGAACTTTCAGTAGTTTTCACAAAGTGATTGATATAAATAATACCTGTAGGGAAAGCTGCTAATTTTTCTGTTGTTTTTACTAGACTGGTAATTGTTGTTGCCAAACTTGACGAGGCTTCAGTTGTTTCAAACGGTCTATGATACATTGTTGTGGTTTGCACAACTGACTCAGTTGTATCTATTGCAGTTGTTATTTTCTATAGCTTAATTGATATTTAAAATTATTACATAATTTCTATTTTTTCACTGAATGCCACTTATCACTAATGTCGTAGGGTGAGACATCAAACATTTTCTGATAAATTGAATTAAATAATTCTAAACATTGCTATATAGTGCACTAGAAAATGAGATGACGATGAAATTTGTTTTTATTTATTGTGTAACTTATCTTGACATCGGTTTAATAATAACAATGTTATTTGGGTGACGGATTTATTCGCTGTAATGAAGATTCACTGGTGGTCATGGGATGTTTTCTCTTAATCGATTTATGAATTTTGAACAGATTTATTTTACCGTTCTTTTATTTAAGCCTTTTGTTCGTGTTGTTGTCTCTTTAACACATTCCATGTTTCCCTCTCTTTATTAATTATTGTTTAAATCTTGTTGTCTACATTTCGTATTGAAATACAAATCCCTATGATGTCAAAGGTACCTATTAGAAAACTGTAGATTTGACGTTTGAATAGGCAGTTTCACTATAGATAGCGATGGAGAGAAAAAAGAATATTTGAGACGGTCAAATTCAAAGTTGACGTTGACAACTCTCAAATGAATGAAAATTAATTTCGTGTTTGAGATTGACTTTTGTTATCGAAATCATAAGTCATGTAGCATTCAATTAATGACTGAAGTCACTAATGAAGACGAAAAAAGTAAAATCATCAAAATAATGAACTCCGAGGTATATTTAAAAATAAAAATCCATATTAATCAAATGGTAAACTCAAAGCTCAATAAATCAAACGCATCGATAACAAGTGTCATATTCCTGACTTGGTACAGGTATTTTCTTATGTAGAAAATGATGGATTCAACCTGTTATTATAGTTAGCTAAACATCTCATTTTTAGGACAGTTACATCACATTCCAATATATTGACAACGATGAATGAACAAAACAAACAGACATAATTGGTAAAAATGTCAAAAATAGGGGCACCAGAGTCAGCACAAAAAGGCTGATAGAAAAAGCACAGTAGTAAGTGTTTTGGTAAAAACTACCAGTGAATGCTTAATGAGATGAATACATAAAGTAATCACATATGTGATAAATTGATAAAGATTTTAAATAACTAAACATAACTCAAAGATTGGGCGCTGAATTTAAGCTTTTGTCTTTTGCTAATTTGTTTAAATATTGCTTGTTTTTATCTTTTTTATAGTAAAACATTCGGTAATTTTCACAAAGTAACTAATATAAATAACACCTGTAGGGGAAACTGCAAATTCTTCTGTTGTGTTAACTAGACTGGTAAATGTCATTGTCAAACTTGACGAAGCTTCGGTATTTTCGACGGATCTATGATACGTCGTTGTGGTTCCCGAACCTGACTTGGTTGTATCGATTGCAGTTGAATCTTGGTAACGAAGAGTACTGTCCGTATAATCTACATATAAAAATCTATGTATCAAAGTTAAAGATTCAGTATGTACATCTTTAACTTAATAGGTCTTTACAAAATAATTTAACAATTTTACTGTCATATCTGAATCTGGACTCTATTTGATAACAATATCTATTAATCTGAACATGAATAAAATTGAGAATGGAAATGGGGAATGTGTCAAAGAGACAACAACCCGACCAAAATAAAAAAAACACAACAGCAGAAGGTCACCAACAGGTCTTCAATGTAGCGAGAAATTCCCGCACCCGGAGGCGTCCTTCAGCTGGCCCCTAAACAAATATATACTAGTTCAGTGATAATGAACGCCATACTAATTTCCAAATTGTACACAAGAAACTAAAATTTAAATAATACAAGACTAACAAAGGCCAGAGGCTCCTGACTTGGGACAGGCGCAAAAAATGCGGCGGGGTTAAACATGTTTGTGAGATCTCAACCCTCCCCCTATACCTCTAACCAGTGTAGAAAAGTAAAAGCATAACAATACGCACATTAAAATTCAGTTCAAGAGAAGTCCGAGTCTGATGTAAGAAGATGTAACCAAAGAAAATAAACAAAATGACAATAATACATAAATAACAACAGACTACTAGCAGTTAACTGACATGCCAGCTCCAGACTTCAATTAAACTGACTGAAAGATTATGATTTCATCATATGAACATCAGGCACAATCCTTCCCGTAAGGGGTTTAGTATCATACCATCATAACATATATGAGAAGAACATAACCCGTGTCATGCCAACAACTGTTTTTAGAATAAATGTGTTTAGTTCCGACGCAAAGACCTTATCAGTGACTCAATATTAACGCCAAAATATGCAATCTTTAATGACTTGACAACAGTATCGTAATTATATCCCTTCTTAATAAGTCTATTCAAAGGTTTTGTAAGTTTATGAGGTGAATACTGACACCTTTGTGCTTTATAAAGAATATTTCCATAAAAAATTGGATGTGAAATACCTGAACGTATAAAAAGTCTGCATGTTGAGCTATATTTACGAATGATGTCTTTATACCGATGATAAAATTTAGTAAATGTTTTGACTAGTTATGAATACCATAATTTGCTATTGAAAGAAAAATCTAGAGAAGAAGTTTGTCTTATAAACCCAACACAGTCGATGACTTCATAAAGTAAAGACGTCATGGCATCACAAATGAATCGACGCACGACTTTTTAACAACCTTTTAGCTTTTTCTTTTTTGACATATGAGTTTCTTTTTATAGTGATTATGCGACTGTCATACAAGTGAAAGGTTCAGCTAGTTTTAAAACAAGGTTTTAACAACCATTTTCTAAATAAGAAAATGCCTAGACCAAGTCTCTGCACTTAATAATAAAAGATGTGTTAACATAAGAGGAGCTTGTAATTTTTACACAGGGCATTTGTCATAGCAGTGAACTGACAGTTACTGTTGCAACAGTATTGCAATTTTTAGACAGGATATCTAATTGATTATAAAATAAAGGTAATTATAATACTTTTATTGACCTAATGCAAGATTGGTAATCAATTGTAAAACGTACCGTCTGAACAGTTGTACAGTTTAGGATCATCTACAGAAATATCACTCCAGTAACTTTTTAACTTAGTACCTTCAATTATAAACTGAAAATGCAAATACAATATTAAGTCATTTGTGAAGATTGTAATGAAAGAAGCATTTATCTATAAAGATTTGATGTTACAGAACACATGCTTTTTAAACTTTTTGTTGCATTTTCTTTTAAATCGAATTCACCTTGGCTTAAATGAACTGTTTAATACTAGTTAATAAAAATAATTTACATAAATGCATTAAAAACCAAAAGGTACTTTGATTTACTAATCTCAAGAACGTTTTAAACGTTGAAAGTAAAGGATATTTAAGAAATCATAAAACCAATGTGTTTTGTTAAACAAGTATAAGGCGAAAAGTTTCTATTTTTCATTTTTCTACTGGGATTCACCTAATGTGCCATTTTAAATTGTGTGATAATGGAAGACAAATTTACATAAATGCATTGATTGATACATTTAACCAAGGAACTTTATATTTAACAAAACCATATAAGGTAAAGGTAAACTTGTTCCGTCATGTTCTCTTCATTTCATAAAATATAGAGATGAAGACCTTCTATATAAACGTGTGTAACAAACCATGACCAAATACAAAAAAAGGCTGCTAGGTCGTTTGTATAAACAGATTAAATTGTACTGCAATCAAATGAACCACAAAATTGAAACATTCTTTGATAATAAAAAGAGTTATAGAAATCAAACCACTGACCTGAATTTTGCAACTCACAATTTTGTTAAAAAAAAAACGTTACGTCAACAAGAACAAGGAACAATTAATTCTCTTTTCGGTCTGCGTTTAAACGTTGCCAAATTCGTTGTTGAATCATAAGAGGCAGTGATTCCGATAACTTAAGTTTCAACTGTTTGGTATATTTTTTTCCGGATAAAACAATACATGTACGTTGTCAGAAAATATAAAATTCAATTGTACTCGCTACGAAATAGGATAACAGCTCGGCTAGCCTCGTTTCCCGTCCTGTTTCCAAGTTTCATTCAATAATATTTTCCGACAATGTAAATGGGGAATGTGTCAAAGAGACAACAACCCGACCAAAGAGCAAACAGCAGCCGAATGAAACATAGAAATTCACTAGAATAATGTTCATGATTTTTTTTTAGGAAATTTTACAAATCAAATGGCCGCCGTCTTTAAAATGGCCGCATTTCCCGCAAAGTTTGAATTTCAGAGTGGATTCATAGCTGAACATGGTCTCAATGACATAAACTACACTTATGCCAAATTTCATGCTTTTACCACAATCTTCCAAAACTCTGCACAAAGTGACTGGACTGTGTCACTCTTACGTGCTTACATTATGCAGAACTTATTAACCGGGTTCTTCTTACAAAATATTGCTCAAACATAAGAATAGCAAAAAGGAATAAAATTGACTCTTTCTGAGTTTTACAATTACCATCATGAATTGATTGATCGACACGAGCTATTCGTGTTAAACTCGCTGACAATAAGATTTTGCGTTGTTAGATCTTAATATATCAGAATAGTTGTCTGATTTGTATTTTACCCACTGCTACACTATGAATTAGTGAGATTTCGCATTGAAGTAATGCATGTAATGCAGAAGATAGCATTGTATTGAGGCGGAACACACGATAATCTCATTTAAATTTATAATCTAGAAGTAAGTTACCTATCACATGCATAGTTACCCTAAAAGACGTTTTTCGTTTTCCAACTGGAAATTGTCCTTTTATCCATTCTTCCCCTTGATTCCCTGAAACTTCAAACTTTGCTGTTTGTGATAACGTGTCAGTTTGTCCCATGTCTTCAATATATATCTTTAATTTTCCAACTTCTGTTTAAAAAATTAATAAATATGAATTTCTTGCTTTTTTATGAATATTAGTAATACATCATGTCAATGTGATTAAAAGGTCAACGAAGCCCGGTTATTTAATTTCACATTCAGATATATTGATTTCCCATTAACAATTCGATCTTTTCTGGTTTGCTTCCATCAATATATCCACCAGAACTAGATCATAAAGAAACAACAGTCAAGGCTTCCCTCACCTCATTTTAAGACTTATACCTCGAATTTGACATAAACAATCATCTCAGTACTGGAATCTATGACAAGCGAGACGATTTCAATTTGGAAATATTCAATTTCCTCCACCTAAATTACAATATACCTACTCACCTGCATATGGGATATATATATTCCAAATTATTTGGTAATCAAGAGCTTTGAAGCTCCTACTCAGATTTTGTAAAACGTCCCCAGTGTCTGAGCAGAAAATTGATGAAAGAGGAGTATGTCAAGAACTTCTCATCCTTTTTCTATAAAAGTTCATCGGTACCAAGACCTTGTTGATAAATATTCCATATCAACTTCACAAATAATACACGATGGTCTTGAATTATAGATTATTGGTACTGACGTAGTTTATTGTCTCAATAACGTGTTGTAATATTCTTTTATTTGTCTTTATGAATACTACTTGTATGGTTGAGTCCGTTTATGTGATATCCATTAGACGTGACTCTGTACCTATTTATCCCATCATCGTGCTATTCTTTTATGCTATTTTTTGTATTTTTGTCTTTCATTTTAACTAATGTGCGTTTTCTATGTCTTTTGTGCTTCTTTGTTACATATTTCTTTGTTTTTTATAGTGATTAAGATTATAACACAATGTTGACTACTGTACCCCTATTTTTTACATTGTTACCTATTATGTCTGTTTGTTTTGTTCACATATCGTTTTCAATATAATAGAATTTGATGCGACTGTCATACAAGTGAGTGGTTTAGCTAGTTATAAAACAAGGTTCAATTAACCATTTTCTACATAAGAAAATGCATGAACCAAATCAAGGAATATGACAGTTGTTATCCATTTGTTTGGTGTGTTGGAGCTTTTGATTTTTTCATTTGATTAGGGACTTTCCGTTTTGAATTTTCTTCGGAGTTCAGTTTTTTGGTCATTTTACTGATGAAAATTTTAAGGTTTGACACAGAAGTCTATATTGTGGGTCAATCGCATGAAAAAAGGATGGATTCTTTTTTTAAGATTGTATTAAAACATGTTTATCTGTACAAGGTTATTTAAGGAATGACTGTATAGTAATATCTTTTCTGTATATGAACGAATAACATAAAAAATGTGGTGCACACTAGATAACCGGCGTATTCTGATAAGGAGTAAATTTTGATGACGTCGCGGTCACTTGACAAAATTGTGTCTATGAGCTGATATACAAAACACCTTCAGCCAATCAGGGGATGTGTTACATCCAAAATTAAATTATTGAAATATATGTTATAATTTCAAAAAAGATATTATGTTATTTTTCTAAAATTGTATTCTACATTTTTGTAAATTATTTTAAAATCAATAAATTAGGTTTTAATTCGATTCCGTTAAAATTGTCACAAATATCAGTCTTTTACTCAAAAACGTTGAAAAGTTCCTTGGGTTTGATTTTGTAGACAACGCTGTATATGCAATATGCCAAGACGTAAATAGAGTCCAAACCGGCCCATAAAGAATTTTCAGTTGATTGATGAAACAGGACAATTGTTTTTTTTTTTTTTTTTTAATTTACAGTCTTTGTAATGTTAAAATATTACCAATGTTCATGATTGTATTGAAACTCGTACAATTTAAACCAAAAAACAGGTTTTATTTAATAAATTCTTTATATACTATCTTAAAAAATTTTAATATTTTTTACGAAAATTTGCAGAAAAAAGTCAGAAGAAACAAATGGAAACATTTGCATTGAAAAATAAAGACTGAGTAACAGGAATCTTACTTAAACTGGGATTGATACCAGGTGCTCCGGTAGGGGTATACCGATCCCGGTCATAAAATTGCATATCGAGGAAAACAGCATCTTTCATAGATTTGATTTTAATACAAAGGAAATATAATCTCATTTTGGTGAAGCCATAATTACAATATTGCAACAAAAAGGACCAACAATAACAAAAACTTGATTAGAAGTAGTAATTCAATCAGTTTAAGTGATACCTTTTCTGAGATCATTGACATTTACCTAACAAGAGATCAAATAAAATATATGCACAATACCTTTTTATCAAAATTTGATTTGAAAAATTCAGGCATGGAATATTTGTTGGGCTGTTTTCTGCTTTTTGGTCGGTTTGTTGTCTCTTCGACACATTTCCCGTTTTCATTCTCAATTTTTTTTGTTGGAAAACACTACAATAGTTTCTAGACATATGAGCGATGCAGATGTGAAAATAATGACTTTATTAGTGTCCAAACTAAAAAGTCGAAGCAAAACTTGAACATGTGGTAACACTAAATTCCATACAGTATAACAAGCGATTACAAGCTATGACTAATATATTTGAAACCGCAAGTCTTTCATGGAATGGTAATTATAATGTGTTGAGCAATGCTTACGGTTTAATCCAACTACTCCCCACATATGATACCATATCTCAAAACATAGACCGCCAGTTGTAGCAGGATAGTTCCGAGATAATAGTCTGGCTTTGTCGTATATTTTTATAGGAGATGAAGATTCCATAAACATATAATGCCCTGAAATAAACAAGAAATCCGATTCACATAGCCGTCATATGATGCAGTTATCAGTTCAGATAAACACATTACTTTATATGTTTGAAATACATGTATGTGTATTTTCTTTCTTATTTGCGCCTAATGCACAAGGAAAATGATTCTTCGTTTGAGTATACTTTATAACATTTATTCGGTAACGTATTCCTTTTTTTAATTTAAAAAAAAAAACATTTTAAAATTCATCGCCTTCGAAAAAAAAGTACTTCCATTTTCCTACCGTTTCCACCTTTCCCCAGGGTATGGTCATATTTCGGACCTGTGCGTAGACTAGGTGTAGTACCAGAATTCAATTTCCATTCAAAGTTTGCTTGTTTATCATGTTGCCAGCCACAAATATTTTCATCTTCAAAATCACAATAATTTTCTGGTTCTACATCTGCTTACAAAATAAAAGCAAAGAACTGCATAAGATAATTTACAAAATAACATTGAAATGCTTTATTCCAAATGTGTTACACACAAAAGCATGTACCATAGTATCAACTCTGCGATTAGTTTTCTTTTATAAATGTATTATTTCACTCAAATATTTTGCTTTATATAAAAAGTGATTTTTCAGTCTGCTGTCGAATGACACATAGAGGCGCTTGTCACATGAGCCGATTAATATTGTCAAACAGTTATATTTTTTTTGTTTTAAATTATGTGTTATATTTTAGACATTGCTCCAAATCTATCTGTCTTTTTTTTGTAATTGTCTGTCTTTTTTAAGTGGTATGTTTTATATGTTTTATTTGTTTTGTTTCGTTTTTCATATTAAATTAAATGCTTACTAGATCTTATTTTTACATATGTGTTTTTCTATGAAGAATAAATATAAGATTTCTATTTATCAATATATCGAAATGTCAAACAGTAACGCCTCCATAGCTAGCTGTTGTATGGTGCCGGCATTTAAAATTCTTGTTGAAAACTCTCATGAAAACTAACAGTAATTTAAGTTAAGTCACAAGTAAATCTTCAATATATCTTTCTTGCTTTAAATTAAATATATCAATTTTGTTTTTGAAAGAATCAATTTAAAAAAAAGTTTGAATTCGGATGAACATCAAAGCATACGTACATTTACAGGAAGGGACAGGGGCACTCCAAGCTGTACCATCACAAGTGATCAATGTCTCGCCTATTAATTTGAGTGTTGGAGCACATTTGAATTCTAGTACAGCACCTCCTTGATCTTTAGTGACTGTAAGATTTTCTGAAGACTGAATTTCATCACAACCGTTTCCTAAAAATAAGTAGTTTTCTGGGTTATACTTGTTTGTTTTAGGATATTTTGTCTGCCTTTAGAGATGATTATTCATAAAAACAAAACATTTTGATTTTTGATTATTTAGGCTTGATTTTATTTAGATCTCTTGTTTATGATTGGATTTATTGGCTAAACATAGTGGGTGTATATTGTGCAGTTGTCGTATTTGTGGTTAGAATTGACAATAAAGTTGTTTTTAGTTTGAATATTTTTTTACTACATTTCATGAAACAGCTTTAACGTAAAATATATCAAAAATAGTTTTCTATCCCTATATTTTTGGCGATCAACTGAACTGAGTAAGTAAGTAAGTAAGTAAGTAAGTAAGTAAACAGTTTATTATAGTGTCACGATCCAATATACATCATCATATACAATATAAAAATCTTTAAAACCATATTAGAATCCTGCCTTTAAGACATATGAGACACTTTCATCCTTTACAAACTAAAAAAAATTATACTATAATGTAAAAGAAATATAGTCACTTAGAACAGTTATCTATCTGAAAGTATACTAGTACACAAACATTTCAGTAAATATCAATATTAAACATTTCTGCTAATGAATAAAGTGATTGAATGAATTCGAAAATATAAAAATGCATTAAAACTGGACAGAAGAAACATCTTTATTATAAAAAAAAATAGTGTATCTATTGAAAAAAAGCCAGACTTTATTTTCCAAATTTCTTTATTTCATTGGCTATTTTCTATCAAATCATCATAGATAGAGAAAACGGTTCACAGCTTATTTATCCAAAAAATCCGATTCAGATATTTTAAAGTCAACATAACCGTAATAAGCAATCGACAGTTGCCATTAATCTAAATGTTGTGCTTTTGACAGTTCTCATTGATTTAGATTTTGCGCTTTTGGATATTATTTAAAACAATAATAAACAGAGAGAAACTACAAACAGCAAAATGTTATTAAGAAGACAAAGTTACAAAGAATTCAACAGATGAAAATCTGAAACTGTCTCCTTAAATGAGTTAAAAACCCATAGGTAACTTGACGAATATTTTTGTCAGATATTCGGATTAAATCTGGTAGATGGCGAAATATTGATGAAAGTGTTGTAATTTATATATATATATATATATATATATATATATATATAATTATTTCTATTTTACATTTTTTAACAAGTAAGCCACTTTTGAGTCTCTAGTGTATTTATCCTGAAATAAATTTCTTATTTTTAGATGGACACTGCATGTTGTATAATGTTGCTCAAAGCACTTATTTTCAATAAAAGATATGTTGCCAATGTCGTCTTTATTATCAATTTGTATATAGCACAACTATTCGCTTTTATTTTAATATTATGATTGTTCAGACCGTGCATATGATTGGTTTACCGTTCACAACATTCTAGGGTTTTAATTCGAACTAACAAAATAGTTTGAAGTGTGTCTCCATTGCATTGCTGATTAACATTGTTGAATCATACATTTATGCTATTCAGTTATGTTGGTTTAAATAATTATAATGATAATAATAATAATAATAATAATTTATTTTATTAAAGTGTTTCATTCTTGTCTACAGATTTTTATACAGATTATATAATATACATTGCACAATAATAGAATAAGACAAATACCCAGCCTAGATAGGCTTATGAGACACTATATATACAAATATATATATATATCTATTTAACAAATACAAATTGAAAAATATAGTAAAATGTTAAAAATGTTTAAAATTATCCGGATATTTCACATCATAAAAAAAAATTAAAATAAGTAATTAAAAAAACATGTCTTTTAAAAATGAAAATGACAAAATTAAGTATGACGTAAAATATTTATGATATGTGATAAAAAGAATATATTTTAAAGAGGTTATATAAACAGAATGTGAAGAATAAAATAAAGTAATCTTGTTGTTTTATTAAAAACCTTTTAGTAAAATAGTAAATAAATACAACATGAATGAAATGAATTAAAAAAATAAATAAAAAATGTAACTTTGACTTTTACGGAAATATACAATCAAGAGTGTAAATTGCTTTTCAGTGCGCGACGTCTTCTTATCATATTATGCACCAAGATAGATAACTCGTATTGTAATTCAGCATTCTGAATTAAAAATACAAATTGATTAAAATCTGACTTTGTACAAACAGAATTATCCATGACCATAGCTCTGTGAAACAAATTAAACCTTAAGTCACTGTAAATGTCACAATTAATCAAAAAGTGTATCTCATCTTCTACAACATTATTACAAAAATGGACAAATTCTTTCTTCTAACGGTATTGGTGGTTTTGTATAACTAGCCGTCTCGACAGACAGAGGTAAAGTTCCACATCTAAGTTTACATAAATTACTTCGCAAGTGGCATGGCATTGCGTTAATAACATAGTGTTCAGGTTGAAGGTCCTAATTATAACGTCTATATAGCCTCAACTTGTTTCCATTCACATTCGAATTGTCATTCCAAAGTTTGGTAAACCACAACTAAAATTGAGAATGGAAATGGGGAATGTGCCAAAGAGACAACAACCCGACCATAGAAAAAAAAAAAACAACAGCAGAAGGTCATCAACAGGTCTTCAATGTAGCGAGAAATAACTTAATCACATTACAGTTCCAAGATCTACGTTTTCGTTTCGACCATAAATGTATCGTATAGAAAGTACGAGAACTATCTGAATTTTCAAGTTTATAAAAGAATCTCAAAACTTCCAGGCTTTGTTTAGCATGACATGACAGCCATCCTAAATCACCCTGTATTGCAGTATTGCTAGTCAATTTAATCACTCCAAGGAATATTTTACTAGGCTAGCCCTGTTTTTGAACGTTATTAATGAGTCTATGTTCAGTAAGTCCCCATATCGATGCACCATATAACAATATTGGTTGTACCAAACTTTCATACAACTTTTTCATTTCAACTTTGATACGTCATACCACCATAAGCGTAAAATTTCACAGTCAAATAGCTCAAAGCTCGACTGGCAAATTTAGAGAGTTCTTTGAAGGCTTTATTCCACGTTACATGTTCACTGAACCAAATACCTAAATATTTGTATGAATCTACATATACTAAACTATGACTTCCACAGAAAAAATGACTGTAGAACGTTCAACAGAGCTAGGCCTAAAATGTTTGACATTTGATTTACTACAATTAATACTTAATCTCAATTTATGGCACCATGCATTAACACAATCAAGCATACATTGTAAACTAGCCTCAGTTGGACCTAGTAAGACGATATCGTCTGCATATAGTAAGATGCTTACATTTATACTATCAATATCAATACCTTAATTAAAGACTTAATTTCTGTAGCTAAATCATTAATATACAGAGCAAATAGCGTCGGAGAAATCAAACACCCTTGTTTCACACCACATGAAACCGGAAACATTGACGTAAAGACGTTGTTAACACGTACAGAACATGTTGTGTTGTCATACAAAGATTTAACAGCATTTCAGATTTTTCCGTTAACACCAAAAGTTTGTAATTTAAACCATAAACAGTCCCGATTCACATTGTCGAACGCCTTCCTCAGGTCAATAAAGCAGGCAAATGTTGGAAGACGTGAAAATTTACGGTCATTGATGATAGAGTACAGACTATATATTTGATCTAGGCAGTTTCGCTTTCTACGAAATCCACATTGTTCATCAACCAATACACCCGAATCTTCAATCCAATCTCCAAATCTAGAATTAAGAATGTCACAGTAAACTTTACATGGCACTGACAAAAGTGTTATCCCACGATATGACAAAGGAAGCCGAACGTCTGTACTATTTGGTTTCACTATTGGATTTATAATTCCTTGTTTCCACTCAAGTGGCAAAACACCGTTTTCAAAACAAAATTTATTATCTTTTGTAACATATCGATACAGGTTTTGTTTTTTAGAACTTCTGCTGGGATATTGTCCATACCAGCTGCCTTTCTAATTCTAATCTGCTCACCGCTTTCTCAACTTCACAACGAGTGATGGGTTCGTTCAAACAAGATGTATCAACCAGTTCCGTGTCTGATGAAATTTCCCCCTTCTTTATTCTGTCTAGGTGACATTCATCATATAACATGCTGTCAGTTTGATCGTTGAACAATGTTTGATAGTCCGTTTTCCACCTTTGTAATACACATTCTTTGTCCGTAATAACTTCCCCAATATCATCAATAACTTCCCACGGTATTTGATCCCGCCTGTCATTCGAAATTCCAATTTTGCCAATTTGTTTCAAAAAATATCGAGAGTTCGGTTTTTCAAGTTCAGTCAGCAAATCCATTTGAAGTGTATTTTGATAAGTTCGTTTTGCTTTCCGTAAATGTTTGTCAAAATCGTTTCGGTCAAAACAATACTCTTGTTTTAATTTACGTTTAATGTTTGTGTGGTCACTACATTTAAGCCATAACTTTTCCTGTTTGCTTGCTGAGTCCCACTCCGTTTTGTAGTAAGTCACTCCAATAAGTCTTAAAGAAAGTCTTTGCCTTACTTTGCTTCGATTTACATTCATAATTGATAGGACTGGTTACAGTAAGGCCGGCTTGATCCATTTCGTTCATTAAAAAGTTAGTGAAGGCCCCATATGCTTCGTTGATACATCTATTTGATGAAAGTTCATTTTCAATGCGGTTGACAGTTTCTCTGGTTCTTTTAACACAATCTTCCGAATTCAAGAATTATGTTGTTAACTTTGACGTATCATATCTTTTATTTCCCTTGAAATGTGTTTCAAATGCTGGTTCATCATTCGGACCTTCGTTCATAACAACAAATTTCTATTCAAAAATCGAATGATCCGGTGTTTTATCGGGCACGTCCATATAGTATCGGTCGGTTTAAATTTACTAGTGTTTATACTTTTTTAAACACACTCTTAAGAATCAGCACTAGGGTTAAACACTTCAGTCTGTCCAAAAAAAAATCAAACTCGTTTTGCTTCTTGAAAGTTTTCAAAATGGGTTTGGATAAGATCTTCGATAGTTGGGATATATAAAACTTACTTACGTATACAAACAGGTGGTGGAAAATTCCATTTGTTGTCTGAACAGATGATAATTTTTTTTCCAAATAACTTGTATTTACGAAAGCATCTGAACCTTGCAATTTTGCCTCTATTTCGCAGTCTTACTCGACCGTGTGCTGGAATATCAACGTTTGTACAATTGTGTCCAAAAACTGAAAACAAAAATATAAAGAGATATACAAAATAGTATCTTATTGTTCCCATATTTGAGGTTCGTGTTTATAATACCATACTAGTAATCATTCATATTTATTAGCATCTAAAAATATACAAAAAATGTCGAGATAATAGTCAAACATCTTTGTTACGAGAGTACTGACTCGCTGGATGAAATGATACTGTTTCCAATAACTATTTTCACCAGCCCAGTAGTTAGCACTTCGGTATTGACAGGAATATCAATTATATCGTCATTTTTATAAATTTACAGTTTGCAAAATAATGAATTATTCGATATACTAAGGATCATTTTATACCAGATATAGATTACCTTAGCCCTATTTGGCACAACTTTTTGAAATATTTGGTCTTCAATGCTTTTCAACTCTATACTTGTTTGGCTTTTTTAACAATTTTGATCTTAGCGTCATTGATGAGTCTTATGTAGATGAAATGCGCGCCTGGCGTATCAAATTATAAGCCTGGTACCTTTGATAACTTTTTTGAATTCACGCCTGAAAGGTTTACACCATCAAAATTAAAAAAAAAAGAACATCAAAGTACCAGTATATATTCTGAATAACAGCTATAATCAATATATACTGATTTTCAGAATACTTTTCAGATTTTACTGCATCAGTACAATATATATGGTCATTTGTTTTATTACAATTTTACTGTATACTTTTAAAATCCTTTAATTTTTTGTATATAATATTTTCCTACCACGTAACTGATTTCGATAATTGTGATATGTGACCTACACACTGAAATCGGTATAACCATTATTGTCTAACAATATTAGCAGGGAAATTCGTGCATAATTTGGCAGGGAAATCTAGAACAGAAGTCCCTTTTCCTACCGATAAATGAATTTATCATATAAGCGACAGGTGAATGATGAAGAGCACTTAAAATACATTTAAATTTCTATCACTGAAAAGTCATTTTTAGCAGATCTGAATGATTTTTCATTTTTCATTTTGTGGCGTCTTATATCTGACTATGTGGTATAGGCTTTGCTCATTGTTGAAAGTCGTACAGTGGCCTATAGTTGTTAAAATTTCTATGTCATTTGGTCTCTTGTGAAGAGTTGTCTCATTGGCAATCATACTACACCTTGTTTTTTGTACATATCACCAAATAAGTATAAGAAATGCATACACAGTCTAGAAAAGCAAGACCTTTTGTCATGTTAAAAGCACAGAGTGTCTGTTTGGCCATTAGTGTTTATATGTGAGATGTCTAATGATCAGACATTGTTGTTTTGAAAAAGTAATTATCAAAGTCAAACGACAATGATTTAAGTTTTTTTTTCATGCAATACAATTTGTGAATATGGCCGGATCCAAGATATTTGAAAGAGGGTGTAGTTCCAGATAATTCGATATTTGCTGACGATTATACGGTAAAAAATTATATAGATATTGTAGAAAACATGAGATTTTCAAATTTATTTAGCGATCGAAAGAGGGTGTTCATCCTCTACCCCTGTATCCTCGAATGCACGGTTAGGTATACAAGGACAAAAATATCGTCCCATACATGAGTATAAGTAACGACGAAAAAGTACTATTTGATAAATATATCAATAATATGAATATCTGCCCACATCGAATTATTTCTAATTAAATTATAGAAAAAAAATATTGAAAAATGGTCGAGTACACCTTTTACATTCGGGTGCGTTCGAATCTACTTTAAACTTTAAAACTTGTAAACACCAAAAAAAAAGACAACCTTTTCGCTTCGGATTTCATTATTTTAATATTTTCATGCTAAATGTTGTCTTCGTAGTTTTTAAAATTCTTTGAGAAGAACTAAAATATGGGTCAAGTGAAATGACAAGAAATGATGGGTGTATTTGATTACAAGTTGCTAACTTACTTATTCCATTATAATATTTGTGTTAATAATATCATTCAAAGTTTAATGACAAAATATTCAAAGATTAAAACAAATATTTTGGGTTGATTTTTACATAAAGTTTATTTCAGCAAAAAAATGCGTGTTCAAAGAGCAAAACATGTATGCAGTATATTCTCCCCTCAGTCATGCTTCAATGCAGTAGGACGAAATACGTCGAGTTAGGTCGGTTATGTCGAGTAAAGTCATTTGATTGGAAATCTCTAATATTAGAACATAAAACTGTTGTATTATTGCTGTTTAAAACTAATTCAATATCAGAAAAAGTGACAGTATTTAACCCCAACACATAAAAATATCTTGACCAGCATTCCTTAAATCACGCCATTTTCAGTAATTTTGTGAAATTTCGTGACTGATACTTGTTATTGGTTGAGGTTATATAAGTTAATCGGAATAGGTTGATTTAACTGTTACATTAATCGTGGAAGTAATATTTAAATTCAACATTACTTCCATGCATTAAGGGAGCAACCATTTAATTTCAGGGTGTGGGGGTATGTTTTTTTTTCCTAAGTCAAAAATTTTTTTTGTTATCTGCTTGACCAGAATATTCTTTTTCATCAAATTGGGGATCAGAATTTTTTTCAGAAAAAAACAACCCTCACTGAAGGTAAATGGTCGTTCCCTAAGAGAGATTACAAACGTTTCAACAATTCAAAATTCGTAAACGTCATAGAGAATTTAGTATTTTATAACACACTTGTTTATATTTGTTGTGTAAGTCCTTTTCGTAATATAGCCTTTATCATGTTTAATTACTAATGAGTCCTTCATTTTTCAAAGCTTTGTTGACGAAGGCTGATACAGAAAGAGCTTCGGACGTACAATATTTAAACTTGAAAAATGTTCTGTCATTTTTATGGCACTGTGTGAATACCGCTGCATGTGGTAGTAGTCCTCGAGGATATCATCAATCAGTCCATGTAGTCCATGATTTGGAAATGACTTGATTTATAAAAACAGTTCTTTCTTAATCCGTTATTAAAAAAGAATGTATCGAGAAGTTAAAATTTAACTCACTCAATAAGTTGATTCTATGTTGGTTTAGCTTTTATTTTAGATTCCTGTTTCGTAAACTCGCTTTGCACCTGTTTCAGTACTTTATACATCCTCGGCTTTCAAATATTTCAACCTAGATTCATGTAGATGAATATTTAATAATGGTTGAAACGCACTTCGTGGTTTTATAAAAACAGTTTTATGACTTATTCATTTCACACTCCCAAACACTTGATATAGAATATCTTAAAAATGACAAAATCAAACAAAAAGAGTTACATGCAGTCAATATTTGCTCTAGAAATAGGCTGTTTTTCTATTCTAAACAGTAAAATCACAAAAATACTGAATTCAGAGGAAAATCCAATCGGAAAGTCCATAATCACATGGCAAAATCAAATGACAAAACACATCAAAAACGAATGGACAAGAACTGTCATATTCCTGACTTGGTACAGGCATTTTCAAATGTAGAAAATGGTGGATTAAACCTGGTTTTAAAGCGCTAAACCTCTCACTTTGATGACAGTCTCATCAAATTCCGTTATATTTACAATGATGCGTGAACTAAACAGGCAAAATAAATAAAATAGTCAAAATATGGGTACAGCAGTCATCATCGTGTAACCATTTTCTAAATGAAGTATAAAATCCCTTCGTATATCCTCAATGTTATATTTTACAAACGCAAATGTAAAACATGGTCTACATCAAACAGCTTTATTCATCACACAATTTCATAAGTGTTCTTGACTTCTGCTTATTAACGTTAAAATTAGCCTTATTATTGAAACAAGGAAATAATTAGTTTATCTGTGAGTATCATAAATGTGTAAAACTATAAACATAATTTATCCTTTTTTGTCTCTATTTTTAAAACATAAAGTCATTTTTCAACCCACCATTGTTTTTAAAATATCCTATACCAAGTCAGGAAAATGGCCATTGCTATATTGTAATTCATTTCTGTATGTGTTACATTTTAATGTTGTGTTTCTTTTGTATCGTAGTTCTCCTCTGATATTTGATGTTTTCCTCAGTTTTAATTTGTAACACGGATTATTTTTTTCTCAATCGATTTATGAATTGCGAACAGCAGTATACTACTGCTGCCTTTATTAAACACCTTTTTGCTCACTCTGGGGTTTTGATTGACAAAATGTCTCAAATGACCTGACTTTGTTCCAAGGAATGATTATGAAATGATTTTAATCAAAAAATTGAATTATTAACTAAACATGTCATCTTGTCAAAGATCTTTGCTCATTTTAACGCAATTTTTTGCAAAAGATTTCTGTCAAGTATAACGCAAAGAAAACAAAGTGTTTACTCACTTGTCAATGATGCAATCATGCTACTTACCGTGCCGAATATCCAAAGCTATTATTAGAAAAACAAATTGCAAAATTACAGTCGGCATTTTTTCAATTGAATTCTGCAAACGTTCTTTCCAATAATGTCTTCAAGGCATTTTTCTTCCGCATCAGTCAGAAGACATAAGTACTTGAAGCAGGATGTTGGTTTTTATTGGCTTACTGTAGTTACGGTATAATATATAGGTATATAATTTCATATGTTACTGCACCCAATGAACGACAACTACCACATAATTTTCTATCATAGAGCATACCACAGGTACAGAATGGACAAGTATTGTTAGTTCAAATGGTCTCGTTTATCATAGATTTTAGTCTGAAGTTGTCCATCTGTGTCAATACAGAGAAAAGGGGGATACTATATGTTTACTAATGTCGTTACAGTTGACAATAAATTTTATAAAGAAACCAGACAACAGATTGAATTAAATTGAATAAATAAATATTAGAAAAACAGGTTAATGTTAACTGTGTTTAACAGAATGTCAAAATATATCCGTTTTAATTTTGTAGATAGCCTTTTTCCCTTTAGTCATTAGATTTTGAAATGAAAACTACAAGTTCAGTAATATAAGTAAGTATGACAGATCTTTTTTTTTTTTTTATTTTATATATATATTAAACATATCAGATGAAGTAGTCTTAGATTAGTATCATAATGCACATAAAAATTCAAGTTTAGCGATAAGAAATACTGCACCAGGAATACGATAACGTGATTAAGTTTAAGAAAGATATTATAAACCGGATCTTCAGAATAGATATTGGGGTTGTACACTTAAAGAAAACTTTTCTTACGGACAAATTAGGAACCGCTCATCGGTTATAAAAAAATTATTTTAAAGGTTATTAATGATTGAAGCAACTATAGGATCCATATTATCTTTGTTTTGTTTTGTCATATATTTTGCATTGGGCCAGTAAAATGAGTATGACGTTGGCCAAGCTACAAACTAAAAGCTTTCAAAATGCTTGGTCATGTTTGTTTAAAAATTGTTTAGTTTTTCATTGGGTTATTTTCAATTACAATAATACATAGTATGCAGTGTTAGTTTCGAGACAGTTTAATAGATGGTAATGTATTCGTTAACTCGATAATAGTTGGTAAGGATATTTTTCTATGTTTCAAACACCATGAACAGTTAAATGTATTATATAATATCGGAAATAGTTTAAATAACGATGTAATACTACTTGAAAAGAAATTTCTGCTTCCGGAAAATAATTGATCCTTGGACTTTGAGATTGACGGTGTCACTACATAAAATCCCTTGAGCAAATATTGCAATCTTTTTTGTAGGTACACTTAACCACGCTAGTATACCTATTTAATTTGTTTGTCTAGTTCATACTGTCCAAAACATTTAATATTCCTCAACTACTTTATTCTTCAATGTCTTGTTTTTTTGTTCAGCGTGACATGCATAAAAGTAATGTGGTGTTAAAGTCAACGAGGCAGCGGCCCAACCACACACACACACATACAAACAAAACAAAGCAATTAAAAGACATTTAGAGGCCAACATTCAGTCTTTCACAACAAACCACTGTTTACACAGGATTTCAAAATTCTTCACGCTCACCAGTCAAGAAATAAAATGCATGAATAAGGATCCTTCGATTGTGTTTTCCTTAATTTTTTAAAGTTATTTTTCGTTATTCCTTGTAATTTCTGCCTATTTTTCTCTGTTCGTTCTTTATATTACCATAGTACTTTTGTCTTTTTTTCTATTCTTAAATTTTAGTTAGAATTTTATTCTGCGGTAATTGGCCATATTCTCACTCCTGTAGACCCCATCCAGATCCTCACATATTTTAACGGTGATTACCAGGGAACCAGCATTGACAAACGCATGACGAGATGTCCATGCAAAGACAACAATTGAACATGAATTAGGATAAGCATGTCTATGAAACAATTGAATATCAAATTTCGTTTTATGTTTACAAAAGTATAAAATCAACAAATAATAACTATCAAACAAAATAAATGTAACTCTTGTCAGTGGTCATATTAGACATGTTAGAATTTAAAAAACATAATAAAAAACAGTCATGATATGAATTAAATACGGTGACAGCGTTTGGCTAACGGAAATAAAGCCAATTAAAGTTGCAGGTGTCCAGTATTTTCATACGCATAAATCACAACTTTAAATGGAATGTTTTTGATAAACGGAACTTGTCGACGCAATCGTCAATCCTCGGCTGAATCCGCTACCTTTGGAAGATGAAGGTACGGAATTGGCCGAGTTGTGACGAATGTTACCGAACGATCACACACTTTGTTGAACATTCTTAGTGTAAAGTACTTGACCTTGATCATCAGAAGATTTTCGTCCCCAAATGTTCCTCCTCTTGTAGATAAGAATGGAAATAAGAACAACGCCTAGGGTAATAATCAAACCTACCCCTGCGATACCTGCTATAAATTCAGGTCTAAATAGCAGTGTTTGATCAGCTCTAGTCTGCAGAGATGAAGACGTTGTAAAAACAGATTTTTTAAGAGGAGAAATAAGATTTCGTTTAGTGACAACCACATTTTGAAACGAATTTCCCTCGTCTGCTGGATATATAACAAAACTCTCCGTTGATTTTTCAATATTTTCTGTAATTGGCTTTACATGTATGTCAGATGATAACTCAACGCCTTCATGCTTGGGTATCATAACCAAGACTTCTGAACTTGCGGGTAACGGGATTGCTTCAACTGTAGTCAAAGAACCTTTGATATGCACATGGATGTCACGTGTCGATGTAGGGATGGTGTTTTCTATTGGAACAATTGTTTTCATAATATTCAAAATGTGCCGCTCTGGTTTAGCTTCTTTATTTGAAGGTAATTTCGTATCCGATTTATTAGGAGTATGAACCTTGTCGTCACTTAGTCTGGTTATTTCACTACCATTATCTACGCTGACTTTAATGGCATCGTTAAACAGGACATCTTTAGAAGAACTGTTGTTCATGGGTTTATCTGTTACGGTATTGTTCTCTTGAGATAAAGTTGTTGTTACATAATCGACTTCACTCTCAAGATCTGTATCTGAAAATTAAATAAAAAGATTTAAATCAGTGTACTTCCCTAACTTTCTGTGGGGAATATTATAATGCTATGCAATAAAATCTGATATCAAATGAACAGCGATTTAAAGATTTTATCTTGAAAACTGCATAGATATCAAATATTGTCATAACGAACCAAAATCCATTTTTTTTTAGTTTAAAACGAGTACCGAGAAAAATCATTTGGTGTGAGGATGTCTTACGGTTGAAAACGGTTTCATGAAAAATGAACAATTATTTTATGTATAAGTACAGTGATTATTGTAATTTTAAATGGAGAAGTCATAGTCATCTGTGTAATCAAGGAAGGCGGTCATCCTGTGTGTTGGAAAGCTTAAATTTTCAACTTTCGTATATGGTTTTTCTTTACACAACTTCTTCAAGTAAAGGCTTGGTTTTTTTTTAATAATCAAGCATTATCAGATTATAAAGGCTACAACGTGCATTGAACGTAAAATATTTCACAATGTCGTGCATGCGTGATCAGCTTTCTTCTTCAGTTTTAATGTGTATTTAAATTATTATTTTTTTTTTTTAGTTTTGTTTAGTTAAAAATTAGACTGACAAGTTAAGGGACGACATCAAAAGATCGATGTAGGATAAAAAAAAACTTAAATCAAATAGTTTGGTTTTTTTTTGGAGGGGGGGTTTAAAATTCAACAAGTTTTGTGTATCTAAAATCGATTACATATATTCCTATTGGTAAATCAATTTTTCCCAAATTAAGTTAAGAGGGGGGTGGGGTGTCAGTGAAAAAACTATGTGAATTAAGTTTTTTATCCTACATTGAACTTTTGATGTCGTCCCTAACTCTACTAGGTAGGATGCAAATATAGAAAAAAAGAATTTCATTTTGGATAGTGCAGGTTATTAAGTTTAAAAACTCAAATTAATCTACTAGTCTTATACTAAGTTTTATACAGAAAAAAAAAACAATAGAGAGCTGATGAGTGGAATGAAATATTCAATTCAAACTTAATTCCAAATAATAATGTCTAATTAAACCTACCATTTGTACATCTGTAAAACTTGAAATCATCGACGGCTATGTCAGCTGTATGACTACGCCCTCTTGTGGCTTGTACAACAATCTATAATGATAAAAACGTGACGGTTAGATTCACAAATCATTTCAAATATTACAATATAGATATTTTGTACAAATACAGATGTTATATTTCCCTAAGTTTTAGTTTGTTACCCGGATTTGTTTTTCTCAATCGATTTATGAATATCGAACAGCGGTATACTACTGTTGCCTTTATTTATAGTTACAACTGCATACCTACATGTAATTTTTAAAATAAGTTACTGAAGAATTACATACAAAAAAAAGTAAAATCACAAAAATACTGAACTCCAAGGAAAATTCAAAAAGGAAAGTCCTCAATCAAATGGCAAAATCAAAAGAACAAACACATCAAACGAATGGACAACAACTGTCATATTCCTGACTTGGTACATGCATTTTCTAATGTAGAAAATGGTGGATTGAACCTGGTTTTATAGCTAGCTAAACCTCTCACTTGTATGACAGTCGCATCAAATTCCATTATATTGTCGCCGATGCGTGAACAAACAAACAGACACAAATACATTGCATATACACAATTCATTAAACATGTAAGAAGAAATGTAACTCTTGGATCTTACTTTAATTTCGTTTTATTATTTTTTAAATCATAATCATGACTTACGATAAAGAATCTTCTCAATCGATTTAAAATATTTTAACATCTGTTAAATGTGTAAATAATAGACTATCATAATTCTATATGAATGGTTTTTTACATATTATGTAATTTCCTTTAATCAATGTGTTGTGTATTGCTTTGTAAAAGGTGAGACATTAACTAAATATTGTATCTGTTGTTTTGCTTTGTAAAAGATGAGACGTTGATAAAATGTTTTATTCTACTGCATTATTTCGCCTTTTTGCTAAAATTCAAATAATTTGGATAGGCAAAATCAAAATAGAATATTTGTTAGAAATGTCAATTATTTTACATTAGTTTGAAAGCTATTTACATTCAAAATTGTCTGAAATCCTAATTATGAATTATCGCTAATTCAAGAACCATACTCCGGAAATAGCATGAACAGAAAATCAAGGACATAACAGGTGAAATTTCATATCCGCAAGACTTTACTAAGGCTCTAAAATGCATATGTCGCTCACCGTGCATATTCAACATTCATATCATTTTGTTCCCGTAAGATTTCCCCAAAAGATAATGGTTTTCAAAATAATAGACAAAACTTTTTACCATATGTTCTATTTTTACAATGGCGGCCATATTGAATTGGTTAGCAATCGGGTCATAGGACACATTTTTAAACTAGATACCCTAATTATGATTTTGTGACAAAGTTTCGTTAAATTTGGCCCATTAGTTTCAGAGGAGAAAAATTGTGCAAACGGACAACGGACGCCAAGTAATGAGAAGAGCTCACTTGTCCCATTAAATTAGGGCCAGGGCCCTCTTATTTTGTAGGAAAAATTGGTTGATTATATAGGAAATCACTGAAGCATGACTGGAGCACCCCCTTCTTTAAGGGCAGTCATCCCCTCCCTTTCTAAAAAGTTCTGGATCTGCCATTTTCAGATAGCGCATGACAAATAAATAACCCTATAGTTAACAAAAACAGTGCGAGAAAAAAAATATCAACTTCTTATTTTTTTTCAAAATTAGTTTTCTTTCAAAGAACTGCTTTATATTTGAATATCTCACTTGAAAATCTCCTTTCTGTCTTTCAATAAACACGTCGGCTTTGAGCCACTCGTTTCCTTGGTTACCACCAATGAGAAAGAGTTGACTTTCCACGTGATCTTGCCCTGATGGTATTCGCAGGAGAATCTCTAGGTTACCCATATCTACAAAACAAATAAATAGGATATATATATATATACATATATATATTGTTCGTTAAGAGATTAAGAGATGAATAATAAAAAATATGGAAAATAACACTGATTTATTTTCATGTGTATCCACTGTGCCTATCCAAGCTATAGAAACTAGTTATGGCTTTTGTAAAAATGCCTGACTTGTTTATAATATTCGTTAACAAGTGAATCTGTGAGCTACAGTGACTGCTCTCTAATAATGCCCCCGCCCGCCAAGAGTATACGATAAACAGGAAGTTGTTGAGTGATCAATCTGAAAACGCATCACACGGTATAACTGACTTATATAAACCCTGAAACCAAATTTCAGAAATTATTATGATGTAGTTCCTGAGAAAGATGCGACGATAACTATTTATGGAACGGACAGACGGACTGATGGATGGATTGATTGGCGGATGAATGAATGAACTAACGGATGGATGGACGGACGGACGGACAGAGGTAAAACAGTATACCCCACTTTTAAAGCGGGGGTCTGAATAATCTTTTTATTTCTTGTATGGTCAGTCGCAATGATGTTTGCAAAGAAGTGAAGTGCTTATATAATATGTTAGGGTTGTGCAATTTATACGTCTTTGACGCCTTTGACGCTAATCACCAAGTTTCTAATGTTATGATAATGTAGTAGCAAACATGTCTAAGTGACCATTCCATCAAGATATATTCATATGCAAGCAATAGCAGCGTTAAGTAAACCACACAGCCAGTTACAATACGGTTCTAAGATATTGTAAGAGGAGTGGCTCGTTTAATTGTCTGGTTTAACAATGTTCTTTAACAGAAGTAACACCAAATAAAGACCGTTGGTAAAATAGCGAGTCATTTTAGTAGATTGAGATGTATATTGCATGATATATAAGCAAGGTCGAGTGTATCGGATTGATTGCGTTCGGGACGAGTCAGTACATATATGTTACAGGCATTTTCTAAATTTAGGCATTTTGTAAAATGACTGAATTTTTAGGCATTTTCTAAAATGCCTAAAGTTGACAGGCATTTTATAAAATGCCTAAAAAAAACCTAGTCATTTTGTAAAATGCCTGAAATTTTTAATGAAAATTTTACAAATTGCCTGGTCTGTTTCAGGCAAATTGTGTAAATATGAAATACATGAAATAGATGATAAAACGATATTGTAATGCTACAAAAAGGGTTGAGTAAAAACAATTTAAGATTATTCTTTAAAAATGTAACAAGCGTTAATACGTAAATCTGTAGGCTTCTAGGAGCCTGAATTGCTTATCTTGCAAAATATTGAAAATAAAAGTATGATACACTCAAGGAATATTTTAAAAATTGATTAAGTAAAATAAAGGACAAAATCACATATTAAGATTGAGTTGACGACTTCTGTTGCCATTAAGTTGCCTCATAGGCCTATTGAATATGCATGGAATATTTGCCACTTGAAAAGCATGCATCATTCAATATCTCATACTATTACTTGTTATCTGTGTTCAAATGAAGAGGTTATCAAAAATGAAAGAAGGCATGCATCAGACTCAATGACAAAACAAGCTGTCAGCTTGGAAATCTGTCGGAAAGAGTTTTGACAGAGGCAGATATTGGAGCGAATGTATTAGTTGCATTTCCCCATGTGGATCAACTGTTGTTACTGGAACGGAAGAGCATGGTTATCAACTGGAAATTAAAGATGGAATACTACGTGGACCTTACACTAGGAATCACTTTGAACAGTCTGTCAGTAACTTTATTGCTATTCAATCTGTAAATTATGATAATGAAATATCCTTCAGTAAAGCTCTCAGTTAAGTTTCTTTGTGTGATGGTCAGGGTTACACAAATTGTGGCTGTAGTGCTAATGGTGAGACTAAATGTAACACTAAACGTCTTTGCAAAAACTCAGAAAAAATGTATAACAGTTGCCGTCATCCAATCATTACATGTAGCAAAAATAATTGTCATCTTCAATGTTAATGTAAATTAAATTGCATGCTATATTTAATGATAGAATAAAATAATCTGTTTGATATTTCCAGTCGTTAAATTTTGAGCACATTCCATTCAGTTTTAGTCTTTTAGGCATTTTCTAAAATGCCTTACAATTTTTTCAGGCATTTTATAAAATGCCTGAAAAATATAGTCAATTTGTAAAATGCCTAAATCATGCAGGCATTTTAGAAAATGCCTAAAAATTTCAGTCATTTTACAAAATGCCTAAATTTAGAAATTGCCTGTAACATATACATATGGTGATATATGAATTTTTAAAATTCAGTTACATGTAATATGCAATTACAAGTTTAATTTGCACAGAAGAGAAACTTCACTTCCAACCAGCTTCTTCTGGTCCTAACAAGTAAATGTATATATTGATCGGTCATATTGAATTTTAATTATTTTTGTTAATATGTAGTTACAAGTTTAATTTACACAGAAGAGAGACATCACTTACATCCAGCTTCTTCTGGTCCTAACATGTGATACCAGAGCTGAAAACATCGACGACTTTTATACCATGGATAGACAGGAGATAACAACCTACTGTAGTGTCCATATCGACTAGGTGTGGACGATTCCATATAGATATAATGACCTGTCAAAGAACAATATGGTTTAGTTATTACTCTCATACATACAGATTCTACTGTAGTGTCCATGTCGACTAGGTGTGGACGATTCCATATAGATATAATGACCTGTTAAAGAACAATATGGTTTAGTTATTACTCTCATACAAACAGATTCTACTGTAGTGTCCATGTCGACTAGGTGTGGACGATTCCATATAGATATAGTGACCTGTCAAAGAACAATATGGTTTAGTTATTACTCTCATACAAACAGATTCTACTGTAGTGTCCATGTCGACTAGGTGTGGACGATTCCATATAGATATAATGACCTGTCAAAGAACAATATGGTTTAGTTATTACTCTCATACATACAGATTCTACTGTAGTGTCCATGTCGACTAGGTGTGGACGATTCCATATAGATATAATGACCTGTCAAAGAACAACTTTGTACAGTTAGAATTACTCTCACTGAAACTTCACAATATACATTTCATATCTCAAACGCTCCTTTTAGATTGGTAAATACATATGTACAAATGTTTAATAAAGGGAACCAATAGTTAAAATAACAGCATGAGCTAGCAAGCAAACCAACGATACCAGCTAATCACATTAAGCATTTCAATCTGACAACAATTGGTGAAGATGAACTAAACTTATCATAAAATTTATATACTTATATAGTGTAATATCAAAAGCTTTAAATTTTCTCGAGTAATATAATTTTATAACTATGAATTGGGACGTATATATGATTCTGATAGGCAATGCGCAATCACTTTAAACGGTTGATTTCGGGATGATAAAAAATGGAAACAACACGTTATTTATTTTATGCGACCGAAGCCGGTGCTTTTGTGGATTTTCTTTCCTCGTCGAATATTTGAAAGCTGAGGATGTATAACAAACAAACAAAAATAACTGTTTTCCCCCGACTTGGAGCAGAAATACTAAGAAAATTATGTGTTAAATCTGCCATACACAAAACACACAAAAAAATTACTTCATACTAAAATATGAACTTGCCACAATTACACATAATTATACTGTCAAGATTGAAAAAAATATTGGCGTGGCTTTATTTAAACCTGATGCCTAGTAATGTTGCATTAATTAAGTGATCATACTTATATAAGGTGAATCTTATCGAATACTAATCTTTTTAAATTTGATATACTGGTTTAACAAATGAGGCCAATAAACATTTGCAAAGTTACAAAAAAAAAATGATAAACATAGTACCATAGATAAGTGTAACGTCTTCATTTGAAACGTTTCGTGCAAGACTAACCGTTATTGTTTTCCGAACCCAACGTGTGGTCAAACTTGGGACCAGTTCGTTTAGTATCTGTTTCTCTAATGTTAATCAGCCAATCAGATTGATGACCTATGTCCTGTGTCCATCCACATAAAGAATGTTGTTCAAAATTACAACTAACAATATCAACTGCAGCTACAAGAAAGCATATAAAATATAATCAAGTCTGTGTGTTCTAACAAAGAGTTGTCTCATTGGTAATCATACCATATCTTCTTGTTTATATATTATATTAAATCATGATACGGATATAGTACAAAACATAATACTTTTATATTTGATTTTATAAGGCACTGTCATTTATTTTCATTACACAACGGCTTTAAAGAAGGTGGTTTCATTCATCTTGCAATCCAACACTGCCATCTTAAAAGATTAAGATAAATATCTTCGGTCCAACAAGGACTAAGATTAGTTGCCATATTTATTGAATTAATATGTATTTGTTTAAGCCCTCCGTTTGTGTAATCTTGGACATGATACGGTAATCCTCATCCCAGATGTAAGATAGTATTATAGACACATATCTGCTCTTTCATCGGGTTGTCGTCTCTTTGATATAATCCCCATTTCCATTCTCACATTTTATGTACGATCCTTATCTTTCTGATACTTACATGGTAAAAAAAACACAATTCAGTTGTAATATAACAATACAATAAAAAAAAGTTTAAGAGTGGTTCAAACCTAACTTACAGTGGCAGTTTGGGAGTGGTTCAAACCTAACTTACAGTGGCAGTTTGGGAGTGGTTCAGACCTAACTTACAGTGGCAGTTTGGGAGTGGTTCAAACATAACTTACAATGACAGTTTGGGAGTGGTTCAGACCAGTGTTGTCCGTCACAGCTGATCGTACTCTCACCATCCATTATATACCCAGGATCACATGTCACAAGTACAAGAGAAGATTCAGATAATACATCGATTTCTCCATTTTCTACAGATGTGAAGTCGTTTTGGTTGCATCCTTTAGCTAAAACATATGAATGAATAGTTAATAGCGTATGATCTAAAAATAGATATTATTAAGCAAATCTAATTATGATTGCAGATACAAATTTTAATAAGTGTGGTTAATTATTCTGAAACTCGAGCAGGACGTATCAGTTCTGCAGTCTCATCTTTTTAGATAAACTTTCCTTAGGTTATATCACAAAGACATTGTACTAATTAAATCTTTAAAAAGATAGTTTGATGTCGAAAAAGTATCGAGGAACTATTATTGTATCAAAAATAAAAATGCAAGTTCATTGTGTAGGTTCAAACTCTTTGATGTTTCATAAAAAAAAAGGGGGGACCTTAAAATTGTGACTTGGACTAGTACTGAGAGTTGCCTTTATTAGCACTCATACCACATCTTACATCTATAAATAAGCAATCCAGAACTTTTGTATATGTCCGCGACTATGTTGTGTTAAAGGTATCGGTTCTCTCTATGGACAAACGAGTTCATGCATTTATTGGCGTATTACATTTCAGTATATCTTGTGACAAAAAAAAAATAACAAATGTAAAAAAAGTTCTGTGACCAAATCAGTGGAGGATATAGAAATTTGCATTATGTGGGGGAGGGGGGGGGGAACCCTCTACATCCGCCTCTGGTAGTAGAACTTACCATGACATATTGGAATTGGTGTTGTCCATGTGTCAGCAAAACAATAGGCTTCATTTGAACCGAACAGATCAAATCCGTCGTCACACTCATACTGTATAGAATTATAGGGCTGACTTTTTAATGTCGCTGTCCCATGAAGTAAATATTCTTGAACGCAATTAGAGTACACTGAAAAATGTATGATATGTGAAATAATTGTATTTCGTTTGTTACTAACAAGGTGAATTTCTGCTTAGTTAGAACATAGAAGTTAAATATTTAAATATTACTGCAATGGTCAGAAGAACAATCAGACTGTGACAGAACAGAAAAATATTTATCAAATCTTTAACTAAAGAATCCGTACAATATGTAAATGTAAATTTTTGCCTGTTGAAAAAGTATTGATAGAAAATCCATTTCATTTGATTTGGACGTCATGAATATTAATTCTGCATTTGTACCAAAAACAGAACGTAATAAACATGATAAATATCACCAATTCCATAGGATTTCCTAATTGTTTTCGTACTACTTGGAAAATCCATCGCCTTTCGTTTTTTTAATTACCAAAAAGTTAGTTTAAAAAGATCTAATTAAACTAAAATGAATATTTTAAATTATTATATTTCCCAATTTTGATGGCAAAATTCTTTAAAATTAACTTTTAATTCACATCATAATATTATATTTATTTCAATATGATTTATGATGTTTGCTGTTGAAAAAACTAAAAACCCTTTAAGGTCAAGTTTTAATATGAAATAATAAAATAAATCAGCTTACCTCGTATTGTTAATACCGAAATTAAATAATAACAAAAATACAGCTGTATTAAAATCTCCATGTCTGAATAAAATTCTTCTACATCAAAATTCCATCTAAAAAATTCTTCAAATTTTGAAAAGAGGGGAAGTAGGCTGAACTGTCAGTGTGTTATTAATTATATAAACAATAGGAGTCTGTATGTATTGATCAGTTACCATTTCCGCCGCGGACAATTCACGACATAGAAACAACACGGGGTTGTTAATCTAATTAGAATTAGTATACCTCATCGTGCTCTGAATGAATGAATAACCCATGGGAGTGCCTCTGAGAATGATTCGGAAATAACAAACACATTGAAAACCGTGAATAATCACAACAAATATGCATGTGTCAAGTGCGGTAAGGAATATTTGGAAAGTTGCTCATACAGCTCATCATCAAACGATATAGGTTTTCAACAGCAACTATAACTGTTACATTCACTATAATCATCATCATTGATCATTACGTAATACTGATCTACATAACATTTTACTTTTTACAAATTAGAGGTAAAAGCCAGAGAAAAGTACATAGACAAGTTAATCCCAATAAGTTGTTAATTAGGATTTGGATAAATCTTAATTTGTCTGATTCACTCGGAAAATAATATTTGTTAGAACTTCGAGCTTTGTATCCCCCCCCCCCCCAACCCCACCCCAAAAAAAAAAAATTGTGAATTGTGATTTTTTTTCATAGTTTCGTTTAATTATCTCATTTTTTGCTGATATACTTATAAATTTCAGCATTCCTTAAAATGAACATTAATAAGCATAAAAATACTTTTAAAAGTATTAAATGAACTTGTTCTTTTAAAATATGGGAAAAATGCAAATACACACGCTTAATCACGGATATGATCGTATCATATAATTCTTAATTAAAAGCACTTGACAGTTAATATAATTGTACTTGCTGTCACTTTGTATTCAGTACTTTCTTATAACCGCAAACTATATACTAACGAAAAGAATATGTGGCAAATGAAGTTAATATTAACAAAACCCTCTTTCATTACTATTGCATTGGGTTTTACTATATGATATTATATTAGAAGGCTGTGACTATCGTCATTGATTAAGTGGTGTGAAATGAAACTATTTTCAAACTCGGTTGGACAAAAAGACCCTCCTCCCCATCCAGAAAAAAATAATAGATAAATTAAAAAAAATATATACACAAAAATTTATTTCAGATTTTTTTCAAATTGACCTACATGTATATTTAGTTTTTAGTTGCCTGTGGACATGATATTTGGCATATCTGAACAGAACCAAAATTGTTTTCTAGAAGACTATATATAAATATATTTACATCTCTCATATTGACTATTTCTTCCAGAATTTTATTTCTGTAATGTTGACAACTTTTTATTTTAAGTTTCACCATTGTTGTAACAAAGCATTATAAAAGTATGGTTATGGTTGTGTTTTATAACCAATATAATAGAAGAAGAAGAAGAAGAAGAAGAAGAAGAAGAAGAAGGAAGAAGAAGGAAGAAGAAGGAAGAAGAAGAAGAAGAAGAAGAAGAAGAAGAAGAAGAAGAAGAAGAAGAAGAAGAAGAAGAAGAAGAAGAAGAAGAAGAAGAAGAAGAAGAAGATAATCACTATATGATATTATTTTTAACAAATAAAACAATACAGTTTACATAGTTACAACCCCAAATATGAAGCAACAGTTTTCATATATTACACCTCTATAGAAAGTAACAAAAAAGAATTCTGTGAGTAGGCTAAATATATCTAGCTGAACTACAGGAGGCATTAAAGGACGGTTCTATATGACATGGTGGGTGCATATTAAAATGTGGGTCGGAACATTAATGATATGGTAAGATATTGTAAGAAGTTGCACATAACTGTTATGTCATCCTCGTGCCTGATGCAGAGGAGTCAGTACTATTTAAAGTGACACAACTGCAAGAGTCAATTAAAGAGGAAATAGAACTTATACGATGTGCCCTGAACCCCACCATGCCAACCTCTTGCTTACTGCAGAAAGCCTGATTTAAACATTTATCTTTATAAAGTTATATTTTGTCTTCATCAACTTAATCACAGACAGATATCAAGATATCAAGATTCTCTACATTAGGAGGCATATCAGTTTTTGGCTAGGAATCAAACGCGTAAAGTTTAGGCATAGTGATTGAATAGTGGAATCAGTAAAACAATTTCTCTTATCTTGAGATGATTTACACGAGAATAAAAAATGTTTTTCATCATCAACTTCATTTGAGGTGCACCTGAGACATATATATGATGTCTTGTCTGATAGTACCCTGATAGAGAGTCAATTCTTAGTCTGTGAGAAGAAATACGCAATCGAGTGAAATTTCTCCTCTGCTCAGGTGAGGCATTTGGTTTCTCCACTGTATTTCATAGTGCTGATACAAAAACTGTTTAATTAAAATTTTGAATCTAAAGTTGCTTGCAAAGGCTAGACTGTCAACCCCATTAATTTTTTTCAAATAGATTAAAGATCCATACCAAGAGGAAATTTTTTATTCAAATAATAGCTTTGACTCTAAATATGCATCTTTTAGTAAGGGAAAGGATGTACCCAAAATTTCAAGCCGGTGCCAGTATCTGATCATAGACATGGTGATATCAAAATGTAAAGGAAATCTCCCAAGTTCTGAAAGAGCGGCAAAGTTTGTTGCTCTTTTCCCCACACCTAGTAATAGTTAACAAAATTGCATATGTATATATATAATAGTTTGTACATAAGTAAAAGGATAAATAACCTCTATGCAACTGTTATAAAAAAGAACGTGACAACAGTCATATATATATAGGTCGTACATTGTGTTGTAGCTGTATTCGTGTATTTTAAGAAAGAAAATGTTATTCAAATATTTGCAACAATACCAAATTAACTCCCCCCTGTTTCTGTATATAACAGTCCAACTACTAAATAACTTTCTTTTCATCGTGAGCGGAAGATCTTCAGAGTTAGCATGCATTTGTATTTTCCGATACTCCTGTGGTTATGGACTGTTATCTTTTTCACATATGAAAATATATTGATCGTTTTACACTGAAACTCAATGGATTTTATATATATGAATACGTGGACAATCACCGCAAACAAAACTGGAAGGTGAAAATCAATTAGTTCGTCGATGTTTTCTGTAATGCCCGCGTCACACTGTCCCGATTTTTATATACGATGGACACCCGAATGCGAAAATTGTAAGTTCGTACGAAGTTGGTCCCGATCTCGTTAAAATCCCCAAAAGTGACCGAAGCAAGTACGATGAATAACGAAGTCTATACGATGGTGCCGAAAGTATATACGATAGCAAAAGATGGACAAACGAAGGTTAACCGAAGACGGTATTTAAGCTTCATATCTCAGCCGAAGCCTACAAGATGGATCACGAAGGCTACACGATGGATTACGATGATGGCGCGATGGCCATACGATGTCTAAAAGACGTCGTGTACAGCTTACGATGCATTTAAATTATATGCCGAAGGCATCACGCGTTTTAAATTGTTTGATCAATATTGAATATATATTATATTGTACATTTAATTTTTGGTTTAATCATAAGACGGAAGACCGTGGGTATTTCCAGTTACTGAATAATTTGGTTGATTTCTTAAAAAATAGTTTATGTATCAAATATGCGTATTCAATTTACCATTTTCTGCATGTGTCATATACAAATATAGTGTCCATATTTGTCCCCAATATGTTACATACGAGGGGATGCCACGCTCGGCATTGCCTTGTTTGAACTGTAAAATGTGTACACTAGAATAATCACCCATAATTATGCCCATGTTTACTGATCTATCTTAAAGGTAAGGTAATGGGTTCGTTGATCCCTTTTATTCAAAAAGAGCTCTTTCCAGGAGAATATCATAATAATATAGACTAAAGGAAGGATGTGGAGAAAGCAACAAATGCGGCAAAATATGAAATATAGAAAACAAAATGTTTATGGAGTAAACATTCGTGTGACAACAACTCAGACGATACATAAAAAATCAGAATAATGAAGTAAAAGTTGGTTTCCCTATATACGTGTACCTGCAGTGTTGGTATACGAGGCGCGTTTATGATTTTTATTATGTTATTTGATATGAAAAATTGACAAAAAATAATATTTATTTGTAAAAGTAATTCCTGAGCCTGTAATACCTGCTCTTCTTGTTCCATTTGAATTAATAGAAACAACGCTGTCGCCTTTCTTGTTCTCATAGAATCATATGATATGAGGTCCATGTTTTGTGAACGTCTTTCTTAACTGTCGTATTAGACTGACCAGTGCATATCGCGCATGGCACTTTAAATGTATTTAAGCGCTAAAATTAACTTACATTTAGCTGGATTTATTGCCGTCGTAGTTCCATCTTGTCACCTTCGTACTTTTATTCGATGGCATCACGACGGGATTACGAGGTCTTCACGAAGTCGTGTTGCCATCGTAAGACCTTCGGTTAGCTTCGTGATTCATTCGTGTAGACATCGTAATGTCAAAACTGCCCGATGGAAACGATGGAAACACTAATGCAATACGATGTTCAAAGATGCATTCCCGGTGACATTACGATGGTGAGGATGGTGATACGAACTCAATACGAACCCTAAACATCGGACGCACCTTCGGGGATTTTTTAACATGTTAAAAAATTTAGAACCCTTCCCGAAGTTGTCTCCGAAGGCTAGAAAAAGTGGCCGATGGTTCTACGAAGGTTAAAGATGGCACTACGAACAGCCCGATCTGGATACGATCAGTCCCGATTTGAAAATTTCCATAATCGTGTTGCCATCGGCGTAAAAATCGGGACAGTGTGACGCAGGCATAACGAAAGAAGAGGGGATGCAAAATACTTCAATTAAGTTTGCCTATCCTACAAGGTGTTACGAAATTTAGACAATTTCATTGGTTATTTATTATGTCAATGATGATTTCAAAGGTCACATTAATTTCTTCTTGACTATGGAGATTTGTGATTTCTTTAGATAGAATACAAATCACTAGCATGTTTTACCTAAACGTCCTCGGTCTGTCCAATTTGATTGGATTCTGAAGCGTACAAAAAAACTTGAAATCAGTTGTGTGGGTTCCTGACACTGTATTTAGAATACCGTAGGTGGACATATATTAATTTTGAAGTAAAGCGTAATTTATATGATACCATACGGTTAAGATATCATTCAGATATGTCATGCATGTCTCGCTGAGAGCTGGAACATATATGAAAGGATTATGATTTGCCTATGAAATATGTTTATGCCGGTAGTGATTTTCCTTAAAAATATATGAGTGGAAGGTTGGCAGAGTGACGTCAATCCCAAAATTTATATGTTGAGACACCCGCCCTATGTGTTGAGACCCCCGCCCCATGTGTTGAGACCCCCCTGCACTTTACAATTGATGTCAAAATGGCATAAGCAAGGGGAAAGAATTGATGAGGGAGTTTATTATAAAAGGAAGGAATCTAACTTTAAAGAATAAGGCAATCGAACATTTACTTTATTTTCGTCGCAGTAGATACTAATTATTTTTGTGGCGCAACTAACGATTTTCGCAAATGAGTTCTGGCGCAAAAGGACGCATTATTGGCACAAACGGATACCTCTGAATAATTATTGGAAGGTTATTATTGGTTAACAGTTTCATTTATACAAGATTTATGATATCCTGTTAATACATCTGTTACCGTTCACTGGTTTAAAAGGACGTAGTGCTAATGTTTGGTAAGGGAGCTACCATTTGATTTTTATGGGGGGGGGGGGGCTAGGATGAAATTTGAAAAAAATAGGCAGGACAGGAGTTTTGAGTAAAAAAAAAAGGCAGGATGAGACACTTGCAAAAAAAAAAAGTCAGGATGACAATTTATGTAAAAAAAGTCAGGATAAACAGAAAAAAAAACAGGACCGAATAGAGTGAAAAATAAAAAGGCAGGACAGAGATTACAACTAAAAAAAATGCAGGACAAATTTTTTCATCCTAGCCCCCCCATAAAAATCAAATGGTAGCTCCCTAAATAATAATAATAAATTTTTCACTGAACTATCACCGACATAATTCAATTTGATTTGACCTGTCGATATAAAAAAGAAGATGTGGTATGATTGCCAATGAGACAATTATCCACAAAAGACCAAAATGAAAAAGACATTAACAACTATAGATCACCGTACGGCCTTCAACAATGAGCAAAGCCTTTACCGCATAGTCAGATATAAAAGGCCCCGATAAAACAATGTTAAACAATTCAAACGAGAAAACTAACGGCCTTATTTATGTAAAAAAAATGAACGAAAAACAAATATGTAACACATAAACAAACGACAACCACTGAATTACAGGCTCCTGACTTGGGACAGGCACATACATAAATAATGTAGCGGGGTTAAACATGTTAGCGGGATCCTAACCCTCCCCCTAACCTGGGACAGTGGTATAACAGTACAACATAAGAACGAACTATAAAAATCAGTTGAAAAAGGCTTAACTCATCAGATGGACAAAAATACAAGTGACGTGGCCGGTACATGTTTGATTTTAGTTTTCGTTTGACTACAAAAAAAAACTTAAATCAAGATGAGGCCACTTTTTGAACATTCTTTCTTTTTTTTATTTTCTATTGTTGGGTGCTCTCATCCCATAACAAGATCGATTGGGTATAAGAACCATTTAAGCTCCAATTAATGCTATACAACTTCATTCGAAATCTTATTTAAAAATTATCCAGTATGCCTCATTGGTTGAACTATTAATTAACCAAAAGGAGACTATCTTATATGATCTCTTACATTTCAATTTGATGCCGTTTATCAACCCAATAAACTAACAATAAAGCTTTCGTTTATCAATTAAATTCGATCAGAATCACTTATCTTCTCCATGTCATATTGTTCAGTTCCGAGTACAGACGATTGTCTTCCTGATATGAACGTCAGGCAAGTCACAATACGGTTTCTGGAGAAATACAAAGAACGGATAAAACGAGATACTCTGGTTAATCACATTTCAATCGCAGTAAAATATAGAAAAGTATTAGATTCCAGGGCATACCGTATTAATTAAAGCCTAATAGCTGTTTATGAAGATGATGTATAAAGTCCTTAGAATGCCAAAGATCTTTATTCTGAGCGGCAAATCTCATTAAAAGATACAGATTTCTGAAGAAGCAAACTAATTGAAGAATAAGATTCTTTGATCTTAAAGATTATTAAGAACTTCTGTAAAAAAGAACTGAAACCTTTGACAACAACCTAAGACTAACAAGATCTTAAAGAATAAGTGATAACGCTTGTTAATTTAGTCAGATCCATACACACAGGAAAAGTACTTACAACTTCAAATCAACATTGCGAATGTTAGAATTAATTAAACACTTTTGTTTCACAGTTGTTCAATGATTTTTTCTCTGTTATAGAACAAAAAAATTATTGATGCATAATTAAAAGCCATGGAACCGTTTATACAGACTGCCTAAATGAAATGCTTACATTTTCAACAATAAAACTAATCGTAAAATCTATTTTACTTTATGGAATAAGAGAACGTTTGCAGGATTTATCGTTTTTCGATGGTGATTATTTCGCCTAATGTTTTATTAAAAGCTTGATACCTGAAATTTCCATATACAATGTAGGATTTATAAACAACTTTTTATAAATAATGGTAAGTACATATATTATTCACTGAACATTTTAAATCCTTTAAAGATTACTTTGTATTCATCAAGTATAGTTATGTTTTTCTTTGTATATCTAATATGATCTAAATAAACAACCAACAGAGTGAACAACATACATGTATGACGCGAAGTGTCATTTTATCCCCGGAAAATAAGACCGCACAAATTACCCTTGTACTCGATGGAAAGTTTATGTCTATGTTTCTTCACAGAAGATTTCATATTTGATGAAATCCATCAACAAAAGAGGGTAACTCTTTTAGTTTTCACTTATCTTTCTTCCGTCATAAAGTAGGTACAGAAAAAGTTTAGTACCCAAATTACTTTGAAAGAGGAGCGAAAGATACCAAAGGAACAAACTCATAAATCGAAAATAAACTGACAACGTCATGGCTAAAAGACAAACATACAAATAAAAATGTATGTATAGAAGCAGCCAGCATATAAAACATATAGGGATACGGCTTAATGTTTCGATAATAAACTTGGTATAAAAAATCAAAAGGCTTTGATTTGTAGTTGCTGAGAAAATGGACAGATAATGCAACATACATGTTTGGAATTTTGGATCCCCCAAAAACCTTAAGACTTTAATATTGTATGCTTGAATGTATGTCTTTATTTACATGGGTATCCAAATGTATATACAAGATGATTTTCTATTTTAACAGGTATACTGGTTCAGATGTAGCATAGCATATATGTACATCCTTGTATACCTATCTACAATAATAGGTAAGTCACAGTTTTAAAAATAGCACAGGATATACCCATCTGTATACATATGTACAATAAGTAATAGTTCCAAATATGTTCCCAATTTACATGTTTCAAGTAAAATCACAAAAATACTGAACTCCAAGGTAAATTTCAAAACGGAAAGTCCCTATAATCAAGTGGCAAAATCGAAAGCTCAAACACCCCAAACCAATGGACAAAAACTGTCATATTTCTAACTTGGTACAGGCATTTTCTTAAGTAGAAAACAGTGGATTAAACCTGGTTTCATATAGCTAGCTAAACCTCTAACTTAACAGTGGTATACAACTCCATTATTTTGACAACTATGTGTGAAGCAAAAACCCAGACATAATAGGTAAAAATGTAAAAGATAGAGAAACAGCAGTCAACATTGTGTTATTATCTTAATAATATAAAATCAACCAAGTATGTAAACAATTTAAACATTGGTACAATATCACAATGACGGGATATATATATATATATATATATATATACAGACTCATATGACTCAAAGAAACACATCACATAATACCGGAGTGCTCTCTGCTGGTTTCGGTCTTTATGCTGTTTTGAACCATCTGTTAAATCCCTACCCCCTATATTGAAGTCAAGAGAGTTAAACTTTGTATCAGACAAAGAGTAAATGAATGTCAGATTTTGTCTGTAGATGATAAATCTGTCAAGGAGACGACTTCTAATCAATTTTCTTCGAGTATTTAAGGTAGTAAAGAAATACGTTTTCACAACAACATAATTTCCCATGAGAGGTCAGAAAATTGAATTAATTTTCTCGATTGTTAGAAATCATTACATTTTATTATTTCTGATCACAATAAGATTTCGTATACATTGACTTGATAAAGTGTTGAAATAATGTGTTACTGTAATTAGTATCGATTAGGTATCAACTTTTGAAGCTGTAATTTGATATCAGTCAAATTTCATATGCTTCAGCTAAATAAATTCTTGAATAAACCAATTAAAAAACTAAAAATACAATAAAAAGGTCATTTCAGTACTTTAGTACTAAACTATATGTTAAGTTAGAAAGTGAATATTATTTTTTTTGTTATATGTACACGAACTCGCTAATTCTCGAATTTAATTCAGAAGAAAGGGTCATCATTCTGTAACATATACTTTAGACCCCTCCTGGTTTATGAGTGAGAGGAAATATATGCCTAGGTAGGGACAATGTCGTTGTTTATGAGTCTGCTATACATCTGATCTGAGGATTTGCGACACTTGAACTATTGTCATCATAGACTTACAACAATCACTTTTCCTTTGTTGCATCCGGCAATTTTTATTGTGATGTCAAAATGTTACGGGAACCTGTGTGATGTTCAGTGTATTGGCGGGCAAATAGGGATAATGTGTATGTTTAGCTGTTCGGCTGAGCCAAAGCTCCGTGTTGAAGACCGTACTTTTGACCTTTAACTGTTGACTTTTACAAATTTTGATTTGGAAGAAAAGTTGTCTCATTGGCACTCATACCACATCTTCTTATCTATTTAGAAACAGACAACAACTAGTACAGTAGCGCACGGCTTAATGTTTATATTAAACTTGGTATAATAAATCAAGAAGATTTTCATGAAAGCTCCCGCTCTGATATGCCGCTTATAATTGGAGTAATTTAAGAATTTTTATTAGATTTCAAGAAGCGATGATTTGTAGTTACTGAGAAAATGCATTTAACTGTTTCAGCCGATTTTTCTTTCCCTGACCTGTACAATTTGTTTATGGTTTTAGAATCAACCAGTGGTTCAGTGGTTCTGTTTCAGTTTACATTGGTCAAAATATAATTTTGACGTTAAGGTAGATCATAAGTATATATTTTTTGAGACAGAATTTTCTTATAATTTGCCAAAATGAAGATTTTTCTATGCTTTTTTCAAAAATGCAATAAAAAGTATAGGTCACCGTGCTATTTTTCAAGCTATGAGTGGTTGAAAATTGACTAAGTTTGGTTAGTTTGTTCATGAAAAAACACATAAGGGTGCATAAAAAAAATTCTATGAGATAGAATTTTGAAATAAATTGTGAGAAGATAGGTTTCATAATATGTTTTAAGAAAATAAAAAGAAAACATAGTGTCACCGACCTTGTTTTCTTGCTACAAGTAAAAAAAAAAAAATTCCCTATTAGCCCAGTATAAATTTTGTACTGAAAGAGTTATCTTCCCTTAAAAGGCTCATTTGAAAACAATGATTTTAAAAACCAAAATATTTGATATTTGTTAAAATGTTTTAAATAAAACAATAAATTAACAAGTTTTCTTTATATAAATAAACAGTCTAACCATTAAATTGCAAATCTGTCTCCAAATTTGCAGATTTAGTCATATAACTAGACCGATTTTGTACTGTGATTGTACAATCCAAGATGGCGGTATACCATAAATCTACCTTAAACTAACTTGCTCTTTTCTTGTTTTGCTGTTGTGACTTCACGAAAAAGGCCAGGGATAATGTCACATAGAAAGAACGCATCTTTAGGCAAGTCATTGATAAAGAAAGATAAAACGTGCACGCCGTTTGTCTAATTAAACAATGTTTTATTTCTAGAAACATATTCCATCACCAAATATCGTATAATACGATCTTCTGCTCTCGACTTTTGAAAATCTGAATATCTCGCCAAGCCTCGCGATAAAATTAAAAATTAAGCTGACTAGAGGCTGCATGCTTTTTAACCGGTTCTGATTAGTTTGAGAATTTTTTTTTTTTTGAACTCCGTTAATAAATTTATCTCTTGTGAATGATCTAACCATTATACATTCGAAACATTGCATGCACTCATTCATTCCATTTAAATTAATCATTAGATAAATATTTACTACCACTCAGTGATACGTTGACTTCAATATTTATTCAATCTCTCCATAGTTTAATATTCAATTTGTTTAAGTTTGAAAATTGAAATGTATCAATTGCAAAATTATCATGATCAACGGGGGAGTTTATTGGCAAACAGAAAAAATATATATACAGTGAGCGTCGACGTCACTGATCTATATAAAATGTGACATGATATATTTAGTTTGACAATACAAAGTGCGTCATTTAAAAAAATAACATCTATGTGGAAAATGTTTTGTAGATTTTTTACAGAAATAAACATTTGTCAAACAGTCAAGTTTCCCAATATAAAGCTTCGTATCAAATATAAATAAAACAAGTTTAATTTGAAAATGTATCTGGTGACTTGAAAAAAAAGCGTCGAACATTTCTTGTACATGTTGTACCAAGTAGGTCATATAACCTGTTTAAAATGTACGGATATTAATATTCGGCGCAAAGGAAGTAGATAAGTGGCCACTTGTATTGACGCTATGCACAAAGTGAACTTGCCAGTCTACCTATCTTGACAGTGGCGGATGCAGGAATTTTCGAAAGGGGGGGTGCTAGCCCAGGGCAAAGGGGGGGGTGCAGGGGGGGTGCAAACATATGTCCCGATTCAAATGCATTGATCGGCCAAAATAAAGGGGGGGTGCGGACCCCCGGAACCCCCCCTCTGGATCCGCCACTGCTTGAGGAGACACAATTTTTCAAGAAAATATCTACCGTGGAAACGAATATGGTGGTCCTCTTTTTTTCAAATATCGACAAAGGCATGTGGGTAGTTAAATAGGCGTCTCAATTTTCTACACACAAATTGTAGCACATAGACAATTTCTCAAAAAAAATATCTACCGTGGAAACTATTATGTTGATCCTATTTTTTTTCTTCAAATATTGATAAAGGCATGTGGGTAGTTAAATACGCGTCTCAAGTTTCTCCGTCGTTAGTCTCCCCTTTTAGACCTGTTCATTTTATTTTGATTATATTTTTTGTGATAAGCGGGAGAACTTATCGAGGGAGTACATTAGAAATGAAAAAAATAGATGCGAATGATTTGTTTAATCAAAGTACTGAAGTACTGATCATCGGATGACCCCAAGTTCTTGTGGATGGTCAAAAGCACTTGCTTCAGAAAAAAAATCACGTATCTCTTTACCTGAAACGGAGGTTAATGTACAGAGATATATTTTTTCTGAGACAAGTTCGTACGTGGATGATGAATAAATGACATGAAATGCAACTTCACCGCAAAAACAATTATATTGTAGTGATACAAATCAGTATACACTGATTTGCTGTTATATATTATATCAAAATAACAGTTACATGTACATGTATACATGTATATGATTTCCATTTGTATATCATTTTTTTTCTACTATTCTAATAATAGTGCTAAGCAAGTGCATGGTGGACACTTTTCTGTAAAAAATCGATTTTTCTAAAAATTGGATATGAGTAGGCATTCATATTTTCCCGCAAAAAACAATTACAGAGTTACCGGTCCTTATCGATATTGTCTCAAAACGTTCTTTTAGATATTCTTCCGCATGCTTTAACACAATTTTTCGGTACGTGTGCATTGATATTACCAATGATTTTTTACTTAAATTAACTACCAAACATTTCCATATCATTAATTTATGTTGTAAACAAAAATATTTTTATCAGTATAGTATTCATTGAAGAGATGTACTTATATCAAACGATAAGTAATGTCATTTTGCACTCGTTTATGTGCGCTTATATATTATGTTTATAGATCGGTTACAAACCAAAAACTAATTTAAATAATGGAAATCTAGGCGATAGCAATAAAACGAAATGACCCCGAGGTCATCGCGATGTTATAAAAACACCACTAGGGAACTGTAAGGGTAGATGTGCATTTGCAGATATATTGTAATGCAAGTGCATGCAGAGTTGAAATTTTCATTTACAATAATGTTTTGCCAGTACATACAATTAAACAATAAAACGTTTAGATTATTAGATTATTTCAAGTCTGCAAACGTAGTTCGTTTGTTCGCGTTTAGTCCCCAGCGATCTTTACTATATCATGGAAGTCTGGTTTAACTAGTTGTTGGATTCGGGAGTTAATAATTCACTGCCATAATTTAAACCTATATACTTCTCATCTTCGTATTATTTTTTGTTAAATTATTGCATAAGTAAATATAAAAGCGGATGTCATTTCAACTTTGACGTCCAGTCATTCATATTGTAAAAGAACTTGCATGTACCAATGGATTAATATAATGATAAAGTTCGAAAGACGTATGCAAATCTTTTACTGTATAATAGTACAAGGCATTCCTATGGAGATGTTAACATTGGAATATAATACCATTCAGGAGCACCTCATATCATCCCTGCTTTGTTTAGTTTGTATTGAATGTCGAATAACATGTTATTTGAAACATATTCTTTTATTTATTTTAGAGTGCAAATTTAACTGTTCCATATCACCCTACCTCCGAGATCGTTGGTATTTAGTCAATCAACCAAGAACAATACTTAGGGTCAGAAGGAAAAGTGTGGTGTTCAAAGAACCTGGCAAAGAAACGTTGAGATATAAGTGTGCTGAGAGCAAAGGAAATACTTTTCTTCTAAGGTAATACCATTATATGATTTATTCCATTTTAATTTGTTTTAAATGTGACAGTACAAATTGAAGAAACAACCCAACAACACACAATGAAAAAAAAATGTGATATGAAGGTCAACATATAGCATGAACAGTGGTTAATACAATATGTGAAGCTCTTAATTGACCATAGTCGATACAAATAGATATAACAGAGCCTACCAAAGATGTGACATCAAAAGAGGGACGAAAGATACCAAAGGGACAGTCAAACTAAAAAATATAAAACAAACTGACAACGCCATGGCTAAAAATGAAAAGGACAAACAAACAACAGCACACACGACACAACATAGAAAACTAAAGAATAAACAACACGAACCCCACCAAAAAACTAGGGGTGATCTCAGGTGCTCCGGAAGGGTAAGCAGATCCTGCTCCATATGTGGCAATCGTCGTGTTGCTTATGTGATAAAAAATCCGGTAAATAGTCAAATTCGGTAGGTCACATTCATGAAAGGGAAGGGGATTGTAGTTACGACGTAAGGAACATATCAGATATCATTTGTGAAACGGTTATTCCATAACGGTCAACCAACTCGTGATGGCGTCCGTAAAATTTACGAAGGGATGATTTCAACTTCACCATTTGGAACTCTTGGTTTAATAGCTTCCTTGTGAGCAGCAACCCTCTATCAAGAAAATCATGATAGGAAATGCAAGCACGGGAATATCGCAACACACCATTCCATTTAGGACAAAGGCAACTATATTATACTGATTTGGAACATGTGCATTAACATGTGGCGAAGAATGTTCTCGTTCTCATCGTTAAAGGTCGTACGGTAAAATGTAGTCATACCTTGGTCAAAGATGAATAAATGTATCATTTGCAATCATACTATACATCTCAGTATTTTCAGTAAAACTTAATGAAAACATACAAGTTCAAATGTTGTATATGTATTTTCAAATCAACGTATTGTTGATATTTATACATGCTGTAGCTGTCATAAGTTTTGAGAAGATACTTTGCAATGATTATAACATTTCCCATTGTGTTTCCTGTTCAAATAATTAATTCCTAACATCTGGATAAGTTTGATTTTATTAAAATTACATGTAATTATTTCGTGCAGACTTAAAACGCATTGGATGATAGGAGATTCACTTCGTAATTAATTTACAGGCAACTAGTTAGCACTTGAAATTCTTCTTTGTCAAGTAGTTTCTACCTTAAGTTTGTTATAATCACTTATATATTAGAAAACCAATACTGTTTTAAATAGAAAACCTTTTAACATGCTTGAGAACATTACTTTTGAATACTCCTAAATCTAGTTGAGCACATCATTAACGTAAACGGTATGAACTTTCAATTGCTACGATATTACCACGATTTCTGCATGACCACGAGTTTCTTCCTTTAGTCTGGTGCTTCATGTTTTGTTAATCTGCCAGTAATGCTATGCTATAATCGTAAAGAAAAGAGTTTCAAATGAAACCATTTTTTTCTCATTTTAAATCTAAAATGTAAAGAAAGAACTTTTCTTCAGTCGGAGTTAAATTTCTATGTAAATATGGGACATAATTCTGAGTGTAAATCAAAATTTCACAATTCGTGAATTAATTGATTTGTTTTTTGTGCAAATAAAACTTATGATGATAATGTTAATATAACAATACTACAGCGATGCATAAACCGACCCAAACCGACAAACTTGGAACAAAAACAATTACAAATTAAGGAATTACAAATTTCGCTGCATTTGCGAGGCTGTTTTTTGAAAAATGATTCAGCCAAAGATTGTATATTGCAATGCATAATACATAATGTTGCTGAAGTTTATTAATGATTTAGTAAGAGTTTTACAGTATAATAGTTACTGGAAGGATTTTCTATGATATTAATATGCAAGAATGTTTTTTATTTGAGAGCTTCATATACACTATGTCCTCACATATCTATACGAATTTCTATACATTAACATATTTTCTTTTTAATTTCAGAATTCGAGACTATAGGCCTGGTTATCATGGTTACTTATGTATCGGATTTGCTTACATCGCATATCATGCGCGTGCAGAATACAGCCTCGTTCGGCTAAATGGCAAGTCGTAATTCTAAAATTTCTGCTGTTTATGGTCTTTTATATATATATATATGTTACACAGAAAGCCAAATATTAATCATTCATTGATCATTACATTATCGAAAGGGGAGTAAACGAACAGAAAAAAAAGACATATAAAACACCAGAAATTGTATATTGATTAAATCAAAATTTAATTTGACATGTAAGTTTTCAATAAATCCATCCAGTTCCTTAGATCAAAGAATTCCAATGATATGCACAGTTATATGTTTATCAGAACATAAATCATGGCTGGCACAATTTGTTGATCAGGAATATAGATAGACGGAATTAAAAAATAGCTATTTTCAATTATAAATCTGCATATTGAATTCTGTTAACAATGAATAAGAAAACAGAGTAACAAGAAATGATATGAAACAGTAAATAACAGGTACTCTGGAAAATTTTGCAATTTATTAGTTACAAATATGACACAATCGTCAAATTTACAAAAACAAAAAAAGATGTCCAGTGTTCTGTCACTGTCTTTAAAGGAAACAGACTGAGAATCGGCAACGAGGATAAAATCATAGTTCATTTAAAGCAGGAAAACCGTAGAAAATATCGTAATATAAGGACTACGAAATAAATTACCACAGGACATTAACTAAGGAACAGTTACCATAGAGTAGATAGTATCATACAGTTTAAAGTACAACCAACCAGGAGTTATTTGGTGAAGTTATTTGTAGAGAAGTCTGTCTATGAGTCCGAAATATTATTTATAGACATTGAATGAAATATAGGATTTTAACATGATCGATATAAAATTTGGCTATTTTGATTCCATTAAAAAACTAGCAAACCAGCCTCTGTGAATATAACACACAGAATGTCGGAAAACAGCAAAGCAAAATCCTGCAATTAGATATAGGAAGATGTGGTATGAGTGCCCATGAGACAACTCTCCATCCAAGTAACAATTTATAAAAGTAAACCATTATAGGTCAAGGTACGGCCTTCAACACGGAGCTTTGGCTAACACCGAACAGCAAGCTATGAAGGGCCCCAAAAATTACTTGTGTAAAACCATTCAAACGGGAAAAACAATGGTCTAATTTATATGAAAATGAAAAAAGAGAAACACTTATGAACAACATAAACAGGCAACAACCACTGAACATCAGACTCCTTACTTAGGACAAATGCAAACAATTGCAACGGAATTAAACGTTTTAATGGTACCAAACCTTCTCACTTTTCTGAAACAATAGTATACGTCACAAAATAGAAAGACACACTATAAAATATCAAAAACATGAATTGTTCGAGTTTATAATTTATGATTGGTTATTTCTATCTTTTAAACAGATCCGTCTATTGGTCACAGCTTGATGGGTCCATTATTGTACAGAGGAGATTTTGGTCCCATGTCATTAAACGATGTGTGTCTTGGATCATCAGTGCCTGTCTATTCATATCTCCAAAGAACGAGTAAGTCAGTATGTGTCGGCTAGAATGCAATAACAAAAGTATATATGCAATGTATACAAAACTCTTGCTTACAATATGCTTCTTCGCGCTTGTATCAATCTAATTAAAAACCGATCTCTCATCGCTCCTGTTTCTGATATGTCGCGTGGGAGATCTAACGAAACCGGCTTTGAGGTCACATGTGAGTGAACTAAAAGTCATGAATTTATAAAGATATGCAAATGAGTTGACGACCTATTAATAAGCCAATCAAAAAAGTTTATGAATTATTATGACTGACGATTTCGTCGTAAATAAAATGAGTTACATCCCTTTGCCTTACGTTAAACTTCCAAGATCGTGGAAGACTCAATTTCATTGGTCAAAAAAGACACACCTACGAGGTCACTCACATGTGACCTCAAAGCGGGTTTCGTTAGATCTCCCACGCGACATATCAGAAACAGGAGCGATGAGAGATCGGTTTTTAATTAGATTGCGCTTGTATGAAGATATGTTGTTTTTTTTTTTAAACTGTCTGGTTCTAGATCTAGAGCTTGTCACATTTCAGAACAAACAAACAATAAATTATTGTAACAGATACATGCATAAGTGTCAAAAGAGGTATTTTTTTCTGTATTATGATTGCATGAATGTATTCCTAGCATATGATACAAATGAGGACAATTCGGCAAATTTGAAATAGTGCATTTTAAGGATAAGCAATTATTTTTGCCCTTTTGACACAGTGTCGACCTGTTGACACCAGCATTAAATACCTTCCATGAAAACGATGAACAAAGGACACGAAAATTACTATCACAAACCATTCATATCTATGCATGGTCATTTGTTACTCCCGTATTCGATAAATGTCAAATGTCATGATGATGAGTAAAATACTCAAAATGATGATTTCAGTTGTTGAAGACTGCGATAAAAGTCTGCACTCCGTTTAAAATGAACATCTTTGATGTGTTTTTAGATAACGAATAAAAAGTAAATGGGGTATACATTAATGAAACTACAAAGGACGATTTCATCGATTTTCTGTTTCCAATATTCAACGATATACAAATTTTAACACGTTATAACAAGCTCAAAATCGCCACCTAGTCTAGATTCATTTGCATAAAAACACTTTGTTTTTTCTTTTGCTTAGGTCCTGGATGTAAGTTTCCGAAGGTACTTCGTCATTCCTGGAGTACCTCTATAAAGATTGCATGGAGAGTGTCCTTTACAAAATCTGATTTCACTCTGACATTAATGAATGGGACAGATGTTTTATTCAGATGTGAAAAAAGAGATAAACATATTTTTCAACTGCGGTAAGTATGAACATTAGGAATTATTACAAATATTTTTTGATACCATTTCCTAATCACGAGTACATGCATGACTTTACAAAGTTTAATTATAGTACTAGAACACACCCGCGAAATCGTGGGCATATACAGCTTGAGAACTGTGTTGGATGATTTTTTTTTTTTTTTTTTTTTTTTTTTTTTTTTAAATATTATGTATGGAGAATTTCATAAAAGGTATCAAAAGCCCTCTCCCTTTTTCAAAAGTCCGATATGTGTTTCCTTTCTGTTTAATTCAATTATTTTCCTGTTTCTGGCCTCAGACCACAATTATTCTCCTTTGCTACAATACATCTTTTTGTAAATGTCAAATTATATTAAAAAAATTGCACCGCTTCAAACATGAAATAAATGTAACTGCTTATAAATAATAAAATATGCTTCTAGGACAATCCATCAGTGCTTTTTCTTTGAAGAGCCTTATTGACATGCAAATGGTAGGATATGAATCTTGTATAAATGACTAAGACCGACTAAGGCTAATTTGAGGGGTGGTCGGAGGGATCCCGGAATCCCGGCTAATGACATGACATCCCAAGATGCAGAATTTAAAGAAATTCATATCCCGAAATCCTGAAATCTAAAAATATAATACCGGATGATCGGGATCCCGTTAGGACCAATCCCCAAATGCCGAGCTTAAAAACACCCAATCCCGACGTCCCGAAAAAGGTCCTGCCCCCTCTAATCTCTACCTTACTTTCATTTTTGCCAAATCCTTACTTTCACTTTCAACAATAGATTTCCATGTCCCATTAATTGGCATTATGTTTTCTAGTCTGTGCATCCGTGCGTTCGTTCGTTCGTCCGTCTGTCCTGCTTTAGCTTAAAGTTTTTGGTCGAGGTAGTTTTTGATGAAGTTGACGTCCAATCAACTCGAAACTTAGTAAATATAGTGCCGATGTGGCATCCGTATACTATGGACACATTATTGTTTCCACATGTTTTACTTATTTTAAATGCAACTGGTATGACACCTTAATTAGTAAACACTTCAAAGAAAACAGTAGACAGAATACAGAGAGTCTCTATATATTAAATTAGTATAATCGTAGTTTACATGTAGATAAACGCAAAAATAATGGTCCACTCTAAGGAGGTATAATAGTTGTGGTTCTTGCGATCTAAACACCATGATATGGAGAAAGCTCTGATTGGCTTATTTATTTTTCATTTTTGTTATCTATCATACGATTGGTTGTACTTGTGCATGTTTCAAACCGGAAGTCTTATCTATGACTAAAAGTCAGTCTGATGACGGAATCAATATCCGGACTTCTTTTTTGTCGTTTTTCTCACAAAATAATTCAATCTGAATAATCATAAGAATGGATGACAAATGCGACTATGCATGTTACCTACAGAACACAGAGGCATGACGATTAATTTATCGTGGAAGGAAGAGAAGCGACACACAAAATGAGGTCTTCTCGTTTAATAGTATAGATATGTTTTCTGAAGTTACTGAATCATGAATTTTTAATCGAGGACTAGCTACTTCAAGTAAATGACTAAGTAATACAAATGTTCATACTATTTGCTCTATACAATATTTGTACCTTGTCGAGTCTTGCGGGTCTGTTTTATTGTTTTATTTCTAAATGGATCAATTTATTTTACCATTATATCGTGGACTCTTATTATTTCAGAGCTAGTTCCATAACATCAGGTCAGGATGGAATATTGTGCCTTCGTATTAAATCAATACGTAACGATCCTTTCTATGATTTTGAAATCGCCCGGATGAATAGTAAGTACATTTAGAACATAGGATTACTTATTTTAACGAAACAAATAAATTTATCACCAAAAGTCCATAGAAATTCACAAGTGTTAAAATGAAGTTATGAATAACGTATTTTTAGTTCCAAGAGCTAACTCTATATATGAAAGTTATATTGCCTTTAAAAGTAAGAAAGGATGGCCATGTGCTCATACGTATTCAGCTTAGATGTATTATTGTGTTGTAAAATTGTAGGTGGCAGTACAGAAATGGGAATGATTATGACAATACCACGTGGCAAACCTTTTCACATGCACGAAGATTGTGATTGGATAGACAGTCCTGCTCGTTCGGAGTTTCTTTACACTCTTCCTAAAGCATGATGATGAGAAGCGTAAACTGTTTTATTCAAAATATATCTGTATATATTCATAAATTCACAATGATGTAGTTTTTATTATTACTGACTTATTGTTTTGATGTTATATTTTTTTAATTCTGTGTTTACTAGTGTTTGTTTATCTTGAAAATCTAATTATTTGTAAAGTTGTGTCTTTTGGCTAGCATCAACTACCAACAAGCTCTACCTTAAACAACTAAATGATGAAACAAAGAACCAGCAATTTCAAAGCATTGATATTGATATATTATATAATTTTGAGAACCGAATGTCATTTGTTTTAATAAATACTCTCGGAAAACAGATTTAATAAAGCAGATTTTGATGTTTTATCTTATTGCATATTTTACAATTCATAAACTGAAATTATTCAAAATTTTGCTGGATATTTTCATTAAAAAGTAGTAAAACGCATTATGATAACTGCCTGTATACTATTATATATAACCTGAACTTCAATAACACTATGTTGTTCATGTTTGATCCTAATGAATATCAACTATGATTCAGTCCCACCGTTTGTTTACCTGTTTGTATATAGGATGCACAATCGTACCGGGTCCTTTAAAGAATATCATACATATCACAGTCAAATCTTTTTAATAAGGGTACCAGTAAGAGGAAAATATATGACCTTTATAATCAGGAATCTCTAATACAACTAGATGAGGTATTATGCGCTGCCTTTTGATATCAATTTGCTATTTAGAATGTATATAAAGGCGAGTTGGACTGAATATCACATAATTCTGAGATTGGTGACGTCGACAATCATATGAAAGTAAACGAACAGTAAATACATTCCTCTTGCTCTTTCTTCCATTGTAACTTTAATAGCCATAACATCTAGAGCTTCCATTGGATACCTCACTCTTAAGATGGTGTTTCTTAATGAGAAGTCGTGACTGAAAGAGTGCTTCTGAAATCAACTTTTTTTGTAATGGAACATTTACTTTAGAGCTTAAGATGACACCAACATTTATTCCTTTAGATGAAAAAAAAGGGACAGGAAAATCAATGATTCAGACAAATGCGGAGCTCAAACTTGATCCTTTCAACATTGGAGTTTTAACGTAAAATAATAGTTATGGTCAATTTTATTCTCCATATCAGCTATTCGGAGGCCTACCTTTCAAATTGTTACCAATTAAGAGTTGTTCCTTAACAAAATAAGACTTCTAGGCTTTATAAATCTAATCACAATTTAAAAGCAATTATCTGTAATGACCAAAATTAGCTGGAAATGCATGGTTGCATATTTTTTAAATTTCAACATAAATTTGAAGGACCTCCTAATATATGTTGAAAAACATAACTTTGATTCATTGAAATGTTTTGGTTACCATGGTTACGGCATGCAAATTTTCCTTACTCCACATTTCCTGTGAAAATATAGCTAACATACTACAAAGATGTATTTTGATGCTTTCTCTAATAAATAAATCTCCATGACTGGTTCCATTTATCAGAGTGATACCCAAATAATTCTTAAATTTGGAGAAAGAAAATTTTATGCAAAAAAAAATTAAGTTTGTTGTCCCATGAAACTTAGTAATATGACCTAGATTCGGTCCAGCTCACCTATTTTTGAACACAAAAAAAAAATATTTTGTCAAAATCAGAAGATTTAATTCTTTTTCCCATTTGGAAGAAAAAATATAAAACTACATATTTCAAAACAAAAATTGGTGGGGTCTATGCTTATTTAGAAACATTGGCCTATTGAACTCCCCCAATTTCCCTCATTTTCAACAAGAGTTATTTCCCCTTGCAGAACTCTTCAGTGTAAAAGTCAGTAAGGAGTGTGTGTCTGGCAGACACAATCTGAACACTATTTTTTAAAGTAAAACATATTATCCATACTTAATGTCTTGGAATATTTGTTAATTTTCAAAAGAGATCCTAGTTAAAAGCCATATGAGGAGATGTTGAAACAAAAGTAGAAAAACATTGATTTGTAAGTGACTGGCATGAGTTGTAAATTTAAAGCTAGTAAATATTCAGGTGTAGGGTGTGATGGACAAATTATTCTACTAGCATCTGTACAGTCGGACGATTCAGATCTACTGTTATCTGAAATCGGTCTGTTAAACACCTACAAAACAGAGGAGTACACCATTTGTGGTGAACATTTCAAGTATATAAAAGAAGAAAATCGTCTTTCATGGGTCAGGAGAAAGTGCTGCATTCCATCCTCAATTTCAGCACACAAAAGTGTGGCTAAAGGAGACAGAAAAATAACAAAAGATGTCATGTATAAAATTCTTACTACAACTGGACTTGTAGTGCCTATTGGTGCACGTAAGTAGTTTTATATTTATAATTTATAACATATACTTCATTTCAAGAGGGTGGTCGGAGGGGTCCTGATCCAGAAATCCCGGGCGTAAAAACATGAAATCCTGAGGTGATGAATTTAAAGAAATTTAAATCCCGACATCCTGAACTTTAAAAAGAAAGGGTCAATCCCGAAATTACAAGCTTAAAAAGACCTGATCCCGATGTCCCTAAAAAGGTCATGCCGCCCCTCTTTCAAGAACATATTAATTTATAGTTACAATTCTTTAGTTTAACAATTTCCTAATTTTTGTTAATAAGAGGCCAGGCTTTTTTTTTAAATTTTATACAAGAGGGAGGGTTGCAGTTTTTCGTCTCTTTTTTTTTTGTCCCCCTAAAATTATTTGAAGGGGAAAAAATAATTTTAGAAAAAAGGGGGATCCAGTAATGTTTTCCTTGACACGAAGAAAAAAAAGTGAAATCTAGTATCTACTAAATCAGATACACATCTAGTAATGTAGTCTTACTCTTTCAATTTTACAGATACATTAATTGTGAATATGCTTAAAAAATAAACAAATGAAAAAATACTTTATGTTTTTGACACCTTTAAAACCTTTCATAATTTCACATGACTGTCAAGGCTACATGTAGCTATAATGAGAGATGAGAAGTTGGATTCAAAGTTCAAAATTTTATATATTATAGTTTATCAACATGATCAAAGTATGGAAGTCTGTTTAATACTTTTGCCTCTTTTCTGTGTAAACTGTTGGCTGTTTTTGTTCATTGTAAAGAACTAGGAGAAAAAACTTCAACCTAGGGAAGGTTTTTTGTTATTTGTGAAATATTGGTGCAAGTTTACTTTTTACTATTGTACTGTAACATGTGTGATGACAATATGTTTAACAGCCGACCAACAATTTTGGATGAGACACAGACACCACACATACTCTAAATTCTCAAATGCACAATGTCATATATGAATGGAACAAAACAGATACTAATACAGAGGTGTATTGTAACAAAATAAATTGATAGGACCTAAGAGCTATACCAACTTATCTTAATCTTACACATTATGACTTTTTCTTATTTCCTAGTACTAAATGTATTCACAAATGATTAATATATATATACATAATCATGTAAACTGTATTTTTTCCCCAGCAATTTGCACAAACTGCAGAAAAGAGTTGTCAGTTAAACCAGTAGAGACTATTTGCCATGAATCTTATGCAGTAAGTTATTTACAAAATGTATTGTTTACAAAAATTATACCAGTTGCACATTTTACTTGTTTCGGTCTCATATTTGTTGTTCATAAATTATTTTGTTATAAATTAAGTAGGCTGTCAGTTTTCTTATGTTTTCACAGTTGTCAGGATGAAACCTTTTATTTGTTCAACAATGTTCAACTACATGTACCTGTATATGGTATGGGTGTTTTACAAATTGTAAACAGTACTATGTTTTATTACATAATTATTTAATATAATATATTCATTTTATTATATAGATTTAGTAGTTTCATTTGCAGTAATAACACACTTATTTTATGCAAAAATATTAAAAAAAGGAACATAGTTTATAAGAAGAAAGATGTTTCTCTTGTTTAAACAATTTGAATATATAGTTGTGGATATATATAAGCATACATGTTTATTTTTTTTATTAATTGTACATGTTCATCTTAGAGTCAACAATTTAAAAGTGATATTATAAAACTTATACAATCATATGCAAATGTGAAATAGCAAAACTGTTCATTTATTTTAGGATACTAGTACATAGGTGTATTTGGGCCATTTTTCTCTAAATAATATTTTTATTTATTTTTGTAGGAGGGTGCCACATCATGCATTGCTGAGGAAAAACGAGAACGTCACACTATTGTTGAGGTTAATATAAATTTAGCTACAAATAAGCATTTGAATCACAGCCTGAACAGTAAATAATGCTTGTAATTGGAACTTGTGTATATATATGTACATTTAAAAAAGATGTGGTATGATTGTCAATGAGGCAACTCTTCACAAGACAAGAAAACAAAGTTAACAACTATAGGTCACTGTATGGCCTTCAACAATGAGCAAAGACCATACTGCAATATATTTATGTAGAAATATCCACTATATGATATATTAAGATTGATCTTTTTCACCTACACGAAAATAGCACTGACCTAAGTTTGTTCCCACAATGCAATAAGTTTCTATTTGTTTGTTAGGATATTTAACAAATAGTCTTAAAGAAACAGAAAACCAACATAAAGGTAAATAATGACCTAACTTAAATATTAGTGAGCTTCTAACACAATTGATTAAGACATCCATTTCTTTCATATAGACAAGTTGTCAAGTTTTCTATCACTTTTACAGGTAAATTGTTTTTCTGATGCTGATAGTGAAAGCCAGCCAATATTCAGCCAAGACTCTGAGGCTTCTGTGTGTGGCATTGGAAAACTTGAGAAGCTTAATGCTTATCTTGAAATAACAAATGTTTCTCCAATAAAAGAAAAGACAACACCATTAAGTACTTCCTGTGAGAAAACAAGAAAAAAGTGTGTATCCAAAGCATTGGAGTGCCTTACTGCTATTTGCAGCACAATATGCCCAGGTGAAGGGGAAGAATTGGAAACCATGGTTTTACAGGCAAAACAAACTCTTCTTAATGGAAAGGTAAGAATTTAAATTGCATATATGGCAGTTAAACATGATAAACTAAAATCTATAGTTAAAACAATAATGACAATTGTCCCTGAATATAGAACAAATCAATTGGAAATTAGCCTTTTTAAAAATACCTATAATTGCTTACATCTACTATGTTTGAAATTTGGTGGATAGTTGTCTAATTGGCAATTATGCCACATGTCTTTTTTATATTTTTGAATTGTATTAATGATGTATGACCCCATTACTCTGATGATATCTATATACGTCTGTACATGTACATTACAATTAAAATATTGTTTTTCTAGAACTCTTTATTATATATCTAACTGATCCTGTAATAACATAATTATTGTGTTTTGATGTGTCATAGATTTAGTGTTGATATTGCCTTTATTGACCTAGACTCAGTCTCAGTCAGTGTTGGTTCTTTATGTGGAATCTCACCATATATGTATGTACATATATATAATATTGACTCACGTTTCTAAAAATTTTCTATTGTTACTATTATAGATTACAACATTAGATCAAACTAGCTTTATACTGAAGGAAGTGTATTTACAAGCTGAGTCTTGGACTTTACAGAGGCAAATACTGTCTATTATTTGCAAGGACAGAACTTTTGGAGAGATTAAGGAAGTAAGATCATTTAATTATAGAAATAATAAAAAAATGATACTAGCTGCTTTGTGTAAAATATTATCCTGATTTAGAGTAATTTCTTGCAATTTGCTTGGCTGATATTGTCCTAATAAATTTCAGTACAATTTTTAATTAAGTCAATTGGAATTATCTCCCTTATACTATTGACCTAATAAAATTTAAAAAAAAATTAATTGCTTTATAGTCCTTATATTTTAAATTTTTCACGGTTTTAGATAAAATATTAAAAAGGACCATTTAAGTGTATTTTCAGGAATTTGAAGAGTATCACCAGAATGCCAATCAATAACTTTGTGGAAAGGCATGTGATATAAGTCGAAGCATGTGATAAACTTTTCATATCAGCTCGCTAAGCGCCAATTTGAAAAATACGGATTTTACGTGAATTAAATGATAACAATCATACAGTAAAAACCATATGTTATTTAGTCTAAGTATAGGATAAATATATATATATGTATAGGCATCTATTACTACAGTTATGTGTATGCCATAAAAGACTATTTATATTCTCAAATATTTAGAGGGTTATTGTTCATGATTAATTTCCAAAAATAATTCATTTTATGGGTTTAATAATAGTCAAAGAATAGATCTTTATTTAGAATTTTGGGGGATTTTTGCCAATAAAAAAAATGCAGTTATCAGATCCTAATTCAGATGTTATATTATTGACAGGAAATAATTTACTTTCTAGACTTACAGACAGTTATATTAAAACATAAATTTCCTGGCAAAATATTAAAAATATTTTACTTTATCACTTTTTTTCAGTTATTACCAAATGTGTCAGCCTGGAAGTTCAATAAAGCCAAGCACCATACAAACGATGGTGGATGTGGTATGCCAGTTGCACTTGACAAAAAATGTAGGAACAGGGTAGACAATGAAAAACTTGAACATTTTATTGACTACATACTGTCATCTAACATTATAAAGGATTTGCCTTATGGGACAAAGACCATGAAACTTTCTTCAGGAGAGGTTGTTGAAGTCCCAAACCTGATAAGAAGCCTAGCACCATCTTCACTGATAACACAGTACACACAATACTGTGAAGCAGAAGATATCAAACCATTAGGTATAATAGAATATTAGAGTTTGCATATTTTTTCTTTGAAATGTTTTAATTTTGCTAATCAGAGATATAACGACACATAATAAAAATTAAGTTGAACCTCTATATAATAACTACATTAATATTAATTTTATCTTCCTCCAACTCAAAATTGGATCTTTACGATTCACAATTTATACTTCCTTTTACAGGATCCTCAACATTATACAAGATTTTAAATGATTGTTCTGCATCTGTACGAAAATGTATAGAGGGATTAGACTACTATGTGGCTGAGGGGGGAAGATCTTTCCTAGACCTGGAAAACATTATAGAAAAATTAGAGATCACTGATGAGAGAAAGAAAGAGATGATTTCATGTCTTCTTAGTGGTAAAAGCTATCTAAAGTCAGACTTTAAGGTAATATATATAGAGTATGCACATATAAACCAGAATATTTAGATCTATATTCACTTTGAGTCTGATGGATTGAGAGTATGGAAAGCGTACAAAATAGAAAAAGGTAAAGGGTTCTGTGAATTACATAAAGATACTTTCTCATATACCAGTATAAATAAAAAGATATGGTATCAGTGTCAATGAGACAACTACAAAAAATGTATCCATCTAAGCCGCAATGTATAAAAAGTTAACAATTATAGACCTGTCAAGGTATATCATGCTTTATCAGTAATGTTTTAAGAAGTATTTATAATTCAACCCAATAATTTGATCACTTTAACCTTGAAACAACTCAAGCTTTTGTGGCCATATATTGTCCATCCATCTGTCCCTCACTAAGCCATTACCAGTCATAAAAGTAATAACTGTAAGCATATATAGTGTGTCCAATATTTTCTGTATGAATGACTTGATGACTTTGCTAAGTGTTTCATTTACATTTATGTTATCATTTAGCTCCTATTTGTAGAAAACATATTTGTTTCATTTATTTTAGGACAACTTATTCCTTGGAAATCACTTGGGTCTCCACCAAAGCCAGCTGAACTTCTCATAAAATTGAACTGGACAAATGAGGAAACTGTCAGCAGATCTTTGAGTACTGAAGGTAAGGAACCCTAAATTATAATGTTGCATTCAGCTGGCAGTATGTTATAATTAAGAAAATATTAAATCAGATAGGGAAAATATTTCCTACTGGATGAAATAAGCATTGCACTAATGTTGTGATTATTATACTGAATGTCAGTGGCTAAATTTTAAATAGATCTAAAATGAAACCTCAGTGCATTTACCAACTTTATTAAGTTTGTAACATGACCCTAGAACTAAGACATAGAGGAAAGATACAGATGACTTGTTAATGTGATTCATAAAAGCAGACAAAGTTGCCTAAAAACAACTTTGAGTGGGCCTTCAAAATGTTCAATACTTTGACAACCTAAAGAAAAAGACAGATACAAGCACACAGGAACACATAAAGACATGCACATATATACACAAATATGAAAACTAAAGCTTTGACACTATTAACATAAAGCGATAATGCTCCTGGACAGGAAGGTAATTTCTGCTCAGCCTGTGATAACACTCATTTTAATAAATCGCCTAATTAATTGTAGGCTTGAGTAATGTATTTGACAGTTTTATCCTTTTTTTTTAAAGATTAAGATCTACACCCTAAACCAAAGAGAAGGAAAATTTCGTATGATTGTCCTAAAGATGGCTGCATCAAATCATTTAGCTCTAATGAGACATTGGATAACCACCTTCTGCTGGGAGATTGTAACTATGTACAAGTCATTTCTGTTCATGACAAGGCTAAAATTATGTATGGCACAAAAGTAAACAGCCTTTTCATTAATACCCAGTCAGTGTCAATACCATCAGACTCAGTTGTAGGAGAAAGTGGGCTGCGTCAGGGATGGGCTCTGAAAACCAAGAAAAAAAGAGTAATTTTTCCAATTTTTTTTTCTTGCAGTAATGTTATATGATGAGATGAATCATTTGACAAAGTATGACTGAATTCTAAGATCATTCATTTCCAAGCTCCTATTTAAATAGTATGGTCCTTACAGAGAATTGGTATTAATAAATCACTTCACCACCAAAGATTTTTAGGTCTTTCCACTTTTCCGTGGAAAGACCTATTGGTTTTCTTCTGATTATTAAGGTCTTTCCTTTTACTAAAGGGAAAGACCTTACTGTATTTCTTCTGATTATTAAGGTCTTTCCTTTTACAAAAGGGAAAGACCTTACTGTATTTCTTTTGTTTATTATTATTATTATTATTAAGGTCTTTCCTTTTACAAAAGGGAAAGACCTTACTGTATTTCTTCTGTTTATTATTATTAAGGTCTTTCCTTTTACAAAAGGGAAAGACCTTACTGTATTTCTTCTGTTTATTATTATTATTATTATTATTATTATTATTATTATTCTTCCGTTAAACTTTGACAAATTTAGCCGCGTTAACCGTAAGACGTGTCGCTTTCATATTCACACTTTGTATAGATGTCATGAATACCTATCTGGAACTCACCCTGTGAGTCGAAATATTTTGTCGGTTCGGAGTAATCCCTCCGAAACCAAAAAACCTTGTTATCGTTCCAACACCGTAACCATAATAGGTAGAAAAAAAACAAAGGGTGAAATTTGTTCAGGACCAGACCCCGGTTCTTCGTTACATTTGGATCGAAAAGATTCAACGACTCATTGGTAGGGTTATGCCCCTATGAAAATTAACCGGTGTCGGTGGACCACCAAAACTCAGAAACCGTAAGTCGTAGAGACCTAGGATCTTCACCATTCATCATCAATTCATGTATCTTCGAAAAATATCTCAAGGTCAAATTTGTATGTTGACCTTGACCTTTGACCTTACACCTTGTTATGGAATAATCTCAGCAACCATTATACTTACAGAAGTTTTAAATAGTGGAAAATGTTTGGGTCATTACCGTGCATTTTTGTTACATTTTGACCGAAGAGATTTGACCTTTTTTTAAGGGGCATCAAGCCTGTTTTAGGTTTCTGAAAACACAAAATCAGCTTTTATTATATAACCAAAGGTCCTAGACCCTTGGGGTCTTCAGTAATGGCATTGGGGATTAATGACCTTGCCAAAGGTCAAAAGGTCAAAGGTCAAGGTTATGTCCCAGAGTGCGAATTTAGTGTTTTTAACCTTATATAAAGGATTTTTAGTGTGTTTTCGAGCCTTTTATGGTTGACCTTGACCTTTTCAATACATTCTACGTCTGTTGGAACATGTATTTTACATTACAAAAGGAAAGACCTCTCAATTGTTCAAGAACAATTGACAGTTTATTAAGGTCTTTCCTTTTACTAAAGGGAAAGACCTTACTGTATTTCTTCTGATTATTAAGGTCTTTCCTTTTTCTATAAGGAAAGACCTTACTGTATTTCTTCTGTTTATTATTATTCTTTTTCCGCCAAACTTTGACGAAGTTAGCAGCCTAAACCGTAAGACGTGTCGCTTTCATGTTCTCACTTTGTATCGGTGTCATGAATACCTATCCGGAACTCACCCTGTTAGTCGAAATATTTTGTCGGTTCGGAGTAATCCCTCCGAAACCAAAAAACCTTGTTATCGTTCCAACACCGTAACCGTAATAGATAGAAAAAAAACGAAGGGTGAAATTTGTTCAGGACCAGACCCCGGTTCTTCGTTACATTTGATTCGAAAAGATTCAACGACTCATTGGTAGGGTTATGCCCCTTTGAAAATTAACCGGTGTCGGTGGACCACCAAAACTCAGAAACCGTAAATCGTAGAGACCTAGGATCTTCACCATTCATCAAAAATTCATGAGACTTTCAAAAATACCTCAAGGTCAAATGTGTATGTTGACCTTGACCTTTGACCTAACACCTTGTTATCAGAACAACTCAAAAACCATTATACTTACAGAAGTTTTAAATAGTGGAAAATGTTTGGGTCATTACGGCGCAACTTTGTTATATTTTGACAGAAGAGATTTGACCTTTTTTTAAGGGGCATAAATCCTGTTTTAGGTTTCTGAAAAGACAAAATCAGCTTTTACTATATAACCAAAGGTCCTAGACCCTTGGGGTCTTCTGTAATGGCATTGGGGACTAATGACCTTGACAAAGGTCAAAAGGTCAAAGGTCAAGGTCATGTCCCAGATAGCGAATTTAGTGTTTTTAACCTTATATAAAGGATTTTTAGTGTGTTTTCGAGCGTTTTAAGGTTGACGTTGACCTTTTCAATACATTCTACGTCTGTTGGAACATGTATTTTACATTACAAAAGGAAAGACCTCTCAATTGTTCAAGAACAATTGACAGTTTAATTATTATTATTATTCTTTTTCCGCCAAACTTTGACAAATTTAGCCGCGTTAACCGTAAGACGTGTCGCTTTCACGTTCACACTTTGTATCGGTGTCATGAATACCTATCTGGAACTCACCCTGTTAGTCGAAATATTTTGTCGGTTCGGAGTAATCCCTCCGAAACCCAAAAACCTTGTTATCGTTCCAACACTGTAACCGTAATAGGTAGAAAAAAAACAAAGTGTGAAATTTGTTCAGGACCAGACCCCGGTTCTTCGTTACATTTGGATCGAAAAGATTCAACGACTCATTGGTAGGGTTATGCCCCTATGAAAATTAACCGGTGTCGGTTGACCACCAAAACTCAGAAACCGTAAGTCGTAGACACCTAGGATCTTCACCAATCATCATCAATTCATGTATCTTTGTAAAATACCTCAAGGCCATATTTGTATCTTGACCTTGACCTTTGACCTAACACCTTGTTATGGGATAATCTCAGGAACGATTATACTTACAGAAGTTTTAAATAGTGGAAAATGTTTGGGTCATTATGGCGCAACTTTGTTACATTTTGACTAAAAAGATTTGACCTTTTTTTAAGGGGCATAACCCCTGTTTTAGGTTTCTGAAAAGACAAAATCAGGTTTTACTATATAACCAAAGGTCCTAGACCCTTGGGGTTTTCAGTAATGGCATTGGGGACTCATGACCTTGACAAAGGTCAAAAGGTCAAAGGTCAAGGTCATGTCCCAGATAGCGAATTTAGTGTTTTTAACCTTATATAAAGGATTGTTAGTGTTTTTTCGAGCTTTTTAAGGTTGACTTTGACCTTTTCAATACATTTTACGTCTGTTTGAACATGTATTTTACATTACAAAAGGAAAGACCTCTCAATTGTTCAAGAACAATTGACAGTTTAATTATTATTATTATTCTTCCGCCAAACTTTGACGAAGTTAGCAGCCTAAACCGTAAGACGTGTCGCTTTCATGTTCACACTTTGTATCGGTGTCATAAATACCTATCTGGAACTCACCCTATTAGTCGAAATATTTTGTCGGTTCGGAGTAATCCCTCCGAAACCAAAAAACCTTGTTATCGTTCCAACACCGTAACCGTAATAGGTAGAAAAAAACCGAAGGGTGAAATTTGTTCAGGACCAGACCCCGGTTCTTCGTTACATTTGGATCGAAAAAATTCAACGACTCATTGGTAGGGTTATGCCCTATTAAAATTAACCGGTGTCGGTTGGCCACCAAAACTCAGAAACCGTAAGTCGTAGACACCTAGGATCTTCACCAATCATCATCAATTCATGTATCTTTGAAAAATACCTCAAGGTCAAATTTGTATGTTGACCTTGACCTTTGACCTAGCACCTTGTTATGGGATAATCTCAGAAACCGTTATACTTACAGAAGTTTTAGATAGTGGAAAATGTTTGGGTCATTACGGCGCAACTTTGTTACATTTTGACCGAAGAGATTTGACCTTTTTGTAAGGGGCATAACCCCTGTTTTAGGTTTCTGAAAAGACAAAATCAGCTTTTACTACATAACTAAAGGTCCTAGACCCATGGGGTCTTCAGCAATGACATTGGGGACTAATGACCTTGACAAAGGTCATAAGGTCAAATGTCAAGGTCATGTCCCAGATAGCGAATTTAGTGTTTTTAACCTTATTTAAAGGATTTTAAGTGTGTTTTCAAGCTTTTTAAGGTTGACCTTGACCTTTGACCTTTCACTTTTTATTGGATATCTCAAAAACTATTATACTTACAGAAATAGTAAATAGTGCAAAATGTTCAGGACATTGGGGACTTTTGACTTTGATAAAGGTCAAAAGGTCAAAGGTCAAGGTCATGTCCCAAATAGCGGATTATGTGTTTTTGACCTTATTTAAAGGGTTTTTAGTGTGTAATAAAGCTTTTTAATACATTATAAGTCTATTGGAACATGTATTTTACGTTACAAAAGGAAAGACCTCTCAATTGTTCAAGAACAATTGACAGTTTAATATTGTTCTTACATCTCTTCTGAAAAAAAAAATCCACATCCTTGTTATCAGTTGAACTCGGACACTACAAGTCCAATCGACCCCAAAATTTGCAGTCAGCAGGGCATACATGTACTTAAGGTTCATAAAACAACGTGGTGCAGATATCTCTCAAGACTTTTCCTAGAGAAAAAAAATTGCAATGCCGTATAAATTGCTTGCTAGGTCCGTAAATCTCAGTGAAATGCTACAATAAAATGTCCGCTCCTAGATTGAAATACTTATCTGTGTTACAAACTGGTGCTGAAAAATGTACATTATCAGAAAATAATCCTTAAATGTGTTTTAAAGTTACATCGAATCAATTAAATCCAAAACATGCACTGCTGGTGAACTGTGATCAAAATGTCAATTTCCTACAATGACAAAAGAAATTACATTGTGTACATTCCGTCTCTATACATGTTGTCTGTTCAACATCCCGACCTAAAGAGAAATAAAAAGACTAAGTTTTCGTTATTATAAACCCAAGTCACGTGGTGTCTCCTCAATCTGGCGCGCGCGCTGGACCTAAAATAAAATAAAAACTTTCCAAACTAAACATGAAACTTCCCCGGAATAATATAGACCCCTTACAGAAACAAACAAACAAACAAACAAACAACACACACACACACACACACACACACACACACACACACACACACACACACACACACACACACACAATCATGTTTCAAAGGGGGGAAAGACCGTTTACAATTGCTTTTTAAAAGCAATTGATTTATATTGTAAAACGGCAATTTTAACCATTCTGTTCCGTTTATATAAAAAAAAAAAAAAAATTCCCTGGGACCCCCTTTTGGCCCCCCCCCCTTTTTTTTTTTACCTTCCACTTACAAATGAATGTAGCTTGTGTGCTATATATCCCATCAACGGATAAGAACGACAACTCCAGTTTTTTTCCCTATTATATTGTTCTTACATCTCTTCTGAAAAAAAAAATCCACATCCTTGTTATCAGTTGAACTCGGACACTACAAGTCCAATCGACCCCAAAATTTGCAGTCAGCAGGGCATACATGTACTTAAGGTTCATAAAACAACGTGGTGCAGATATCTCTCAAGACTTTTCCTAGAGAAAAAAAATTGCAATGCCGTATAAATTGCTTGCTAGGTCCGTAAATCTCAGTGAAATGCTACAATAAAATGTCCGCTCCTAGATTGAAATACTTATCTGTGTTACAAACTGGTGCTGAAAAATGTACATTATCAGAAAATAATCCTTAAATGTGTTTTAAAGTTACATCGAATCAATTAAATCCAAAACATGCACTGCTGGTGAACTGTGATCAAAATGTCAATTTCCTACAATGACAAAAGAAATTACATTGTGTACATTCCGTCTCTATACATGTTGTCTGTTCAACATCCCGACCTAAAGAGAAATAAAAAGACTAAGTTTTCGTTATTATAAACCCAAGTCACGTGGTGTCTCCTCAATCTGGCGCGCGCGCTGGACCTAAAATAAAATAAAAACTTTCCAAACTAAACATGAAACTTCCCCGGAATAATATAGACCCCTTACAGAAACAAACAAACAAACAAACAAACAAACACACACACACACACACACACACACACACACACACACACACACACACACACACACACACACACACACACACACACACACACACACACACACACACAATCATGTTTCAAAGGGGGGAAAGACCGTTTACAATTGCTTTTTAAAAGCAATTGATTTATATTGTAAAACGGCAATTTTAACCATTCTGTTCCGTTTATATAAAAAAAAAAAAAAAATTCCCTGGGACCCCCTTTTGGCCCCCCCCCTTTTTTTTTTTACCTTCCACTTACAAATGAATGTAGCTTGTGTGCTATATATCCCATCAACGGATAAGAACGACAACTCCAGTTTTTTTCCCTATTATATTGTTCTTACATCTCTTCTGAAAAAAAAAATCCACATCCTTGTTATCAGTTGAACTCGGACACTACAAGTCCAATCGACCCCAAAATTTGCAGTCAGCAGGGCATACATGTACTTAAGGTTCATAAAACAACGTGGTGCAGATATCTCTCAAGACTTTTCCTAGAGAAAAAAAATTGCAATGCCGTATAAATTGCTTGCTAGGTCCGTAAATCTCAGTGAAATGCTACAATAAAATGTCCGCTCCTAGATTGAAATACTTATCTGTGTTACAAACTGGTGCTGAAAAATGTACATTATCAGAAAATAATCCTTAAATGTGTTTTAAAGTTACATCGAATCAATTAAATCCAAAACATGCACTGCTGGTGAACTGTGATCAAAATGTCAATTTCCTACAATGACAAAAGAAATTACATTGTGTACATTCCGTCTCTATACATGTTGTCTGTTCAACATCCCGACCTAAAGAGAAATAAAAAGACTAAGTTTTCGTTATTATAAACCCAAGTCACGTGGTGTCTCCTCAATCTGGCGCGCGCGCTGGACCTAAAATAAAATAAAAACTTTCCAAACTAAACATGAAACTTCCCCGGAATAATATAGACCCCTTACAGAAACAAACAAACAAACAAACAAACAAACAAACAAACACACACACACACACACACACACACACACACACACACACACACACACACACACACACACAATCATGTTTCAAAGGGGGGAAAGACCGTTTACAATTGCTTTTTAAAAGCAATTGATTTATATTGTAAAACGGCAATTTTAACCATTCTGTTCCGTTTATATAAAAAAAAAAAAAAAATTCCCTGGGACCCCCTTTTGGCCCCCCCCCCCTTTTTTTTTTTTACCTTCCACTTACAAATGAATGTAGCTTGTGTGCTATATATCCCATCAACGGATAAGAACGACAACTCCAGTTTTTTTCCCTATTATATTGTTCTTACATCTCTTCTGAAAAAAAAAATCCACATCCTTGTTATCAGTTGAACTCGGACACTACAAGTCCAATCGACCCCAAAATTTGCAGTCAGCAGGGCATACATGTACTTAAGGTTCATAAAACAACGTGGTGCAGATATCTCTCAAGACTTTTCCTAGAGAAAAAAAATTGCAATGCCGTATAAATTGCTTGCTAGGTCCGTAAATCTCAGTGAAATGCTACAATAAAATGTCCGCTCCTAGATTGAAATACTTATCTGTGTTACAAACTGGTGCTGAAAAATGTACATTATCAGAAAATAATCCTTAAATGTGTTTTAAAGTTACATCGAATCAATTAAATCCAAAACATGCACTGCTGGTGAACTGTGATCAAAATGTCAATTTCCTACAATGACAAAAGAAATTACATTGTGTACATTCCGTCTCTATACATGTTGTCTGTTCAACATCCCGACCTAAAGAGAAATAAAAAGACTAAGTTTTCGTTATTATAAACCCAAGTCACGTGGTGTCTCCTCAATCTGGCGCGCGCGCTGGACCTAAAATAAAATAAAAACTTTCCAAACTAAACATGAAACTTCCCCGGAATAATATAGACCCCTTACAGAAACAAACAAACAAACAAACAAACAAACAAACACACACACACACACACACACACACACACACACACACACACACACACACACACACACACACACACACACACAATCATGTTTCAAAGGGGGGAAAGACCGTTTACAATTGCTTTTTAAAAGCAATTGATTTATATTGTAAAACGGCAATTTTAACCATTCTGTTCCGTTTATATAAAAAAAAAAAAAAAATTCCCTGGGACCCCCTTTTGGCCCCCCCCCCCTTTTTTTTTTTACCTTCCACTTACAAATGAATGTAGCTTGTGTGCTATATATCCCATCAACGGATAAGAACGACAACTCCAGTTTTTTTCCCTATTATATTGTTCTTACATCTCTTCTGAAAAAAAAAATCCACATCCTTGTTATCAGTTGAACTCGGACACTACAAGTCCAATCGACCCCAAAATTTGCAGTCAGCAGGGCATACATGTACTTAAGGTTCATAAAACAACGTGGTGCAGATATCTCTCAAGACTTTTCCTAGAGAAAAAAAATTGCAATGCCGTATAAATTGCTTGCTAGGTCCGTAAATCTCAGTGAAATGCTACAATAAAATGTCCGCTCCTAGATTGAAATACTTATCTGTGTTACAAACTGGTGCTGAAAAATGTACATTATCAGAAAATAATCCTTAAATGTGTTTTAAAGTTACATCGAATCAATTAAATCCAAAACATGCACTGCTGGTGAACTGTGATCAAAATGTCAATTTCCTACAATGACAAAAGAAATTACATTGTGTACATTCCGTCTCTATACATGTTGTCTGTTCAACATCCCGACCTAAAGAGAAATAAAAAGACTAAGTTTTCGTTATTATAAACCCAAGTCACGTGGTGTCTCCTCAATCTGGCGCGCGCGCTGGACCTAAAATAAAATAAAAACTTTCCAAACTAAACATGAAACTTCCCCGGAATAATATAGACCCCTTACAGAAACAAACAAACAAACAAACAAACAAACAAACAAACACACACACACACACACACACACACACACACACACACACACACACACACACACACACACACACAATCATGTTTCAAAGGGGGGAAAGACCGTTTACAATTGCTTTTTAAAAGCAATTGATTTATATTGTAAAACGGCAATTTTAACCATTCTGTTCCGTTTATATAAAAAAAAAAAAAAAATTCCCTGGGACCCCCTTTTGGCCCCCCCCCCTTTTTTTTTTTACCTTCCACTTACAAATGAAATGTAGCTTGTGTGCTATATATCCCATCAACGGATAAGAACGACAACTCCAGTTTTTTTCCCTATTATATTGTTCTTACATCTCTTCTGAAAAAAAAAATCCACATCCTTGTTATCAGTTGAACTCGGACACTACAAGTCCAATCGACCCCAAAATTTGCAGTCAGCAGGGCATACATGTACTTAAGGTTCATAAAACAACGTGGTGCAGATATCTCTCAAGACTTTTCCTAGAGAAAAAAAATTGCAATGCCGTATAAATTGCTTGCTAGGTCCGTAAATCTCAGTGAAATGCTACAATAAAATGTCCGCTCCTAGATTGAAATACTTATCTGTGTTACAAACTGGTGCTGAAAAATGTACATTATCAGAAAATAATCCTTAAATGTGTTTTAAAGTTACATCGAATCAATTAAATCCAAAACATGCACTGCTGGTGAACTGTGATCAAAATGTCAATTTCCTACAATGACAAAAGAAATTACATTGTGTACATTCCGTCTCTATACATGTTGTCTGTTCAACATCCCGACCTAAAGAGAAATAAAAAGACTAAGTTTTCGTTATTATAAACCCAAGTCACGTGGTGTCTCCTCAATCTGGCGCGCGCGCTGGACCTAAAATAAAATAAAAACTTTCCAAACTAAACATGAAACTTCCCCGGAATAATATAGACCCCTTACAGAAACAAACAAACAAACAAACAAACAAACAAACACACACACACACACACACACACACACACACACACACACACACACACACACACACACACACACACACACACACACACACACACACACACACACAATCATGTTTCAAAGGGGGGAAAGACCGTTTACAATTGCTTTTTAAAAGCAATTGATTTATATTGTAAAACGGCAATTTTAACCATTCTGTTCCGTTTATATAAAAAAAAAAAAAAAATTCCCTGGGACCCCCTTTTGGCCCCCCCCCCCCTTTTTTTTTTTACCTTCCACTTACAAATGAATGTAGCTTGTGTGCTATATATCCCATCAACGGATAAGAACGACAACTCCAGTTTTTTTCCCTATTATATTGTTCTTACATCTCTTCTGAAAAAAAAAATCCACATCCTTGTTATCAGTTGAACTCGGACACTACAAGTCCAATCGACCCCAAAATTTGCAGTCAGCAGGGCATACATGTACTTAAGGTTCATAAAACAACGTGGTGCAGATATCTCTCAAGACTTTTCCTAGAGAAAAAAAATTGCAATGCCGTATAAATTGCTTGCTAGGTCCGTAAATCTCAGTGAAATGCTACAATAAAATGTCCGCTCCTAGATTGAAATACTTATCTGTGTTACAAACTGGTGCTGAAAAATGTACATTATCAGAAAATAATCCTTAAATGTGTTTTAAAGTTACATCGAATCAATTAAATCCAAAACATGCACTGCTGGTGAACTGTGATCAAAATGTCAATTTCCTACAATGACAAAAGAAATTACATTGTGTACATTCCGTCTCTATACATGTTGTCTGTTCAACATCCCGACCTAAAGAGAAATAAAAAGACTAAGTTTTCGTTATTATAAACCCAAGTCACGTGGTGTCTCCTCAATCTGGCGCGCGCGCTGGACCTAAAATAAAATAAAAACTTTCCAAACTAAACATGAAACTTCCCCGGAATAATATAGACCCCTTACAGAAACAAACAAACAAACAAACAAACAAACAAACAAACACACACACACACACACACACACACACACACACACACACACACACACACACACACACATCATGTTTCAAAGGGGGGAAAGACCGTTTACAATTGCTTTTTAAAAGCAATTGATTTATATTGTAAAACGGCAATTTTAACCATTCTGTTCCGTTTATATAAAAAAAAAAAAAAAATTCCCTGGGACCCCCTTTTGGCCCCCCCCCTTTTTTTTTTTACCTTCCACTTACAAATGAATGTAGCTTGTGTGCTATATATCCCATCAACGGATAAGAACGACAACTCCAGTTTTTTTCCCTATTATATTGTTCTTACATCTCTTCTGAAAAAAAAAATCCACATCCTTGTTATCAGTTGAACTCGGACACTACAAGTCCAATCGACCCCAAAATTTGCAGTCAGCAGGGCATACATGTACTTAAGGTTCATAAAACAACGTGGTGCAGATATCTCTCAAGACTTTTCCTAGAGAAAAAAAATTGCAATGCCGTATAAATTGCTTGCTAGGTCCGTAAATCTCAGTGAAATGCTACAATAAAATGTCCGCTCCTAGATTGAAATACTTATCTGTGTTACAAACTGGTGCTGAAAAATGTACATTATCAGAAAATAATCCTTAAATGTGTTTTAAAGTTACATCGAATCAATTAAATCCAAAACATGCACTGCTGGTGAACTGTGATCAAAATGTCAATTTCCTACAATGACAAAAGAAATTACATTGTGTACATTCCGTCTCTATACATGTTGTCTGTTCAACATCCCGACCTAAAGAGAAATAAAAAGACTAAGTTTTCGTTATTATAAACCCAAGTCACGTGGTGTCTCCTCAATCTGGCGCGCGCGCTGGACCTAAAATAAAATAAAAACTTTCCAAACTAAACATGAAACTTCCCCGGAATAATATAGACCCCTTACAGAAACAAACAAACAAACAAACAAACAAACAAACAAACACACACACACACACACACACACACACACACACACACACACACACACACACACACACACACACACACACACACACACACACACACACACACACACACACACAATCATGTTTCAAAGGGGGGAAAGACCGTTTACAATTGCTTTTTAAAAGCAATTGATTTATATTGTAAAACGGCAATTTTAACCATTCTGTTCCGTTTATATAAAAAAAAAAAAAAATTCCCTGGGACCCCCTTTTGGCCCCCCCCCTTTTTTTTTTTACCTTCCACTTACAAATGAATGTAGCTTGTGTGCTATATATCCCATCAACGGATAAGAACGACAACTCCAGTTTTTTTCCCTATTATATTGTTCTTACATCTCTTCTGAAAAAAAAAATCCACATCCTTGTTATCAGTTGAACTCGGACACTACAAGTCCAATCGACCCCAAAATTTGCAGTCAGCAGGGCATACATGTACTTAAGGTTCATAAAACAACGTGGTGCAGATATCTCTCAAGACTTTTCCTAGAGAAAAAAAATTGCAATGCCGTATAAATTGCTTGCTAGGTCCGTAAATCTCAGTGAAATGCTACAATAAAATGTCCGCTCCTAGATTGAAATACTTATCTGTGTTACAAACTGGTGCTGAAAAATGTACATTATCAGAAAATAATCCTTAAATGTGTTTTAAAGTTACATCGAATCAATTAAATCCAAAACATGCACTGCTGGTGAACTGTGATCAAAATGTCAATTTCCTACAATGACAAAAGAAATTACATTGTGTACATTCCGTCTCTATACATGTTGTCTGTTCAACATCCCGACCTAAAGAGAAATAAAAAGACTAAGTTTTCGTTATTATAAACCCAAGTCACGTGGTGTCTCCTCAATCTGGCGCGCGCGCTGGACCTAAAATAAAATAAAAACTTTCCAAACTAAACATGAAACTTCCCCGGAATAATATAGACCCCTTACAGAAACAAACAAACAAACAAACAAACAAACAAACACACACACACACACACACACACACACACACACACACACACACACACACACACACACACACAATCATGTTTCAAAGGGGGGAAAGACCGTTTACAATTGCTTTTTAAAAGCAATTGATTTATATTGTAAAACGGCAATTTTAACCATTCTGTTCCGTTTATATAAAAAAAAAAAAAAAATTCCCTGGGACCCCCTTTTGGCCCCCCCCCTTTTTTTTTTTACCTTCCACTTACAAATGAATGTAGCTTGTGTGCTATATATCCCATCAACGGATAAGAACGACAACTCCAGTTTTTTTCCCTATTATATTGTTCTTACATCTCTTCTGAAAAAAAAAATCCACATCCTTGTTATCAGTTGAACTCGGACACTACAAGTCCAATCGACCCCAAAATTTGCAGTCAGCAGGGCATACATGTACTTAAGGTTCATAAAACAACGTGGTGCAGATATCTCTCAAGACTTTTCCTAGAGAAAAAAAATTGCAATGCCGTATAAATTGCTTGCTAGGTCCGTAAATCTCAGTGAAATGCTACAATAAAATGTCCGCTCCTAGATTGAAATACTTATCTGTGTTACAAACTGGTGCTGAAAAATGTACATTATCAGAAAATAATCCTTAAATGTGTTTTAAAGTTACATCGAATCAATTAAATCCAAAACATGCACTGCTGGTGAACTGTGATCAAAATGTCAATTTCCTACAATGACAAAAGAAATTACATTGTGTACATTCCGTCTCTATACATGTTGTCTGTTCAACATCCCGACCTAAAGAGAAATAAAAAGACTAAGTTTTCGTTATTATAAACCCAAGTCACGTGGTGTCTCCTCAATCTGGCGCGCGCGCTGGACCTAAAATAAAATAAAAACTTTCCAAACTAAACATGAAACTTCCCCGGAATAATATAGACCCCTTACAGAAACAAACAAACAAACAAACAAACAAACAAACAAACACACACACACACACACACACACACACACACACACACACACACACACACACACACACACACACACACACACACACACACACACACACACACACACACACACACACACACACAATCATGTTTCAAAGGGGGGAAAGACCGTTTACAATTGCTTTTTAAAAGCAATTGATTTATATTGTAAAACGGCAATTTTAACCATTCTGTTCCGTTTATATAAAAAAAAAAAAAAAATTCCCTGGGACCCCCTTTTGGCCCCCCCCCCCTTTTTTTTTTTACCTTCCACTTACAAATGAATGTAGCTTGTGTGCTATATATCCCATCAACGGATAAGAACGACAACTCCAGTTTTTTTCCCTATTATATTGTTCTTACATCTCTTCTGAAAAAAAAAATCCACATCCTTGTTATCAGTTGAACTCGGACACTACAAGTCCAATCGACCCCAAAATTTGCAGTCAGCAGGGCATACATGTACTTAAGGTTCATAAAACAACGTGGTGCAGATATCTCTCAAGACTTTTCCTAGAGAAAAAAAATTGCAATGCCGTATAAATTGCTTGCTAGGTCCGTAAATCTCAGTGAAATGCTACAATAAAATGTCCGCTCCTAGATTGAAATACTTATCTGTGTTACAAACTGGTGCTGAAAAATGTACATTATCAGAAAATAATCCTTAAATGTGTTTTAAAGTTACATCGAATCAATTAAATCCAAAACATGCACTGCTGGTGAACTGTGATCAAAATGTCAATTTCCTACAATGACAAAAGAAATTACATTGTGTACATTCCGTCTCTATACATGTTGTCTGTTCAACATCCCGACCTAAAGAGAAATAAAAAGACTAAGTTTTCGTTATTATAAACCCAAGTCACGTGGTGTCTCCTCAATCTGGCGCGCGCGCTGGACCTAAAATAAAATAAAAACTTTCCAAACTAAACATGAAACTTCCCCGGAATAATATAGACCCCTTACAGAAACAAACAAACAAACAAACAAACAAACAAACAAACACACACACACACACACACACACACACACACACACACACACACACACACACACACACACACAATCATGTTTCAAAGGGGGGAAAGACCGTTTACAATTGCTTTTTAAAAGCAATTGATTTATATTGTAAAACGGCAATTTTAACCATTCTGTTCCGTTTATATAAAAAAAAAAAAAAAATTCCCTGGGACCCCCTTTTGGCCCCCCCCTTTTTTTTTTTACCTTCCACTTACAAATGAATGTAGCTTGTGTGCTATATATCCCATCAACGGATAAGAACGACAACTCCAGTTTTTTTCCCTATTATATTGTTCTTACATCTCTTCTGAAAAAAAAAATCCACATCCTTGTTATCAGTTGAACTCGGACACTACAAGTCCAATCGACCCCAAAATTTGCAGTCAGCAGGGCATACATGTACTTAAGGTTCATAAAACAACGTGGTGCAGATATCTCTCAAGACTTTTCCTAGAGAAAAAAAATTGCAATGCCGTATAAATTGCTTGCTAGGTCCGTAAATCTCAGTGAAATGCTACAATAAAATGTCCGCTCCTAGATTGAAATACTTATCTGTGTTACAAACTGGTGCTGAAAAATGTACATTATCAGAAAATAATCCTTAAATGTGTTTTAAAGTTACATCGAATCAATTAAATCCAAAACATGCACTGCTGGTGAACTGTGATCAAAATGTCAATTTCCTACAATGACAAAAGAAATTACATTGTGTACATTCCGTCTCTATACATGTTGTCTGTTCAACATCCCGACCTAAAGAGAAATAAAAAGACTAAGTTTTCGTTATTATAAACCCAAGTCACGTGGTGTCTCCTCAATCTGGCGCGCGCGCTGGACCTAAAATAAAATAAAAACTTTCCAAACTAAACATGAAACTTCCCCGGAATAATATAGACCCCTTACAGAAACAAACAAACAAACAAACAAACAAACAAACACACACACACACACACACACACACACACACACACACACACACACACACACACACACACACACACACACACACACAATCATGTTTCAAAGGGGGGAAAGACCGTTTACAATTGCTTTTTAAAAGCAATTGATTTATATTGTAAAACGGCAATTTTAACCATTCTGTTCCGTTTATATAAAAAAAAAAAAAAATTCCCTGGGACCCCCTTTTGGCCCCCCCCCCTTTTTTTTTACCTTCCACTTACAAATGAATGTAGCTTGTGTGCTATATATCCCATCAACGGATAAGAACGACAACTCCAGTTTTTTTCCCTATTATATTGTTCTTACATCTCTTCTGAAAAAAAAATCCACATCCTTGTTATCAGTTGAACTCGGACACTACAAGTCCAATCGACCCCAAAATTTGCAGTCAGCAGGGCATACATGTACTTAAGGTTCATAAAACAACGTGGTGCAGATATCTCTCAAGACTTTTCCTAGAGAAAAAAAATTGCAATGCCGTATAAATTGCTTGCTAGGTCCGTAAATCTCAGTGAAATGCTACAATAAAATGTCCGCTCCTAGATTGAAATACTTATCTGTGTTACAAACTGGTGCTGAAAAATGTACATTATCAGAAAATAATCCTTAAATGTGTTTTAAAGTTACATCGAATCAATTAAATCCAAAACATGCACTGCTGGTGAACTGTGATCAAAATGTCAATTTCCTACAATGACAAAAGAAATTACATTGTGTACATTCCGTCTCTATACATGTTGTCTGTTCAACATCCCGACCTAAAGAGAAATAAAAAGACTAAGTTTTCGTTATTATAAACCCAAGTCACGTGGTGTCTCCTCAATCTGGCGCGCGCGCTGGACCTAAAATAAAATAAAAACTTTCCAAACTAAACATGAAACTTCCCCGGAATAATATAGACCCCTTACAGAAACAAACAAACAAACAAACAAACAAACACACACACACACACACACACACACACACACACACACACACACACACACACACACACACACACACACACACACACACACACACACACACACACACACACACACACACACACACACACACACACACACACACACACAATCATGTTTCAAAGGGGGGAAAGACCGTTTACAATTGCTTTTTAAAAGCAATTGATTTATATTGTAAAACGGCAATTTTAACCATTCTGTTCCGTTTATATAAAAAAAAAAAAAAAATTCCCTGGGACCCCCTTTTGGCCCCCCCCCTTTTTTTTTTTACCTTCCACTTACAAATGAATGTAGCTTGTGTGCTATATATCCCATCAACGGATAAGAACGACAACTCCAGTTTTTTTCCCTATTATATTGTTCTTACATCTCTTCTGAAAAAAAAAATCCACATCCTTGTTATCAGTTGAACTCGGACACTACAAGTCCAATCGACCCCAAAATTTGCAGTCAGCAGGGCATACATGTACTTAAGGTTCATAAAACAACGTGGTGCAGATATCTCTCAAGACTTTTCCTAGAGAAAAAAAATTGCAATGCCGTATAAATTGCTTGCTAGGTCCGTAAATCTCAGTGAAATGCTACAATAAAATGTCCGCTCCTAGATTGAAATACTTATCTGTGTTACAAACTGGTGCTGAAAAATGTACATTATCAGAAAATAATCCTTAAATGTGTTTTAAAGTTACATCGAATCAATTAAATCCAAAACATGCACTGCTGGTGAACTGTGATCAAAATGTCAATTTCCTACAATGACAAAAGAAATTACATTGTGTACATTCCGTCTCTATACATGTTGTCTGTTCAACATCCCGACCTAAAGAGAAATAAAAAGACTAAGTTTTCGTTATTATAAACCCAAGTCACGTGGTGTCTCCTCAATCTGGCGCGCGCGCTGGACCTAAAATAAAATAAAAACTTTCCAAACTAAACATGAAACTTCCCCGGAATAATATAGACCCCTTACAGAAACAAACAAACAAACAAACAAACAAACAAACAAACACACACACACACACACACACACACACACACACACACACACACACACACACACACACACACACACACACACACACACACACACACACAATCATGTTTCAAAGGGGGGAAAGACCGTTTACAATTGCTTTTTAAAAGCAATTGATTTATATTGTAAAACGGCAATTTTAACCATTCTGTTCCGTTATATAAAAAAAAAAAAAATTCCCTGGGACCCCCTTTTGCCCCCCCCCTTTTTTTTTTTACCTTCCACTTACAAATGAATGTAGCTTGTGTGCTATATATCCCATCAACGGATAAGAACGACAACTCCAGTTTTTTTCCCTATTATATTGTTCTTACATCTCTTCTGAAAAAAAAAATCCACATCCTTGTTATCAGTTGAACTCGGACACTACAAGTCCAATCGACCCCAAAATTTGCAGTCAGCAGGGCATACAATGTACTTAAGGTTCATAAAACAACGTGGTGCAGATATCTCTCAAGACTTTTCCTAGAGAAAAAAAATTGCAATGCCGTATAAATTGCTTGCTAGGTCCGTAAATCTCAGTTGAAATGCTACAATAAAATGTCCGCTCCTAGATTGAAATACTTATCTGTGTTACAAACTGGTGCTGAAAAATGTACATTATCAGAAAATAATCCTTAAATGTGTTTTAAAGTTACATCGAATCAATTAAATCCAAAACATGCACTGCTGGTGAACTGTGATCAAAATGTCAATTTCCTACAATGACAAAAGAAATTACATTGTGTACATTCCGTCTCTATACATGTTGTCTGTTCAACATCCCGACCTAAAGAGAAATAAAAAGACTAAGTTTTCGTTATTATAAACCCAAGTCACGTGGTGTCTCCTCAATCTGGCGCGCGCGCTGGACCTAAAATAAAATAAAAACTTTCCAAACTAAACATGAAACTTCCCCGGAATAATATAGACCCCTTACAGAAACAAACAAACAAACAAACAAACAAACAAACACACACACACACACACACACACACACACACACACACACACACACACACACACACACACACACACACACACACACAATCATGTTTCAAGGGGGGAAAGACCGTTACAATTGCTTTTTAAAAGCAATTGATTTATATTGTAAAACGGCAATTTTAACCATTCTGTTCCGTTTATATAAAAAAAAAAAAAAATTCCCTGGGACCCCCTTTTGGCCCCCCCCCCTTTTTTTTTACCTTCCACTTACAAATGAATGTAGCTTGTGTGCTATATATCCCATCAACGGATAAGAACGACAACTCCAGTTTTTTTCCCTATTATATTGTTCTTACATCTCTTCTGAAAAAAAAATCCACATCCTTGTTATCAGTTGAACTCGGACACTACAAGTCCAATCGACCCAAAATTTGCAGTCAGCAGGGCATACATGTACTTAAGGTTCATAAAACAACGTGGTGCAGATATCTCTCAAGACTTTTCCTAGAGAAAAAAAATTGCAATGCCGTATAAATTGCTTGCTAGGTCCGTAAATCTCAGTGAAATGCTACAATAAAATGTCCGCTCCTAGATTGAAATACTTATCTGTGTTACAAACTGGTGCTGAAAAATGTACATTATCAGAAAATAATCCTTAAATGTGTTTTAAAGTTACATCGAATCAATTAATCCAAAACATGCACTGCTGGTGAACTGTGATCAAAAATGTCAATTTCCTACAATGACAAAAGAAATTACATTGTGTACATTCCGTCTCTATACATGTTGTCTGTTCAACATCCCGACCTAAAGAGAAATAAAAAGACTAAGTTTTCGTTATTATAAACCCAAGTCACGTGGTGTCTCCTCAATCTGGCGCGCGCGCTGGACCTAAAATAAAATAAAAACTTTCCAAACTAAACATGAAACTTCCCCGGAATAATATAGACCCCTTACAGAAACAAACAAACAAACAAACAAACAAACACACACACACACACACACACACACACACACACACACACACACACACACACACACACACACACACACACACACACACACACACACACACACACACACACACACACACACACACACACACACACACACACACACACACACAATCATGTTTCAAAGGGGGAAAGACCGTTTACAATTGCTTTTTAAAAGCAATTGATTTATATTGTAAAACGGCAATTTTAACCATTCTGTTCCGTTTATATAAAAAAAAAAAAAAATTCCCTGGGACCCCCTTTTGGCCCCCCCCCTTTTTTTTTTTACCTTCCACTTACAAATGAATGTAGCTTGTGTGCTATATATCCCATCAACGGATAAGAACGACAACTCCAGTTTTTTCCCTATTATATTGTTCTTACATCTCTTCTGAAAAAAAAAATCCACATCCTTGTTATCAGTTGAACTCGGACACTACAAGTCAATCGACCCCAAAATTTGCAGTCAGCAGGGCATACATGTACTTAAGGTTCATAAAACAACGTGGTGCAGATATCTCTCAAGACTTTTCTAGAGAAAAAAAATTGCAATGCCGTATAAATTGCTTGCTAGGTCCGTAAATCTCAGTGAAATGCTACAATAAAATGTCCGCTCCTAGATTGAAATACTTATCTGTGTTACAAACTGGTGCTGAAAAATGTACATTATCAGAAAATAATCCTTAAATGTGTTTTAAAGTTACATCGAATCAATTAAATCCAAAACATGCACTGCTGGTGAACTGTGATCAAAATGTCAATTTCCTACAATGACAAAAGAAATTACATTGTGTACATTCCGTCTCTATACATGTTGTCTGTTCAACATCCCGACCTAAAGAGAAATAAAAAGACTAAGTTTTCGTTATTATAAACCCAAGTCACGTGGTGTCTCCTCAATCTGGCGCGCGCGCTGGACCTAAAATAAAATAAAAACTTTCCAAACTAAACATGAAACTTCCCCGGAATAATATAGACCCTTACAGAAACAAACAAAACAAACAAACAAACAAACAAACAAACACACACACACACACACACACACACACACACACACACACACACACACACACACACACACACCACACACACACACACACACACACACACACAATCATGTTTCAAAGGGGGGAAAGACCGTTTACAATTGCTTTTTAAAAGCAATTGATTTATATTGTAAAACGGCAATTTTAACCATTCTGTTCCGTTTATATAAAAAAAAAAAAAATTCCCTGGGACCCCCTTTTGGCCCCCCCCTTTTTTTTTTTTACCTTCCACTTACAAATGAATGTAGCTTGTGTGCTATATATCCCATCAACGGATAAGAACGACAACTCCAGTTTTTTTCCCTATTATATTGTTCTTACATCTCTTCTGAAAAAAAAAAATCCACATCCTTGTTATCAGTTGAACTCGGACACTACAAGTCCAATCGACCCCAAAATTTGCAGTCAGCAGGGCATACATGTACTTAAGGTTCATAAAACAACGTGGTGCAGATATCTCTCAAGACTTTTCCTAGAGAAAAAAAATTGCAATGCCGTATAAATTGCTTGCTAGGTCCGTAAATCTCAGTGAAATGCTACAATAAAATGTCCGCTCCTAGATTGAAATACTTATCTGTGTTACAAACTGGTGCTGAAAAATGTACATTATCAGAAAATAATCCTTAAATGTGTTTTAAAGTTACATCGAATCAATTAAATCCAAAACATGCACTGCTGGTGAACTGTGATCAAAATGTCAATTTCCTACAATGACAAAAGAAATTACATTGTGTACATTCCGTCCTATACATGTTGTCTGTTCAACATCCCGACCTAAAGAGAAATAAAAAGACTAAGTTTTCGTTATTATAAACCCAAGTCACGTGGTGTCTCCTCAATCTGGCGCGCGCGCTGGACCTAAAATAAAATAAAAACTTTCCAAACTAACATGAAACTTCCCCGGAATAATATAGACCCCTTACAGAAACAAACAAACAAACAAACAAACAAACAAACACACACACACACACACACACACACACACACACACACACACACACACCACACACACACACACACACACACACACACAATCATGTTTTCAAAGGGGGAAAGACCGTTTACAATTGCTTTTTAAAAGCAAATGATTTATATTGTAAAACGGCAATTTTAACCATTCTGTTCCGTTTATATAAAAAAAAAAAAAAATTCCCTGGGACCCCCTTTTGGCCCCCCCCCCTTTTTTTTTTTACCTTCCACTTACAAATGAATGTAGCTTGTGTGCTATATATCCCATCAACGGATAAGAACGACAACTCCAGTTTTTTTCCCTATTATATTGTTCTTACATCTCTTCTGAAAAAAAAATCCACATCCTTGTTATCAGTTGAACTCGGACACTACAAGTCCAATCGACCCCAAAATTTGCAGTCAGCAGGGCATACATGTACTTAAGGTTCATAAAACAACGTGGTGCAGATATCTCTCAAGACTTTTCCTAGAGAAAAAAAATTGCAATGCCGTATAAATTGCTTGCTAGGTCCGTAAATCTCAGTGAAATGCTACAATAAAATGTCCGCTCCTAGATTGAAATACTTATCTGTGTTACAAACTGGTGCTGAAAAATGTACATTATCAGAAAATAATCCTTAAATGTGTTTTAAAGTTACATCGAATCAATTAAATCCAAAACATGCACTGCTGGTGAACTGTGATCAAAATGTCAATTTCCTACAATGACAAAAGAAATTACATTGTGTACATTCCGTCTCTATACATGTTGTCTGTTCAACATCCCGACCTAAAGAGAAATAAAAAGACTAAGTTTTCGTTATTATAAACCCAAGTCACGTGGTGTCTCCTCAATCTGGCGCGCGCGCTGGACCTAAAATAAAATAAAAACTTTCCAAACTAAACATGAAACTTCCCCGGAATAATATAGACCCCTTACAGAAACAAACAAACAAACAAACAAACAAACAAACAAACACACACACACACACACACACACACACACACACACACACACACACACACACACACACACACACACACACACACACACACAATCATGTTTCAAAGGGGGGAAAGACCGTTTACAATTGCTTTTAAAAGCAATTGATTTATATTGTAAAACGGCAATTTTAACCATTCTGTTCGTTTATATAAAAAAAAAAAAAAATTCCCTGGACCCCCTTTTGGCCCCCCCCCTTTTTTTTTTTTACCTTCCACTTACAAATGAATGTAGCTTGTGTGCTATATATCCCATCAACGGATAAGAACGACAACTCCAGTTTTTTTCCCTATTATATTGTCTTACATCTCTTCTGAAAAAAAAAAATCCACATCCTTGTTATCAGTTGAACTCGGACACTACAAGTCCAATCGACCCCAAAATTTGCAGTCAGCAGGGCATACATGTACTTAAGGTTCATAAAACAACGTGGTGCAGATATCTCTCAAGACTTTTCCTAGAGAAAAAAAATTGCAATGCCGTATAAATTGCTTGCTAGGTCCGTAAATCTCAGTGAAATGCTACAATAAAATGTCCGCTCCTAGATTGAAATACTTATCTGTGTTACAAACTGGTGCTGAAAAATGTACATTATCAGAAAATAATCCTTAAATGTGTTTTAAAGTTACATCGAATCAATTAATCAAAACATGCACTGCTGGTGAACTGTGATCAAAATGTCAATTTCCTACAATGACAAAAGAAATTACATTGTGTACATTCCGTCTCTATACATGTTGTCTGTTCAACATCCCGACCTAAAGAGAAATAAAAAGACTAAGTTTTCGTTATTATAAACCCAAGTCACGTGGTGTCTCCTCAATCTGGCGCGCGCGCTGGACCTAAAATAAAATAAAAACTTTCCAAACTAAACATGAAACTTCCCCGGAATAATATAGACCCCTTACAGAAACAAACAAACAAACAAACAAACAAACAAACACACACACACACACACACACACACACACACACACACACACACACACACACACACACACACACACACACACACATCATGTTTCAAAGGGGGGAAAGACCGTTTACAATTGCTTTTTAAAAGCAATTGATTTATATTGTAAAACGGCAATTTTAACCATTCTGTTCCGTTTATATAAAAAAAAAAAAAAAATTCCCTGGGACCCCCTTTTGGCCCCCCCCCCTTTTTTTTTTTTACCTTCCACTTACAAATGAATGTAGCTTGTGTGCTATATATCCCATCAACGGATAAGAACGACAACTCCAGTTTTTTTCCCTATTATATTGTTCTTACATCTCTTCTGAAAAAAAAAATCCACATCCTTGTTATCAGTTGAACTCGGACACTACAAGTCCAACTCGACCCCAAAATTTGCAGTCAGCAGGGCATACATGTACTTAAGGTTCATAAAACAACGTGGTGCAGATATCTCTCAAGACTTTTCCTAGAGAAAAAAAATTGCAATGCCGTATAAATTGCTTGCTAGGTCCGTAAATCTCAGTGAAATGCTACAATAAAATGTCCGCTCCTAGATTGAAATACTTATCTGTGTTACAAACTGGTGCTGAAAAATGTACATTATCAGAAAATAATCCTTAAATGTGTTTTTAAAGTTACATCGAATCAATTAAATCCAAAACATGCACTGCTGGTGAACTGTGATCAAAATGTCCAATTTCCTACAATGACAAAAGAAATTACATTGTGTACATTCCGTCTCTATACATGTTGTCTGTTCAACATCCCGACCTAAAGAGAAATAAAAAGACT